>NC_053027.1:439913918-440213918 GCF_003073215.2 Triticum urartu | reverse complement strand
GAAAGAACCGCGGATTAGTTTCAAGTGGATGTCCGTCCACTTGAAACTAGTCCACACGGTTCTTTCACCCCGTGATGTAATAACTCATTATGATGTAAAAACAATTTTTAAATTCCTGTTGTATGAAAATTTGTGTAAAGGTGTACGAATACAACATGCAATAAAAAGAAATAAAATACGAAATAATAGTAGCAGCGCGGGCAGAGAGAAGCGCTACTACTAATTACCAGCAGCGCTCCTCCTGGAACTCGCTGCTACTAAGTCGATTTAGCCATAGCGTGGGTGTAGGCACGCTACTGCTATTCATTAGCTGTAGCGCCTTACCAGTAGTGCACCACCCCGCGCTACTGATAGGTCTAAAACCCGCGCTGCTGCTAGCCTTTTCCCTAGTAGTGTAGAAAGTGACGAATCTATAGGATCAAAGGGGCCGTAAAAAGGAAGTTTTATTTACCACACGAAGAACTGCTAGACGGAGTGGAAGAGGAGGCCGAGCAGTCCGATCGTTCGTGCCCTAACTTGGCGACGGAGGACACCTACGGCGACGGCGGAGAAGACGATGACCGCGGTCGGCGTGAAGATGGCGTCAGAGAGGTTGCGGCAGCTAAGCGCTTTGTCACCGGCGTCGTCGAGGGCTAGCGGTGGCGCTAGGGTTCATGCGAGAGTGAAAGAAGAGATAATGACTATGGTGTGGCGCGTATTTATAGGGACAGGGGAGGCTCAGTGTTATTACACAGGTGCCCCTGGCGATTCACATCTGAGGAACACGTGGCCATCATGCAGCATATCGGAGGTTGTTCCACGTCCCACGCACGCCTGGATTGTCGGGTGGTCGTTCCCACTTCTCCGGGTTTCAGGTGAAGGAATTAGCATTGAAAGCGGACTTAATGTTTGTCTCTGTATCTTCTGCTGACAAGGACGCAGAGAAGACATTTGATAGGTTCAAAAGAATGCATATGATTTGGAGAGATAGAGTTTGAGATAAAAAGCATAGAGAGGTTAGGGTCCGATCACATTCACTTAGTTCAAAAGATTCAACAAGAAGACATAGCTATAAGTGAATGCTGTAGAGGACAGAACACTAGTATATATACATATAATCAACATAGTGAAGATAATCATGAAGACATGTTGAGATTGAAGCCAAACCAAATGTGAAGACATAAAAAATGTAACGACATGAGTGAAACACTTCAAACAGAACCTTTGGTGGTGGCATTACCCACCGTATAGGAAGTATTAGACCCAGACATGGCGCACAATTATCGTGGCACTCTGAAGTCAAATTCCACATTAATGTATTCACACTTAGAATGTATGTCTTCATTGATTGAAGATATACTTTACTTCGTGTGTTGCACATCTAAGTAATCAATATGCATAGGTGTTAGGATGTGTGCCTGATCACATGACATTTGAGGATTCCAAGATATTTAGCTCACACCATAACTTGCAAAATCTCTTCTCATCCAAGGGCTTGGTGAAGATATCAGCCAATTGCTCTTCAGTGTTGACGTGTATGATATCAATGTCTTCCTTCACAACATGATCTCTGAGAAAGTGATGACGAATCTCAATGTGCTTTGTCTTCGAGTGCTGAACTGGGTTGTTGGCAATCTTGATGGCGCTTTCGTTGTCGCAGTAGAGTGGCACTTGCTTCAGATGAATGCCATAGTCTTTGAGTGTTTGCTTCATCCACAGAAGCTGAGCGCAGCAAGATCCAGCAGCAATGTATTCAGATTCAGCAGTGGAGAGAGATACACAGTTCTGCTTCTTTGAAGACCAACATCCAAGTGATCGTCCCAGAAAATGACATGTGCCTGATGTAGACTTCCGATCAACCTTGTCACCAGCATAATCAACATCCAAGAATCCAACCAGATCAAACTCTGAGCCCTTTGGATACCATAATCCTAGAGTTGGGGTGTGAGCCAAATATTGAAGAATTCGCTTCACAGCTAAGTGATGTGATTCCTTTGGTGCCGCTTGGAATCGAGCACACATGCAAACACTAAGCATAATATCTGGCCTAGATGCACATAGATAAAGTAAAGAACCAATCATGGAGCGGTATACCTTTCGATCAAACTCTTTACCATTGTCGTCGGGACCAAGATGATGTTTGGCTAGCATTGGCGTCGTGAAGCCTTTGCAGTCTTGCATACCGAACTTCTTTAGGCAATCTTTGAGATACTTCTCTTGAGATATGAAGATGCCATTGCGTTGCTGTCATATTTGAAGACCGAGGAAGAACTTTAGCTCTCCCATCATGGACATCTGATATTGCTCTTGCATCATATATCCAAACTCTTCACTGTATTTCTGATTGGTGCAGCCGAAGATAATGTCATCCACATATATTTGGCACACAAACAGTTCACCATCATATGTCTTCGTGAAGAGAGTGGGGTAGAGGGAGCCAGGTGTGAAGCCTTTGCTCTTCAGGAAGTATTTGAGTGTGTCATACCAAGCCCGAGGGGCTTGTTTGAGGCCATAAAGTGCCTTGTTGAGTTTGTATACCATGTCAGGATGCTTTGGATCTTCAAAGCCAGGCGGTTGTGCAACATACACTTCTTCTTCAATCTTGCCATTGAGAAAAGCGCTCTTCACATCCATTTGATATAGAAGTATGTTATGATGATTTGCATAGGCCAGCAATATGCGTATGGCTTCAAGTCGAGCCACAGGAGCAAATGTTTCATCCAAGTCAATCCCTTCAACTTGAGTATATCCTTGAGCAACGAGACGAGCTTTGTTTCCGACAACTTGACCATGCTCATCTTGCTTGTTGCGGTATATCCATTTGGTGCCTATTATATTGTGCTTCCGAGGATCAGGACGCTTAACCAGTTCCCATACATTATTCAGCTCAAACTGTTGAAGCTCTTCTTGCATAGCTTGAATCCATTCAGGTTCCATGAAGGCTTCTTCAACTTTCTTGGGTTCTGTTATTGAGACGAATGCGAAGTGCCCATAGAAATTTGCTAGCTGTTCTGCCCTTGAACGAGTGAGCAGACCGGGTGCATTGATGCTATCAATTATTCTCTCAATCTGCACTTCATTGGCAACACGAGGATGTACAGGGCGAAGATTTTGCTCTTGCTGATCATTGTCATTGTTAGAAGGATTATCTTCAGGCTGAGCATTGTCTTCAAGTTGATCGGGTGCGGACATGATAAGTTCCTCTTCAGGTTGAGCTTCAGAGGGTATGATTTCTCCAGTTCCCATAAGTTTGATTGATTCACTGGATGGAACTTCATCTAGCACATTTGGCAGGTGCTCTCTTTGTGAACCGTTAGTCTCATCGAACCGCACATCCACTGTTTCAACCACTTTATAATGAAAGAGATTGAAGACTCTGTAGGAGTGCGAATCCTTTCCATATCCAAGCATAAAACCCCGATGTGCTTTTCGTGCAAATTTTGAAGTGTGATGTGGGTCCTTGATCCAACACCCGGCGCCAAATACTCTGAAGTAACTGACATTTGGCTTCTTGCCAGTAAGGAGCTCATAAGATGTCTTGTTCAGAAGCTTGTGAAGATAAACACGGTTTATTGTATGGCATGTAGTATCAATGGCTTCGGGATATAATTTTCTTGGAGTCTTGTATTCATCTAGCATCGTTCGGGCCATCTCAATGAGTGTTCTGTTCTTGCGTTCGACGATGCCATTCTGCTGTGGCGTGTACGGAGCTGAGAATTCATGTGTGATGCCCAAAGTATCGAGATATGTATCAAGGCCAGTGTTCTTGAATTTACTGCCATTGTCACTTCTGATGTGCTTTATCTTGGCGCCATAGTTGTTCATTGCTCGATTGGCGAAGCGTCTGAAGACATCCTGCACTTCAGTCTTGTAGAGGATTATATGCACCCAAGTATATCTAGAATAATCATCAACAACGACAAAGCCATAGAGACAAGCAGTAGTAGTAAGAGTTGAGTAATCAGTGGGACCAAAGAGATCCATGTGGAGCAGTTCGAAGGGTCGAGTTGTTGTCATGATTGTCTTCGAGGGATGCTTGGCCCTCGTCATCTTTCCTGCTTCACAGGCACCGCATAAGTGATCCTTCTTGAACTTGCTTCTTCTTTGCAAGGGTGTGGAGGTTCCTCATGCCAGCATGCCCTAGCCTCCGATGCCAGAGCCAGCATTCTGAATCTTTTGCTAGAAGACATACGGCAAGCTGTGGTCCTGTTGAGAAATCTACCACGTACAAATCATCTTTCCGATACCCTTCAAACACTAGAGACTTGTCAGATTCCATTAGAACAAGGCAAAGATATTTTCCAAACATCACGATCATATTTAAATCGCAAAGCATTGAGACAGACATTAAGTTGAAGCCAAGGGATTCAACAAGCATGACTTTATCCATGTGTTGATCCTTTGAGATTGCAACTCTACCTAGACCCAATACCTTGCTTTTACCAGTGTCAGCAAATGTGATGTGACTCTTGTCGGATGGACGTAAGGTTGAGTCCATACGAAGGCTTCTCTTGCCAGTCATGTGATTGGTACACCCACTATCAATAATCCATTCTGAAGATGCTGGTGTCGTACCCTACATAGCAGTTAGGGGGATAGGCTTCACGAAGAGAATTGTGAAGCAAAAACATTTGACGAACCAGTGGGTTATGAAAGCTTAGATCGAGATTTGGACTGATAGGGAGAGTAGCAAGCAATTCAGGAATGAAGTACATGGTAAGACCATTTGGGCATTTGATCTTGCACCCTACAAGATGTTTAAGGTCCCCAGCAATAGCGTCAGACGATTCTGGTTTTCTGCTGGAGACCCTTCCCTGCAAAAGAGAGTTAAGCTTTCTTAGCCACCCACATCTTCAAGGGTGGCTTAGAAGCAATAAGTCTAAGTGCAGCATCTGAGAACTTTGGCTTTGGAGCCCTAGCAAAAAGTCTTGCAGGAGGACAATAGTACTCATAAGAATAAGCAGAATAGTTCTTGGTCTTATGACCATGGCGGTTTGATGAACCGAGCTCATATTCATAGGCCTGAGTATGGCTTCCCTGCAAAACATTTGCGTTAGTGCAACTCAGGTGAGTCCTCTGTCTGTATGAAGCCTTTGGACCGTATGAAGCCTGTGGTCTGGGGTTTGTCTTCTTCACCTGTGGTGTCATGATGACATTCACAGGAAGATTCTCCAAACACTTTTTCGGCACCCAGATCTTCTTCATAGGCGGTCCATTCCTGCAGTTAGTACCAATATACCTGGCAAACACTTCACCATTCTGATTCTTAAACAGTTTATAGTTTGCATCAAAGGATTCATCAATAACGATGGGATTAGCCCAAGTGAAGCCAGATAGGGTGGATGGATCCGCTGATGGTTCCTTTGCAGCAACCCATGTGGTTTTGGGGTACTGCTCAGGTTTTCAGTAAGAGCCATAAGCATTCATTTTCCTTTCGAACCCAACACCCTCTTTCCTAGGGTTTCGGTTCAGGATCTGCCTTTTGAGGACATCACATAGTGTCTGATGCCCTTTGAGACTTTTGTACATCCCTGTTTCAAGCAGTGTCTTCAACCTAGCATTCTCATCAGCAATAGCAGTGGTATCCTCAGTAGAGGGGTTAGTTCCCACATCAACAGTTGAATATATTGCAACAGTAGCAGCAGTAGAACATTCGGCAACAGAAGTAGCATTATCACGCTCAATGCATTTAAGACATGGTGGTTCAAATCCTTCCTGAGCTGAACTGATCTGTTCGGCGCGAAGCGACTTGTTTTCCTTTTGAAGATCTTCATGAGCCGCTCTCAATTTCTCAAGATCTTGCTTCCTTTGAAGATAATCATAGGAAAGCCTTTCATGAGCTGTTGAGAGCGTTTCATGACGACTTTCAAGTTCCTCATACTTAACGTGAAGATTTTTTATGTCTTCAATTAAGGACCGAGATCGAGTCATTTCAGCATCTAACAGATCATCGCTTTTGTCTAACAGTTTTTGAATGTGTTCCATGGTTTTCTGTTGTTCAGTTGCAATTTTAGCGAGAGTTTTGTAGCTGGGTTTGGAACCACAATCAGAGTCATCGTCCCTAGATGTTTGATAGTGAGTAGTGCGTGTGTTTACCTTGGCACCGCGTGCCATGAAGCAATAGGTAGGAGCGGAGTAGTCCTTGTCATTTGCATCGGTGTCGGTGATGGAGTCATTGTCTTCAGTGTTGAAGATGGACTTAGCAACGTATGCTGTAGCCAGACTCGCAATGCCAGAATCAGACTCCTCCTCAGACTCCACCTCCGCCTCCTCAGAAGCGGACTCCTCCTCTGAATCCATTTCCTTGCCAACAAACGCACGTGCCTTGCCAGATGAGCTCTTCTTGTGTGATGAAGACTTGGAGGAAGACTTGGAAGAGGACTTTGAGTATTTCTTATTCTTCTTGTCGTCGGAGTCGTACTCCTTGCTGTTCTTCTTCTTGTTGTTCTCATTGTCCCACTGCGGACACTCAGAGATGTAGTGGCCAGGTTTCTTGCACTTGTGGCATGATCTTTTCTTGTAGTCATGAGCAGAAGCTTCATCATTCCTTGAGCTTGATCGTGAAGACTTTCTGAAGCCTTTCTTCTTGGTGAATTTTTGGAACTTCTTCACAAGCATAGCAAGATCCTTTCCATGGTCTTCAGGATCATCAGAACTGCTGTCAGATTCTTCTTCAGATGTGGAGACAGCTTTTGCCTTCAAGGCACGAGTTCGCCCATAGTTGGGACCGTAGATGTCTCTTTTCTCAGAAAGCTGAAACTCGTGTGTGTTGAGCCTCTCAAGTATGTCAGACGGATCGAGTGTCTTAAAGTCCGGACGTTCTTGAATCATCAGGGCTAGGGTGTCAAACGAGCTGTCAAGTGATCTCAGGAGTGTCTTGACGACTTCATGCTTGGTGATCTCAGTGGCGCCGAGAGCTTGAAGCTCATTTGTGATGTCAGTGAGTCGATCAAACGTGAGCTGGACATTCTCATTGTCATTTCTCGTGAAGCGGTTGAAGAGGTTGCGAAGGACACTGATTCTCTAATCTCTCTGGGTTGAGACGCCTTCGTTGACCTTGGAGAGCCAGTCCCAGACTAGCTTAGATGTTTCCAACGCACTCACGCGGCCATACTGTCCTTTGGTTAGATGACCACAGATGATATTCTTGGCAGTAGAGTCCAGTTGAACAAACTTCTTGACGTCAGCAGCAGTGACACCTTCTCCAGCCTTGGGAACGCCGTTCTTGACGACATACCATAGGTCGACGTCAATGGCTTCAAGATGCATGCGCATCTTATTCTTCCAGTAGGGATACTCAGTTCCATCAAAGATGGGGCACACAGCGGAGACTTTAATTATCCCTGCAGTCGACATAGCTAAAACTCCAGGTGGTTAAACCAAATCACATAGAACAAGGGAGTACCTTGCTCTGATACCAATTGAAAGTGCGTTATATCGACTAGAGGGGGGGTGAATAGGCGATTTTTCTGAAAGTCTTCAAAACGTGGAAGTTTCGAAGACAAACGATAGAAATAAACCTATTACCATGCAGCGGAAGGTAGACTACGCTAGGAAAACCATAGTCAAGTATTCAATGAAGTGAAAACACAATGACTAATAGCAACTAGGTAGTAAGGATCAGGTAGGAAGATATTAGGAAGCCAATCAGAACAAGCAGTCACTCAATGAAGACAAAAGATAGTGCAATCATACGATGACTTCACAAGGACCAACAGTAAGTAGAGGGAAGGGAAGGATGAAACCAGTCACTCGTTGAAGACAATGATTTGTTGGACCAGTTCCAGTTGCTGTGACAACTGTACGTCTGGTTAGGGCAGCTAGGTATTTAAACCTGAGGACACACAGTCCCGGACACCCAGTCCTGAACACGCAGCTCAGGACACCCAGTCCTCACCGTATTCCCCTTGAGCTAAGGTCACACAGACCTCGCCCAATCACTCTGGTAAGTCTTCAAGGTAGACTCCCAAACCTTCACAGACTTCGTTCACTGGCGATCCATAATGACTCTTGGATGCTCAGAACGTGACGCCTAATCGGCTGGAGGATTCACAGTCCTCAAGTGTAATAAGTCTTCAGATCACACAGACAGGAAGACTTAAGTGATGCCTAACACTCTTTGGCTCTGGGTGGTTACGGATTTATCCTCGCAAGGAATTCTCTCTCAAAGGCTTCGAGGTGTGTTGCTCTCAAACGACAAAAGCCGTATTCTAACTCTGAGCAGCCAACCGTTTATGGTTGTAGGGGGTGGACTATTTATAGCCACTAGGCAACCCAACTTGATTTGTCCGAAATGACCCTGGGTCACTAAGGAACTGACACGTGTTCCAACGGTCAGATTTTAAACACACACGGCAACTTTACTTGGGCTACAAGCAAAGCTGACTTGTCCGACTCTGGACAAGATTCGCTCTCATAGTCTTCACTCGAAGACATAGGTTTTGGTTAAGCATCACTTCAGTCATTCTGACTGGTTCTCTTGGACCGCACTTAACAGTACGGTGGTTCCTATGACTCAACAAAGAAGAAAAAGAACTACGAAAGATCTAAGTCTTCGAGCTCCATTGGCTTCATGCAATGTCTTCTCTTGTCATAGTCTTCAATGTGAATATCTTCACATACCACCTTTGACTTCAATGTCTTCATATATTTTTGGGGGTCATCTCTGGTAGGAAAACCGAATCAATGAGGGACTTCTACCTGTGTTATCCTTCAATTCTCACAAACACATTAGTCCCTCAACTAGGTTTGTCGTCAATACTCCAAAACCAACTAGGGGTGGCACTAGATGCACTTACACCATACACAAAAGATATAAGTGAAGTGCAATGAGCATTCTATAAATTAACCATGTACTATCTCATACCAGCATGGTGCATAAAATAAAAAAGAAAACTAAATGCAAAAGACGCTCCAAGATTTGCACATATCACATGAACGAAACGAATCCGAAAACATACCGATACTTGTTGAAGAAAGATGGGATGCCTTCCGGGGCATCCCCAATCTTAGACACTTGAGCCTCCTTGAATATATACTTGGGTTGCCTTGGGCATCCCCAAGCTTGAGCTCTTGCCTCTCCTCCTTCTCCTCGCATCGAGTCCTCCTCGATCTCTGAACACTTCATCCACACAAAACTTAACCGAACTTTTAGTGGTGGGGTTAGTGAACATGGCAATGAAATCCCATCATGTACTGCTGTAACATTATCGTATAATTATAGACAAACATTACCCACTGTATTCTATCACAATTATATGGCCCCAAGTCAAGGAGGATTCAACAAGAATTCATACATATGCAAATAATGAAGCTATAATAGCAATCTATGAAAACAGAACAATGTGTAAAGATTTGAACAGCCACCATACTTCTGTAACTCAAAAATAATCTTAAAAATTAGGACAAAATAAAAATTTTGTATAGAAACACAGAGCAAAAAGTTTCAGAACCGTTTGATGTTCCAGTAAAAAATGTAAAATCGAGCACTACAGCCAAAGTTTCTATTTTGCACCGCACAAACCAACAAGCAATTCAAACATCCTAAAGGCAAATCTTGGCATATTATTTTTACTAGTCGTCAACCCGTGCATCCGCACGGGCTAGTCTTTTGGATTATAACATTATTTTTTGCATGATTGTTAATAGAAATACCAATTACTTAACTTGCAATGACCTTCCAATCCAACTATCAAAACAACGTAAAACTTGAGGTGGCATGCACATAGATATGTACATCCATTGTCGGCAAAAGTTTATAACTTACATTCCATATGTTTTAATTTTTTTATAAAATTCAGAATTCATTTAACCTCGTAAACAACTACTAAATCATTGTTATTTGTGTTTACCTGCATCTGATAATTTAAAGTACCAAGGAAAAAGGGTTCAATAGTCGAGCAATGTCAGCCGCTAGGATCTCAATGAAAGGAAGAACGCAATTTTCAAAAAACAAATGATATATTCTATTTTTTCGAAATAAAATTTGAAAATAGGTAGACCTAGGCCTTAAACAACATGCACCATGCCCGCATAGTTGCAATCAAAATATCCTATGAACACATTGAAAATATCGTTTCAAGATGCAACAGTAGTCCAATTTATACGTTTCCAACATAAACAATATTGATAGTTCAGAGTTCATATTGTTGAAAAGAAAATGGTAATGGAAAGTAAGCAATTAAATTGGATTATATCCAGAAACAAATATATCATTAATTATTATATGAAACATAAGATACGTATTTTTTTATTTGTGAGAAGAAATAAAGAAACAATTCATACATCCAAGGAGGCACTTTTTTGTTGTTTGAAACTCGATCTAACACGCATAGCACTATCACATAACTAACACATCAGATTATCATATCTATTGGACAATGCATGCATTTATCCCAAATTTACCATTAGCACCTCATCCGTTCCAATAGGCCTTATAGCTAATTAACATTGCATACAAAATGGTAAATCAGCAACTAAAATACTCATCTAGTCGATCAACTATCCAAAACTTTGAGTAGTTGAGAGAGCTCACACAAAAGAGCAACATGATAGTACCTGGTAACATGGATAGTTGCATCATAGAATACCTGACCAAATGTTGACAAAATAGGATGATCAAACATGCAACTATAATCCGAGTTCCACTTTGCCATCCAGAAAAATATAGTAGGAAAGGAGGAATTATATACATTCCCAAGAGATATAAAGAAGGCCCGCTGAGGTAATAAATTACTGGAGTTCATAAGAAAAATACATTAGATGATAAAACATAGATAATATGGCATACTTATTCGCTAGAAATATGCAAGTATAGTTTTAGGGGTAGAAAAATACTGCATTTGTTATGCGTACAGTCACATCGATTTGAGGAAAAGAGGAAGGTATATAGAGATTCAATCAGAAGTGTTAGACACGCAAGATACCACCATAAAAATGACACATAAGTACACTTGTCAGTCTAGGACTAATTTTACATGCAGGAAATTGGTTGGAAGTAAACGGATGCTCAAAATAAAAAAGAATGAACAACTCATAGAGCGATAGGATACTTTTACTCAGTTGTTAGCACCCAAAAAATAGTGTAGTTAACTCCTTAGACCAGAAGCGCGATACTACAAAATTAATCACAAGATAGTCTAGGACTCATGTCTTGGCACAAAATCCATGCGCTATGGCTGAGGCTATGGAAGGCATCTTGATTTTTAATGTACTTCCCTGATCGAAGCTACATTGTGCTCTAATCCTGATGAACATCCAGATTTACAAATTCAAGCTAATGCAGATCATGATGCAAGAAACTTCATATTGGGATGAACTTCCTTATATAAAAATCTGCTCCCAAAAAAATCACGGGATGTCATCTTTGTCGACTTTGGACATCTCTAGTAGGGCTGATAAATAGACACATACATATCAGAAAAAGACATCTATGTTTTGTATAGAAATAGATCAACCTCTAGTAGCGGATTCAATAAACATACGGGCAAGTTATCTCATTTTATCATGTTGTCTATGTTATTATCATATATTGATTTATGGTTTTACTAAGTTCTGTGTCCAATCATATAGGTTAAGAAACACAGTATTTCATCCACATGGAAAATATATGGTGGTAAGCCAAATGTTAGAATCCCGAAGTTAATTATATAAGGTATTTTGAAAACGGAAGATAGAATCATGTGACATGCGCACGTAAGTGTCTTTGTCTTGTTCGAAAAGGATGTAGATCTGCCGAATACACTTCTTGTTTTCTTAAACGTAGGGACGTGACCTCTTATACATGTAACTATATCAAAATATGTTCTAACAAAAGAACATTTGGAGAAAAAAAATTGCCCACATATTCCTTACATGTATGCTAGTGCATTTTTGTAACATGGAATATGGAATAATAGTATTTTGTGTAACATGTGCTATATTTATTGTTGCATAAAGGATCTAATCACAGATGGTGGCCCCCAAAGCAGCAGAGATAACCTGATAGCTGGGGAGGAATTTCATCACATGAAAATCTTGTAGAAAATTTAGGCTCTGCATGATTGGATGGGCATGCCACTCAATTATTGTTCATCAAAAGTGGCATGCCCCATGTACGCTTGGTGTACTGGTGCATCAAAACATGGCACCATGTCATTTTTGGAAGCGAGTGTACCCTATGATGTAGGAAGGCTGCAAAAGAAGCAAACTGGGGAATACACATGAATCCTAAGGTATAGTTGCACGTTCATCCTATAATGCAGTATCGACTGCGTGTAATAGCCATTGACCATGGCAGCCATAGCCTGAATCATTCGATGACCTGGAGAGGATGCGTTGCAGGGATAATTAGCATATTAACCACATGAATTACAGGACAATAGGAGGTTCCCGGTCCTTTTGTTCCCTCTGTTTTCACTTCATATTAACGCCAATTCAGCCAAATATTTCCTTTCAAAGTCTCTTGATACGCTGAGCAATCAATATAGTTAATTTGCATAATGTTTTATAGAATCCATTCGTTTACTTCATAGATTACAACTACATCTAACCGAAGGGCAAGCTGATTGTAAGGGAGTCAATCTACAAAAGTTGCGATTAGATGAATGTTCGAAGGAACTTGTTTGACAACCTGCCAAAATTTACAAAATCTGAATCCTAATAAGTCAGTACAGCATATGAGAAATATTTAACTGAATCAAAGAATCTGATATGGGCGAAAGCAGGACTAAAACTGTTCTGTTCAAAATCTTGTATACTAAAGAGTGCAAATAATGATTCAGTTTCTAACATTGAGATTATCCTGAACTGACATATAACTAATTGGTAAATGTACAGCGTACATAACTAAAATTAGTGAAGAAATTTAGGAAATAAAATTTTATTTCCATTTTTAAGTAAGAATTGAATTTGAAACTGCATTCAGATTGCACATAGAGAAAAAAGTAATTGTAAGAATAGAGAATACATAAGTGCATTAGAACTCAACGGAAAAACAAATAAGGGAGCAGTCCACTGACCACCACCGTATGATTTGCCCGTTCTTGGCGAGATACAAGATGCTTCCGCCGTTACCAGAATCTCTTTCTGGATCGCATGAATTCGAGAGACCTCTCCACACTATGCTGGATATAGATATTCTGATGGTAGTCAGCAGTGCTAGAGACATGCATCCATGACTTGCATGCCGCTGTCAACATCCATACCATACATGCTTCCACCGTTGAGATGTGTGAGAGATGACATTGAGCTGCTCCTTCTAGCCACGTAGGGGCGCTGCAAGTTCCATTGAGATGGCGATTCCGCATTAAAAATATCTTCAACATGAGAGATGAGAGATTAGACCGAGATTAACTGCTTCTGTGTAAGAGAAGGTAGTTAATCAGAGCTCTTTTTGTGCAAAAAGATCATGCACATCCATACCATACATGCTTCCACCGTTGAGATGTGAGAGAGATGACATTGAGCTGCTCCTGCTAGCCACGCACGGGTGCTGCAAGTTCGTTAGAGATGGCGATTCTGCACAAAAAATATCTTCAGCATGAGAGATTAGGTCAAGTTTAACTACTTGCGTGTAAGAAAAGGAAGGTAACCGTAGCTCTTTCTGTGCAAACAGATCTTCAACGTGATCTTCAAGAACATGAGAGATCAGAGATTAGATGGAGATTAATGCTGCTGTGCAAGATAAGGAAGGCTACCTAATTGTATCTCTACCAATTTATTTCCTTTTGGCTTACTGCTACCGTGCAAGATAAGGAAAGCTATCTAAACAATTTTTTGTATTTTCTTTAGGATTCTGTAATCATCCCAAACGTACGTGAAATCACTATGGGCCTTTGGAAGCATTTTTTTCTTTTGAGTTATATCTAAAACCTTGAAAATATTGTGGGCCTTCTAAGCCAAAGAAAAAAAATTATAGAATCTACATGAGTTAATCTACACCGTTATAACTCGGTCCCATCAGAGATTAACGGCTCCTAAATTCTGATTAACGTGATAATTTCTTGGAAGTCGCTAATTAGTATAGGTATAGATAATACAATGGAAGTGTACAAGGGGATAACTATTTTTGTTGAAAATTTTCTACAATTAAAGATTCATAATGTTTCCATGGGCATGAACAAAGTTCAAGGACGTCCCCCATTTTCACAATGCTCGTCTCTCTCACTTTCGCTTTTCTTTTTGTGAAGTTTTAAGTTCCCCTCTATATTTTCTTTGTTTTTTAAACTTTACAAAAGCACTGAAGAGAAACAAATAACTCTCTAAAACTTCTGGGTTGTCTCCCTGGCAGCACTTTCTTTAAAGCCATTAAGCTAGGCATAAGGTGCTCAAGTAATGAATCCACCTGGATCCCAAGGTATCTCAAAGCCAATTTTAATTAAAAATGATTGGCATTTAGTAGCGAGCACAAAGCAACATATATCATGCAATGACGAAGTCTAACTCTCTTCCTATGCATCGGCATGTCATACAAGAATAATTCATGCACATCAAGTAAAGGTCAACACATAGCATACGCAGTTTCTTCCAATTTTATTGTGTTGGAAACATAGAAAGGTGGAGATGTAGTTCCTATCTCATAATAATTGCAATTAGGAGCAGCAAGAACATGCATATTATACTCATCAAAATTATCATGTGCAACGGTAAAATGCAACCCATCAATGTAATCCTTAATAAGAGCAAACTTCTCCAATAGTGTAGTTTGGAGAATTCAAAAAGATAATACATGTGTGGGTGCAATAGCAAAAATTTCATTCTTAACATAAGTAACTATGGCAAGTTCATCTCCATAAGCATAATTCATATTGGCATCAGGGCCACAAGAATAGCAATCATCAAGTTCATCAAAAAGGGATGTTTCAAAAGAATCCAAGGGATCATAGCAATCATCATAGCATCCATCCTTCGGTAAGCATGAAGGGACATTAAACAATGTATGAGTTGAAGAGTTACTCTCATTAGAAGGTGCACACAGGTGATCAATCCGCTTTTCCTCCATTTGTTCTTCGCTCTCCTCATCATCTTTTTCATCCAATGAGCTCACAGTTTCATCAATTCCTTCTTCCATAGACTCCTCTAAAATATTAGTCTCTTCATGGACAGCAGAGACTCTCCCAATAAATTCATCAATATCGGAATTGAATTTATAATTATCATGGCAATATTTAAGGATGGAAAAATTTTCAAGTCTATAAACTGAATCATCAAAATCTTCAAACTTTTCAAACAAACATTCAATTTCAAAAGCACCCTTAAAAGCAACAAGTTCTTTTATTCGTTCCACATCATAATAATCATATATACCATTAGCATAAGAAGCCAAGGTTTCATTATTATTAAATTCACATGAAAAGGGAAGATGTGGGGCGTTCATCCTAGAGCAACAAGTATACTCATATGTCAAGCATAGCTCCCGAGCATACCAATGCAACATATGAATTTGATCCCATAATAATTTCCCTTTCTGAGTCAAGCGATAATCCCTAAAGTATTCACGTTGATCCAACATTACTCCCATTATATAGTTGAATGGGGTTTTCTCAAGATTATCAAAGTAGTGCATAATATCTTTCACATAACAAGCATCGAGGGTTTTAGGAGGTTCCCCATCTCCATGAGTACCAGGTACAACTAATTTTTCTGGTGTTTCGTGTTCCATATACACAACTGAAGATAGAGAACAACTTAGAACAGGAAATAAAAACTACTTAGTGATAAACCAAACTAGCATACACGAGAATATTCACCCTACCCTATTGCTCCCCAGCAATGGCGCCAGAAAAAGGTATTGTTAACCCACAAGTATAGGGGATCGTTTGCAGCCTTCTTCGATACATAAGAGTGTTGAACCCAACGAGGAGCTAAAGGAAGAACAAATATTCTCTCAAGTTCTATTGACCACCGATACAACTCTACGCACAGTTGACGTTTGCTTTACCGGAAACAAGTATGAAACTATTTTGTAGGTGTGATGCTAGAACTACTTTCCAAGAATAAACCTAGAAGTACTTTGCAAGATAATAAAAGTTAGGTGTTTAGTAAAAGTTTTGTGTCAACAAGAAAGTTATTTGTCCCTAGGTGAGGGAGTCCTGGATTAGGGGATCCTTTGGCCGGACAGTTGGACTATGAAGATACAAGATTGAAGACTTCGTCCCGTGTCCGGATGGGACTCTACTTGGCGTGGAAGGCAAGCTAGGCAATACGGATATGTATATCTCCTCCTTTGTAACCGACCTTGTGTAACCCTAGCCCCCTCCGGTGTCTATATAAACCGGAGGGTTTTAGTTCATAGGACAACATACAATCATACCATAGGCTAGCTTCTAGGGTTTAGCCTCTCCGATCTGGTGGTAGATCAACTCTTGTACTACTCATATTATCAAGAATAATCAAGCAGGACGTAGGGTTTTACCTCCATCAAGAGGGCCCGAACCTGGGTAAAACATCGTGTCCCCTGCCTCCTGTTACCATCCACCTGAGACGCACAGTTCAGGACCCCCGACCCGAGATCCGCCGGTTTTGACACCGACACTAGGCAATCGATAACAAGTACCGGTAATCATTCTTGCAACTTTATATGAGGGAGAGGCATGAGCTAACATACTTTCTCTACTTGGATCATATGCACTTATGATTGGAACTCTAGCAAGCATCCGCAACTACTAAAGATCATTAAGGTCGTGAAACCCAACCATAGCATTAAGTATCAAGTCCTCTTTACTGCCATACGTCATACCCCACCTACTCGGGTTTAAGTTTCTGTCACTCTCGCAACCCACCATAAGCGAACCATGAACATATTGAAACACCCTACAGCGGGGGGCCCTCACGTTTGCGCGAGAATGGAGGGCACCGTAGGACAACACCATAAATAAAATATACAATCATACCAGCCAAGATCACGATTAACCCACAGGACAAAACAGATCTACTCAAACATCGTAGGATAACCATAGGTCATTGGGAAATAATATATGGGGTTGAGCACCATGTTTAAGTAGAGATTACAGCTGGGAGAAGAGGTGTTACACCGCTGCATAGAGGGGGAGAAAGTTGGTGTTGACGGTAGCAAGGTTGTTGATGTAGACCGCCGTCAAGATCCTAGCCCCCGCAGCACTCCGACGCCACCGGGAGAGAGGGGGAGAGAGCCCCCCTCCTTCTTCTTCTTCCTTGGACCCCCCTAGATGGGAGGAGAGTTCCGCCTCTGGTTCATGGCCTCCATGGCGGCAGAGGGTAGGAGCCCCTCCAAGATTGGATCTCCCTCTCTGTTCTCTTGTGTTTCGCCTTCCTAGATCTGGCCGAAAACCATCTCTTATATTCTGGGAGATCCATAACTCCGATTGTGCTAAGATTATAACACAATTTTTTTCTGGATATAAGCTTCCTTGCGCTCGAAGTAGAGCTACAACCGACGTACGAGGTGAGCAGAACCCACCACCACGAGCCAGGCTCCTCTGGCGCGCCCCTGGTGTCTTGTGGGCTGTGTGGGCCTCCGTTTGCAGTGATTCCAACTCCCAAAAAACACATATATTCCAAAATAATTCTCCATGAAATTTTATTGCATTAGGATTTCATTTGATATGGATACTCTGTGATACAAAAAACATGCAGAAAACAAGAACTGGCACTGGGCACTGGATCAATAGGTTAGTCCAATAAATCATATAAAAAGTTGCCAAAATTATGTAAAATTTGTATAATATTGGCATGAAACAATAAAAAATTATAGATACGATGGAGGCATATCAAGCCTCTTGTGAAACTTATGGCCCCCGGGTCTATTTTCCATCATATATGTTTCCGATCTACACTTCCAATTTCCTATTTACTTTCTTTGCAATCTTTTACTTTCCGTTCCATAAACCCAAAAATACCAAAAACATTACTTTGCCGTTTATCCATCTCTATCAGATCTCACGTTGCAAATAACCGTGAAGGGATTGACAACCCCTTTATCGCATTGGGTGCAAGTTGGTGTTTGTTTGTGCAGGTATTCGGTGGCTTGCGTGTTGTCTCCTACTAGATTGATACCTTGGTTCTCAAAACTAAGGAAAATACTTACTCTACTTTGCTACATCACCCTTTCGTCTTCAAGGGAAAAACAAACGCAAGCTCAAGAGGTAGCAGCTGACAACCTGGTTCAAACAACTCACCAGGAGTGGGAAGGTAAGTAAGCTCAATGATGTCCTGAGCTTTGGCTTCATGATGGACGTCACCTATCATCCACTTGAGGATCCAAGTCTTTGGATCCCTGTTGTAGGCTCAGATGTGAAGTGTGGCATAAAACTGCACCAGAAGCTCTTCATTCCAATGCTCTTTGTCTGTTACAAATGGAAGCAGCCTAACGTCTCTGAAGCAGTCAAGAGCCTCTTCAAGGCATGGCAACCCAGCAACGGCATCACAATCCAGACGCTTATGAGGAAAAATCGGGTCTTTGTCGTATAGAATGCATGAGTAGTAGCTCTATTGCCGATGGCTCCAAAACCTATCCGAGGGGATCTTTGGTTGCTTGTAGGGGTTCTTGGCACTGTCGGAAAAGGTATTGTGTGCTCTGAAGCTTTGCACATCAAAAGAGCCTTGGGTAGTTGCAGCACTGGGAAGCCTTGGCAATCTTGGCTTCGGCTTCTGAGTTTGAGGCCTTTGCTCCACATGATAATCATATTGAGGGCTTGGAGCAGTGGGTGGTACCATAATGGGCCATTTGACAGTCACCAGCTGACTACGATTGTAGGCATGTTCCATAGTGTGAGGCACTGGTGGAGGAACGGCTACATCTGAAGTGGTTGGCTGCACATTGTCTTCAGGGGCAACATTAGCTTCAGGCTCCACATTGTCTTCAGCCATGATAGCGTCATTAGCTTCAGTGGTGATGGTGGTGGAGGCCTCATTGGTTTCAACCTCCATGGCTTCAAGGACTAGAGGGTCTGGCATGATCACATTCTCTTCTTGCACTTCTGGATCACTCATAGGGGGAATAACTTCTCTTTCTTCTTCTTTCTTTTCATCAGCTGGTGCAGCCGGAATGTCTTCAGCAGCTTTGGCTTCAGACTCATGAGAGGACTTGGAAGGGGGGGCTTCAGGAAACACTTGACATGCTACTGAGTTGGTGTGTTTCACATCCTCTTGGGGAATGCTCGACATGGAGACCTGGGGCCTAGGGCCTTTGTGAAGCCTGCGAAATGCGGGCGATGCCTTTGGTGAGGGAGTGGTCTATTCCATGTCATCATCATCAAGCACGAGAGTGGTGACTTGAGGTGGTGGAGTATGGGGAATAACTTCATGCAAGGGGGTGTTTGGGTGTTGCTCTTCCCAAAATTCATCCTGAGTGATTGGCGTCGTGGGACCGCCAATGCTTATGAGTTCACTGCTCGTGGGAGTAGGCGATGATACCGGTTGGGGCTCGAGCTGAGGAAGGACTACATCATCTTCAACACTGTCCTCATGACCGATGTCTTCAGCTGCGTTGGAGCCAGCAGCGGGTATCTCTTCAGTTTGTAGGGCCTCTGTGTGAGCAGGCTCATGGATAACAAGATGACACTCGCGGTTGGTGGAGGCAGGAAGTGCAAATGAGATAGGTTCAACATTCAGGGGCTCTTGCGCAGCAGCACGCTCTTTCCGTGAAGACGTTGAAGCCTTTGTCTTCAACTTTTTCTTGGAGGGAGCAGCATCGGAGGTGTCTTGGTGCTTCCTCTTCCTGTCTTCAGCCTCAGCTTGCCTTTTCTTCTTCTTTTCTGAAGCAGCTGATGGGACCTTTGGCTTCGAAGCAGTCATGCTGGCAGGGAAGACTATGCTTGGTTGGTCCTGCCTTGAAGCTTCCGGTATAGCTTCAATAGACTTCTTTCTCTTCTTGGCAGCCATCTTGGGGTCGATGCCAGGATGCCCAAGTGCCTTTTTTTCAAACTCATTGTATGCTTGAACACACTTCTACGCATAATACTTCATGCGCTCATGGGAGCCTTTGTCTTCCTCACGCTTCTTGTTGAACTGGTCCTTGAGGTCAATCGGCATTTGCTTGAAATTTTGCACATCAGCAACGCTGAGCTTGGCCATGTGCTTCTTGAACTGAGCCTTCTCATAATCGATCTTGTTCTTTAGCTCAACAATTTTCCAAGCAATGGCAAGTTCGTTGGCAATGGCTCCTTGAAATGTGACGCTGATGTCCACGGGCAGCTGCAGATCATTAATGTTGATGCTTTGATCCTCAAACCATTCATCAATGAAGTTATTGAGTATATCAGCATCAAACATAAGCAGATCTTGGAAGATCTCGGCCTCTTGTTTGCTCTTGATCAACATTACCAGAGCATCATCGGCAAGATCTTCATCACTTGACAGATCAATAGTGTTTTTCCTCATTGCGCAGAATGGCAGCAGGAATAAGGTCATGCCCAGAAATCTTCTTGGGCTTCTTGGTCTTCTTGGAGACGCGAGATAGATCTTCAGATTGCACACTGGATTCAAGAGATGGAGTTTTCAATGGTTTCACAGTAGAAGCTTTTGGAGCAGCAGAGGGCTTTGAAGCTTTTGTCTTCTTCTGCTTCGGGGGCTTAGGAGCATCTTTAGAGTTCGCATCATCAGCTGATTGATCAACTGTGGCCCATTGAGCTGCAACATGGGAGAGAAGCCCATCGAAGCCATTGAAGGGGCCAATGACATTCGGTTTGGCCTCACGAGTGCCATCGGGCCATGGAGCAGATGGACCTGGGTTGAAGTTGAGTCCGAATGCCTTTTTGTTCTTGGCAGCAGAATCCTTTGCATACTAAAAGTTCCGCTTGAACAGATCATCATCACGACACCATCAGAGAGATGATGGGTCAACATTGTCAGGCCGAGGTCCTCGGACCATGCAAGGATAGAAGCCTTGAGCAATGGCTTCAGGCTTCGTCCGAGGTTGTAGTTTTCTGTAGATTATCACCACATGGGTGCTTGATAGCATTTTTTCTCCGCATACTCAGGAGTTACGAAGAGATACTTGAACCATTCCTCTACCAATATCTTCTAATACATTGGATTCTGGACTTGCGCTGATTGTAGTTTTCTTCAGGATTAGACTCGTATAGTTCATAGAGATCTAGAGGCAGATCCAAGGCAGTATTGCCACGATGTTGCCTGCCATCTTTCCTTGCAAATTTGTCATTTTCCATTATATTCAGACTGAAAGGCTTCAATACAGTGAATGGTTTCCGACGACTGGTCAGACAAGAACTTGCTCCAGGAGATGCAATGTGATGCTGTAAGTATTCATCAAATGAATGCAAACTATGAGAACCAAGGGATTCTCCCATGGACATGTACCTATGACAGCATTAGAGATGTGAGGGAAGGGGAAGAGTTCATATGCATTCTCAAAAGATTTTGAAGATAAATCAGTTTGAAGACATTGACCTCATAGTGCGAAGACATTCACTTATTTGAAGTGAGTTGGTTCCAGATTTGTACGAATCCATGAATAAGTACAAGTGAGGAATCTAACTAGTTGTGAAGCATAAGTGCATATACTTGCAAGTTATGAGATGCAGAAATAGAAAGATCCAGATTTGGAAGTTTAGAAACCACTTTTGGGTGAAGTGGATAGATTCAACAGATCAAAAAAGCGGTAAAACGCGAGTTTATTTACCGCACGAAGAACCGTAGACGAGGTGGAACGGATGCCGAGCAGTCCAATCTCCCGCACCCTAACTTGGCGGCGGAAGACACCTATGGCGACAGCGGAGAAGACGAAGTCCACGGCCGGCGTGAAGACGGCGTCGAAGAGGTCGCGACAGCTAAGCGCTTCGTCTCCTGAGTCGACTGGAGCTAGCGGTGGCGCTAGGGGTTTGAGCAATATGGCGAGGTGGGAGAGGAGATAATGACCGCGTGGGTGTTGTATTTATAAGGTGAAGGGCTGCGTAGAGCAATTACGCAAGTTCCCCTGGCGGTTCACATCTGATGGACACATGGCATGAATGCAACTTATTGAGAGTTGATCCATGTTCCCATGCGCGCCTGGTTTGTCAGGCGGTCATTCCGGCTTCTTCGGTTTTCAGGCAAAAGAGATAAGGCATTAAAACCAGTTCTAAATGTGTGCCTTTGTATCTTTAGCTGACAAGGACACAATGAAGACATTCGACACGTGTCAACTAAATGCATATGAATAGACAAAAAGTATTTGAGGAAGAAGCACAGAAGGGGTTTGGGTCCGATCACATTCACTTAGTTCAAAAAATGGCAAGTTTGAAGAACTATAAGTGAATGCTATAGAGGAAAGAACACATATATTGATATATCAGAAATGACCAAATCAACATTGAGAAGATAAACTTTGAAGTCAAATCAATGTTGAAGACAAACCAAATATGAAGATAATGCAATCATTACGCCAAATGAAAATCTTCAAGAAAGTTTGGTGGTCGCGTTACCCACCGTACGTAGAGGAAGTATTAGACCCAGACACGATGCACAATTATCATGGCACTTTGAAGTC
This sequence comes from Triticum urartu, assembly GCF_003073215.2. NCBI lineage: Eukaryota > Viridiplantae > Streptophyta > Magnoliopsida > Poales > Poaceae > Triticum > Triticum urartu. Next base: position 440,191,495 of record NC_053027.1, on the reverse strand, counting down.
AAATTTCACATTAATGTATTCACACTTAGAGTGTAAGTCTGCTTGAATTGAAGATATACGTTACTTTGTGTGTTGCACATCTAAGTTATCAACATGCATAAGTGTTAGGATGTGTGTCTATTCACAGGACAATCGAGGATTCTAAGATATTTAGCTCACAGCGCATCTTGCAAAACCTTTTTTGATCCAAGGGCTTCGTGAAGATATCTGCCAATTGCTCTTGAATGATATCAATGTCTTCCTTCATGACATGATCTTTGAGAAAGTGATGACACATCTGAATGTGCTTTGTCTTCGAGTGCTGAACTGGATTGTTGGCGATCTTGAGGGCGCTTTCATTGTCTATGTAGAGTGGCACATGCTTCAGGTGGATGCCATAGTCCTTGAGAGTTTGCTTCATCTAGAGAAGCTGAGCGCAGCATGATCCAGCAGCAATGTATTCAGATTCAACAGTGGAGAGTGATACACTGTTCTGCTGCTTTCAAGACCAACAGACAAGCGATTGTCCAAGAAAGTGACATATGCCTGATGTGGACTTGCGATCAACCTTGTCACCAGCATAATCAGCATATGAGAATTCAACTACATCAAACTCTGAGCCCTTTGGATACCATAATCCTAGTGTTGGGGTGTGAGCCAAGTATCAAAGAATTTGCTTCACTACTATGTGATGCGATTCCTTTGGTGCCACTAGGAATCGGGCACACATGCAAATGCTAAGCATTATATCAGGCCTAGATGCACATAAGTATAGTACAAAACCAATCATGGAGTAGTATACCTTTTGATCGAACTCTTTACCATTGTCGTCGGGGCCCAATTGGCCTTTGGCTGGCATTAGCGTCGTATACCCTTTGCAATCTTGCATTCTAAACTTCTTCAGGCAATCTTTGAGGTACTTCTCTTGTGATATGAAGATGCCATTTCTCTGCTGACGGATTTAAATTTCAAGGAAGAACTTCAGCTCACCCATCATGGACATTTGATATTGCTCTTGCATCATATGCGCAAACTCATCACTGTATCTCTTATCGGTGCAGCCGAAGATAATGTCATCCACATAGATTTGGCATACAAACAATTCACCATCATATGTCTTCGTGAAGAGAGTGGGATCTAGAGAACCAGGTTTGAAGCCTTTGCTCTTCAGGAAGTCTTTGAGAGTGTCATACAAAGCGCGAGGTGCTTGTTTGAGGCCAGAAAGTGCCTTGTTGAGCTTGTATACCATGTCAGGACGCTTTGGGTCTTCAAAACCAGGTGGTTGTGGAACATACACTTCTTCTTCAATTTAAGGAAGGCACTCTTTACATCCATTTGGTATAGAAGAATGTTGTTGTGGTTGGCATAGGCTAACAGTATGCGAATGGCTTCAAGCTTAGCTACAGGAGCAAAGGTTTCATCGAAGTCAATTCCTTCCACTTGTGTGTAACGTTGAGTAATGAGACAATCCTTGTTTCTGACAACTTGACCATGCTCATCTTGTTTGTTGCGATAGATCCATTTGGTGCCGATAATATTGTGCTTGCGAAGATCAGGACGCTTCACAAGCTCCCATACATTGTTTAGCTCAAACCGTTGAAGCTCTTCTTGTATATCTTGAATCCATTCAGGTTCCATGAAGGCCTCATCAACTTTATTGGGTTTGGATATGGACACAAATGCAAAGTGCCCACAAAAGTTGGCTAGCTGTGTTGCTCTTGAATGAGTGAGTGGACCAGGTGCACTGATACTATCAATTATCTTCTCAATTTGGACTTCATTTGAAATGCAAGGATGTACGGGACAAAGATTTTGCCCTTGCTAATCATTGTCTTCATCTTGAGCATTGGCTTTAGGCTGAGCATTGTCTTCATGCTAGTTAGGTGCAGAAATGATGATTTCTTCTTCAGCCTGTTCCTCGAGAGGTATGATTTCTCTAGTACCCATTAGCTTGATTGATTCACTTGGTGAAGCTTCGTCTAGCACATCTGGTAGGTGCTCTCTTTGCGAGCCGTTAGTCTCATCGAACCGCACATCCACAGTTTCAACCACTTTATAGTGAAAGAGGTTGAAGACTCTGTATGTGTGCGAATCCTTTCCGTAGCCAAGCTTAAAACCTTCATCTGCTTTCGGTGCAAATTTTGAAGTGTGATGTGGATCCTTGATCCAGCACCTGGCACCAAAGACCTTGAAATAGCTGACATTTGGCTTCTTACTAGTCAGGAGCTCATAGGATGTCTTCTTTAGGAACTTATGAAGATAAACTGTGTTGATGATGTGTGAAGCAGTGTCAATGGCTTCAGGCCAGAACTTTCTTGGAGTCTTATACTCATCAAGCATTGTACGTGCCATCTGAATGAGGGTTACGTTCTTATCCTCCATGATGCCATTCTTCTGAGGTGTGTATGGAGTAGAGAACTCATGTTTGATGCCCAATGTATCAATATAAGTGTCGAGGCCTGTGTTCTTGAATTCTATGCCGTTGTCACTTCTGATGTGCGTGATCTTGATGCCATAGTTGGTCATGGCACGATTGGTGAACCGTCTGAAGACATCATGCACTTCAGTCTTGAGGAGAATTATGTGCACCCATGTGTATCTTGAGTAATCATCAACAATAAAGAAGCCATATAGACATGTAGTGGTAGTAAGAGTGGAGTAATGAGTAGGGCCAAATAAGTCCATGTGAGGTAGCTCGAAGGGTCGTGTTGTAGTCATGATTGTCTTCGAGGGATGCTTGGCCCTTGTCATTTTCCCGGCTTCACAAGCACCACATAGATGATCCTTCTTGAACTTGACGCCCTCGATGTCAATGATATGCTTCTTCTTCACGAGAGTGTGCAAGTTCCTCATGCCCGCATGTCCTAGCCTCCAATGCCAGAGCCAGCACTCTAAAGCTTTTGCTAGAAGACATATGGCAAGCTATGGTCCCGCAGAGAAATCAACCATATACAGATCGTCTCTTCGATACCCTTCGAAGACTAGAGATTTGTCAGATTCCATCAGCACAAGGCAACGATATTTTCCAAATATCACATCATGTTCAGATCACAAAACATTGAGACAGACATTAAGTTGAAACCAAGAGATTCAACATGCATCACTTTATACATGTGCTGATCCTTTGAGATTGACAGTCTACATAGGCCCAATACCTTGCTTTTACCAGTGTCAACAAATGTGATGTGACTCTTGTCAGATGGACGTAGGGTTGAATCCATAAGAAGACTTCGATCACTAGTCATGTGGTTAGTGCATCTACTATCCATAATCCATCCAGTAGCTTTCGGAGCCGTATCCTATAGTGCAGTTAGGGGGATAGGCTTCACAAAGAGAAGTGTGAAGCATATACATTTGACAAACAAGCATATTATCAAGGGAGCCCTATTACCAAAGTTCAGATCCTTGTTAGGGTCGATAGGATGTTTGTTAAGAAACCCTGGGACGAAATACATAGTACGACCATTTTGGAACTTTATCTTGCGTCCCACAAGATGTTTTAGGTCCCCTGCATTAGCACCTGAAGCCTTTGATTTCTGGCTGGAGACCTTTCCCTGCAAAAAAGTTAATTCTTCTTAACCACCCACATCTTTAGGGGTGTCTTAGAAGCAATGAGGACAGCATCTGAGAACTTTGGCTTTGGAGCCCTAGTAAATAGCCTTGCAGGAGGTGAATAATACTCATAAGAATAAGCAGAAAAGCTCTTTGTTCTATGAACATAGTGCTTTGAAGAAACACACTCATATTCATAAGTCTGAGTATGGTTTCCCTGCAAAACATTAGCGTTAGGGTGACCTTGTGAGGTCCTCTCTCTATATGAAGCCTTTGGACCATATGAAGCCTTTGGTCTGGGGTTTGTCTTCTTCCCAGGTGGTGTCATGATGACATTCACATGAAGCTTCTCAAGACAACTTTTGGGCACCCATGTGTTCTTCAAAGGCGGCCCATTCCTACAGTTAGTACCAATAAACCTGGCAAACACTCACCATTCTGATTGTTAAATAGCTTATAATTTGCATCAAAGGATTCATCAATGATAATGGGATTAGCACAAGTGAAGCCAGATAAGGTAGATGGATCCACTGAAGGGCCCTTTGCAGCAACCCATGTGGTTTTGGGGTACTGCTCAGGCTTCCAGTATGAGCCATCGAAATTCATTTTTCTCTCGAACCCAACACCCTCTTTCCTATGGTTTCGGTTCAGAATCTGTTTCTTGAGGACGTCACATAGTGTCTGATGCCCTTTGAGGCTTTTGTACATGCATGTTTAAAGCAATGCCTTCAACCTAGCATTTTCATCAGTAATAGTAGTGGTATCCTCAGAAGAGGGGTTAGTCACCACATTGACAGTTGAAGATATTGGAACATTAGCAGCAGTAGAACATTCAGCAACAGAGACAACATTATCACGGTCAAGACATTTCAAACATGGTAGCACAAAGTCTTCGTGAGCGGAACTCATCTGTTGAGCGCGAAGTGAATCATTCTCCTTTTGAAGATCTTCATGAGACGCTCTCAGATTCTCTAGATCTTGCTTCCTTTGAAGATAATCATAGGAAATATTCTCATGAGTAGCTCAGAGTGTTTCATGATGACTTTCAAGTTCCTCGTACTTAACATGAATATTTTTAATGTCTTCAATTAAGGACTGAGTTTGATTCATTTCCGCGTCCAAAAGGTCATCGCTTTTGTCTAGCACCTTTTGAATATGTTTCATAGAAGTTTGCTATTTAGTTGCAATTTTAGCCAGAGTCTTGTAGCTAGGTTTGGATTCACATTCAGAGTCATCTTCACTGGATGTTTGCAAGTAAGCATTGCATGAGTTTACCTTGGCACCTCGTGCCATGAAGCAGTAGGTCGGAGTAGAGTCATCCTCATAATCGGCTGCAGTGTCGGTGATGTGACCATTGTCTTCAGTGTTGAAGATGGATTTGGTGAAGTATGTCGAAGCTAGAGCCAGGCTTGCCACGCCTAAATCAGATTCCTCCTCAGACTCCACCTCCGCCTCCTCAGAAGCAGAATCCTCCTCTGAATCAGTTTCCTTGCCAACGAATGCACGAGCCTTGCTGGATGAGCTCTTCTTATGAGATGAAGACTTTGAGGATTTCTTCTTCTTCCTGTCATCAAAATCATATTCCTTGCTCTCCTTCTTCTTAGATTCCTTGTCCCATTGAGGACAGTTACAGATGTAGTGGCCTGGCTTCTTGCATTTGTGGCATGTTCTCTTCTTGTGGCCACGAGAGGAAGCCCCATCATTTCTTGGGCTGGATCTTGAAGACTTTCTGAAGCGATTCTTTTTGGAGAACTTCTAGAACTTCTTCACGAGCATAGTTAGCTCCTTTCCAATGTCTTTAGGATCATCAGAACTGCGGTCAGATTCTTCTTCAGATGAGGAAATAGCCTTTGCCTTCAAGGCATGAGTTCGGCCATAGTTGGGACCATAGATGTCTCTTTTCTCAGACAGCTGGAACTCATGTGTGTTGAGCCTCTCAAGTATGTCAGATGGATCGAGATCTTTGAAGTTAGGACGTTCTTGTATCATCAGGGCTAGGGTGTCAAATGAGCTATCAAGGGATCTCAGAAGCTTCTTCGTAATTTAGTGCTTGGTGATCTCAGTGGCGCCAAGAGCGCGAAGCTCATTTGTGATATCAGTGAGGCAATCAAATGTGAGCTGGACATTCTCATTGTCGTTTCTCTTGAAGTGGTTGAAGAGATTGCGAAGAACATCAATCCTTGAGTCTCTCTGAGTTGAGACGCCTTTGTTGACCTTGGACAGCCAGTCCCAAACTAGCTTCACAGTTTCCAGTGCACTCACACGGCCATACTGTCCTTTGGTCAAATGACCACAGATGATGTTCTTGGCGGTCGAGTCTAGTTGAGCGAACCTCTTAACATCAGCAGCGGTGACACCTTCACCGACCATGGGAACGCTTGCCTTGATGACATACCAGAGGTCAACGTCATTGGCTTCAAGAAGCAAGCGCGTCTTATTCTTCCAGTAGGGGTAATCAGTGCCATCGAAGACTGGGCACGCAGCGAAGACTTTGATTGTCCCCGAAGTCGACATAGCTAAAACTCCAGGTGGTTAAACTGAATCACACAAAACAAGGGAGCACCTTGCTCTGATACCAATTGAAAGTGCTAGTTATCGACTAGAGGGGGGTGAATAGGCTATTTTTATGAAAGTCTTCAAAATGCGAGGTCTTTGGAGATAAACAGATGAAATGAACCTATTGATATGCAATGGAAGATAGACTACACTAGACAAGCCATAGTCAAGTAAGCAATATTTTAAAAGTACAAAGACTATCAGCAGCTAGGTAGTATGGATCAGAATGGAAGACAGTATGAAGCCAAACAGGTAATAATAGTCTTCACACAGTTTAGTCAAACAGATCAGTTAAGCAAGCAATGACTTCATGAAGACAAACTGAAAAGTAAAGGAAGTAGGGGATAGAACCAGTTGCTTGGTGAAGACAAGGATCTGGTAGACCAGTTCCGGTTACTATGATAACTGTACGTCTAGTTAGGGAGGCTGAGATTAAACTCAAAAGACCGCGTCTTCACCTTATTCCCCTTGAGCTAAGGACACCTAGTCCTCCCCCAATCACTCTGGTAAGTCTTCAAGGTAGACTTCCAAACCTTCACAGACCTCGTTCACCGACGATCCACAATGACTCTTGGATGCTCAGAACGCGGCGCCTAACTGTCTGGAGGATTCACAGTCCTCAAGTGTAACAAGTCTTCAGGTCACGCAGACAGAAAGACTTTAGTGATGCCTAACACTCTTTGGCTCTGGGTGGTTGGGCATTGTCCTCGCAAGGATCTCTCTCTCTCTCTAAGGCTTCAGAGGTGTGTTGCTCTCCAACGACAAAAGATGTGCACTAACTCCGAGCAGCCACCAATTTATGGTGTAGGGGGTGGGCTATTTATAGCATGGTGGCAACCCAACCTAATATGTCCGAAATGACCCTGGGTCACACTACAAAAAAGACACTTCTGTGATGATACGTGTTTGTCACAGTAGGTCACGTTTTCTGTCATGCATGTACATCCATGACAATTTTATGACAGAATCAAGATAGTCATACATGTGCTGTCATAGAAGTGTTCCATGACATTACCAAAATTATCATCACGGAAGTGTCCACTACCATGACGATAAATGGCATGTCGTGAAAGTGCTTTCGTCAAGGGTGACCGACACGTGGCATCCACCGTAACGGAATGCCATTAATCTATCGGGTCCGGTTTTGGATTCGATAACCCGTTAACAGCCCGGACCAATGGGGATTTTCCATGTGTAAAATTCTCATTGGCCGGAGGAAACACGTGTTGGCTCACCGTTGGGACAAATGTCATCCACTCATTGGAAAGGAGGCGCCTATGATAGGTCGACACGTGGCACTGCCCAACAGTGGCCCATTCCGGTGAAAAAGGCTGGCCCAGTAAAAGTTAGCAGGCCGGCCCATATAAGGCCTACTTGTGTCAGATCCATTTAAGCCCACGGCCCATACGAGATGTGCCAATTCGGCCCGTCAATGGCCCGTTAAGGATTTGACACCATTGCAGCCCATCGTCAGTTCGAGCCCGTTAACAGCCCGCTATATATTTGGGCTCAATATTGGCCCGATGTGATTTCGGCCTGTTAATGACCCATTCAAGGGATGGGCCAATTTTCAGGATGTACATCTTTCGGCCTTTTAGCAACCAATTTAAGTGTTGGGCCAATTTCCGGCCTGGTGTGTCTTTCAGCCTGTTGACGGGCCATAAATGAGTTGGGCCATTTGTAGTCGGACCTTACTTTTGGCCTTTTAGCGACCCATTTACGTCTTGGGCCAATTCCTGGCCCGGTGTGTCTTTCAGCTTGTTGATGGCCCATAAATGAGTTGGGCCATTTGTAGTCGGACCTGAGTTTTGGCCTTTTAACGGCCCATGATCTTCATGGTCCAATACCAGCCCGGTTTCTCTTTCGGCCTACTAAAGGCCCACAACACAGTTGGGCCATTTACAGTACGACCTGACTTTCGGCCTCTTAGCGGCCCATGCTCTTCATGGTCCAGTACGAGCCCGCTGTCTCTTTCGGCCTGCTAAAGGCCCATAGTATAGTTGGGCCATATGTAGCCTGACCTTAGTAACGGCCTGTTAACAGCCCGTGAAATCAAATGGGCCCACCTGTTGCCCGCTTCGATATCAGCCTGTTAATGACCCGGGAGGTAAGATGGCCGACCATTAGTTTTTGGCCTGGTAACGACCCATTAACTTAATGGCCCACTAAAGTTTGTACATGTCTTTAGGCCCAATTAGATAATTTGATCCCATTACGACGAGCAATTATGCACATGACCAAAACCGATCAAGCAAAGGTACAACATACAGGGAAAAACATTGCACATCCAGCATATATTACAGGAAATTACATCCACTGGGCAAACAAAGATTGATGCCAGTGCAAATAAATGAACAGAACCTAATGATCTACAACATCATAACCCGCAACCTCAGCACAGATGACACCCATAAGCATGTGGGCAAGTTTTTGCTGCTTTGCTACACTGTCTATGAAAAAATTGATCAATTGTTGATGCACACGAATGTGCAACTCTGATTCCTCCACCATTTCCATCATTGCTTTAGCCATTAATTGGTTCACAAACATACATTTTTTCTGTTGCATTTGAGATAGAGGAAACTGAACAGATTCAGATGGCGATTTTGGCAGGCTTGTATTTTTGATAGTGGAGAGTGTCTCGACCACTGCATCATAACATAAACTAGGAGGGGAACCAAACAGATTAATCATGAGTTATTGCCATATTACCTGGCCTAGATTTATTGGAAAGAAAAAATGGGGTTGCCATGCTGTTTTCAGAGTTTGTCTTCTTATCTTAAACAGGCTGCACCAAATTAACACACTAGCATTGCTATCATTGCCTAGGTCAGATAATAGGAAAGCAACATTGACACAACGAACGCTTGGGCAACCAGACCTCACCAGCCTACACCAAATTAACACAATATGGCACATCTATCATCAGCCAGGTAAGGTAATACGAAAGCAACATTGACACAATGAATGAATGGGCAACCAGAGCAGCACTATAATTCAGTAATGTGCATGATATGAGATAGTACACTCATGCAACTCAGTATGCAAAACAACCAGGCAGATTTCCTTACAAAAATCAACATTGTCGACTTTATCATTTTGCTACAACTGAATTTAGATCAAATAAAGGTTGGATTCACACCGATAAACAAAATACATTCTGATGTAAAAATATAGTTATATACAGCAGGTACTTACATCAGCATTGGAGCACAGAGAATTCCCGCAAGATACTTTCCTCGAATATGATCCCAGTACAGAAAGTCTTCTATCCTTGAAGCTTATTTTCTAAAAGAGAGATGGGTAAAAAACATGTGTAAAATATGATCAGACTGCTATAAAATTTCATGATGCGAGGATATGCACACGCTTCTTAGAATGGAGTTGACATATTTTTGCTGGACTGGAGCGGACTAGTTCTTTGGCCACTGGAATCTGCTTGTTATCAGTGGTAGTTGGTTTTCTTTGTGCTGGAGTAGTATCTATGAAAACTAGAGTTGGTTTATTATCTCCTGGCATTTGGATCTTTTGCAAAGACCTGGTTTGTAACCCTTCAGATTCTAACATAGCCGTCTTCCCCTTGCATGCCTTATATAGAAGAATGGTGCTTCAATTATAAAACATGCTACATCAGAGATGGAATAGGTACTGAAGAATAGAAAGGCATGACATTTTGACATGTATTCCCTCCACACGGAAATAAATGGATGGGTCTAGGCGTGTTTCAGTTCTAGACACATCCAGTTTTATCCATTTCTTCGACATGTAATCCGGACGGAGGGAGTATGATGTAAGAGCTAGGGATACGACATGACAACAGTGTAAAAAAACACTACTTGAATGTAAAACTGTATGCTAGCGGAATACATTACAGAGAAACACTAAGGCAACATATGCGTGTATGATTGGGTAACTAAGATGGCATTGCAAGAGACCACTAGAACATCACTTCAATGTAAGAAAGAACATGGTATGGTAGACAGATGAAGTACATACTAATGAATAACAATGCATAAGATATTGAGAAGCATGATTTCCAAACTAAGCAGATGGCATTGCGATAGAGTAGAATGACAGTACTTTAATTTTAAAACATGTTATCATTAATGGAATAGGTACTGAAAAACAGGAAAGCATGCCATATTTACATGCATGATCAGCAGGCGAAGCACAAGGCATTGCAACAGAGTAGATGCACTCCAGGACATTATATGCATGTTGTACCCATATCAAGGGCCAAGCTAGAGCAAGGACCTTATGAGGTTAATATGATTCATCATCTTTCTGCAAGTCTTGTGAAGAACTGCCTTTACATGTTCCATCATATTGGGTATCATTGACATCAAGTTTGTTGGCCGTTATATTGCTCCGTAAGGTTCTTGTGGATAAATCAGTGTGTGCAAGTATATCTGACATGCATGGAAGACAACTAGTAGTTAGATTTATGTAATGAGTGCCTGTAGGAGACGACATAAATAGTAGGACCGGGGTTAACTTGCAGCAACAGGTCTCAAAAACTAAAGGGAGAACACAGATGAAAGCTACAGAATATGTATCGTTTGTACTCGAGATTAACTAGATGGCACACAAAAGTATTAAGGAACAACATAGGTTATACTAGAAGTGGTACAATACTATAATCACCAGCCTGTGGGATAGCATTGGCTGATGGTTGATAACTATGAAACAACGTTACCTAAAGAACAAGTCTCTTAGCTGAACTATGGAACAACATTAACTCATGAACAAAACCCGTAAGAGATCAACATGAATATAGAATGAAATGTGATAACCTATTTTCCATGCTTATATGAATAACAAAGCCATAAATGTTGCACACAAGTAAGATGAGGGTACAACCTATCTGGCCGCCATCCATAGGAGTGAGCATCATGTGCTGACTTGTCGATGGCCCTGCAGTTGTTGTGGCTGTCCATGTCGGGCACACACATTTGATGCAGGGAACTGTTGAGTAGGGACTATAGCTCCCTTCCGTTGTATGCTTCCCTTGTTGGAGCAGCTGCGGTGAGTCGAAAGACGGTGTGGCTGAAGATGCAGAAAAGCATAATGTTAAGAATGACACATCTCTCTGATCTGAAGAAATACCCTAAGAGATCAACAACAAGGTATGAGAGTGGTCACACGTCTGTTGACTGAAGACTAAATTGGGGTCACACAATTTTATTTTATTTTGGTACTGTCTGATCTACGCCGGATGGCTTGATGGCCGTCTTGTGCCTCCCGGCTGACACTATTCGGAATCTTCCCCTAAGAGCCAGCGACCATCGACGAGCAGCCTGCCTCCGCCGTCCGTGGCCCCGACCAAAACCCCGCTCCCCGCCCCACCACACTGCCGTGGTTGCGCCACGCCCGGGCCAATCCACAAAGACTCGCGTCATCCAGATCTGGCGGCGGCAGTACCTTCAACCCACGCAACTCTAAGATAGCCATCTAAGCGCTGCTTCCGCGGCGAACTTGCGCCCCCGCACCCTTATGTTAGACACCAGCCAACCGACAGTCTAGGAGCTCCGTCGGATCGAGTGGTGCTGCTTCCCATTAGGAATCGATTGGCCCAGAATAAAAATCCAGACAACTGATGCCTAAATAAAGTGATTTGAGATGAGGGTGCGACCTATCTGGCGGCCCGGTGAAGTAGGCAGCTCCAGTTGCCTAGTCGGTGAGGTCGGCGCGGTTACGTTGGCTACCAGCGGTAGGGAAGCAGAGATGTCGCGATGGTCGACGACTATGGGGAAGCAGCGCCGGGGCTCTGGACGGGTCCAAAGTTGGAGCCTTTCTTGCACCATGAACAACGACTAGGGTGAATCGGCTCCGGTACGGTTCACGCGGCTGTCGTCGAGGCAGCTCCGGCAGCACGGAGTAAGAGGCACATGGCCCAGTGCGCGGCGGCAAATGGACAGTGTCTCCGAGATTAGAGAGGTGGGCGGTTGTGAATTTGGTGCGGTGGGGGCGCTATGGAGGATGAGCTGAGGTTTCGCGGCTCGAGAGAAGGGAGCTTTTGGGGAGAAGGTGATTGGGTGCCCACGAGGTATGAATGGGGAATTGGGAGGGGTAACCATGTCTTACGAACGCATTTGTCTGAAATGTGGGGGGGAGTTACAGTTCTACCCCTGCCTTTAGGCTTCTCGTCTTGGGTCTGCGTACTAAGGGTCGGGGATAGTAGAGTAACTTTGCTTCTCCCAAATAGTGGGCGCGAGCGATTTCGGGCGAGGAGGGTGTGTTTTGAAATATATTGGGCGCGAGCGATTTCGGGTGAGGAGGGCATGTTTTGAAATATAGTGGGCGCGAGCGATTTCGGGCGAGGAGAGCGTGTTTTGAAATAGTGGGCGCGAGCTATTTCGGGTGAGGAGAGGGTGTTTTGGTGACCATGGTTTATGAATTATTCGGCACATGTCATTTCGACCGAGGAGAAGGCGCGTTTGGATGAAGTTACGAACCTACCCTTGATGTACAACGGGCCAATTGATGCGTGTCCCACATAGGCCGGTAATTTCGCGTCTCCCATTTATTTTCTCCGGCGATTTCCACCGAGCAGAGGGTGTTTAACGGTTCGTTCAAATTTTGGGAGAACGAGCATCCACGTCTACCTTACCAAGTCGATTCGAATAAAATTTTGAATTATTAGCTTGCCACTTCTTTTTTAGATGGAGAGATGATGCTCGAGAGTAATGTGTTTTTACATGCTCATTGCTAGCGATTTACTATATGACAAATAGTTGACCCACTCAAAAACGGGAATCAAACCCAAAATGAAATATCTCAACTCAATGAAATAGCTCGTTCACCAGGTCAAAATACTGAACTAAATCCAGGATTGAACACTTCAATCGAGTAGCATGTTGTACAATATTATAGTACTCCATGAACATGTTGAAATTCAAATTAATGAACTTGTTTGATATACGCATATCTCCGTTCATGTGTGGATGGCAAACAACATGTTCTCCAATTTAAATATTTGAATGCAAGTTTATATCGAAATATGGTTTATATCAATCTTTGATGCATAAAACGCGACCTCTCCCTCTCCCGGACTCCTTCTCTCTCTCTCTCTCTCTCTCTCGCTGAGGGAGTCCTGGATTAGTGGGTTTCCGGACAGCCGGACTATATCCTTTGGCCGGACTATTGGACTATGAAGATACAAGATTGAAGACTTCGTCCCGTGTTCGGATGGGACTCTCCTTGGCGTGGAAGGCAAGCTTTGTGTAACCCTAGCCCCCTCCGGTGTCTATATAAACCGGAGGGTTTGGTCCGTAGGACAACAACAATCATACCATAGGCTAGCTTTTAGGGTTTAGCCTCTTCGATCTCGTGGTAGATCAAATCTTGTATATACTCATATCATCCAGATCAATCAAGCAGGACATAGGGTATTACCTCCATCGAGAGGGCCCGAACCTGGGTAAACATCGTGTCCCCTGCCTCCTGTTACCATCCGCCTTAGATGCACAGTTCGGGACCCCGTAGCCAAGATCCGCCGGTTTTGACACCGACATTGGTGCTTTCATTGAGAGTTCCACTATGTCATCACCGTAAGGCTTGATGGCTCCTTCAATCATCGGTAACGATGCGGTCCAGGACAAGGTTTTCCTCCTCGGACAAATCCTCGTATTCGGCGGCTTCGCACTGCGGGCCAACTCGCTTGGCCATCTGGAGAAGATCGAGAGCTACGCCCCTGGCCATCAGGTCAAGTTCGGAAACTTAAACTACACTACCGACATCTGTGGAGACTTGATCTTCGACGGATTCGAGCCCATGTCAGGTGCGCCACACAATCACGACTAGCATGACGTAACTCTATCGTCGGACAGTGTTCGGGAGATCGCATCTGCAACTACTCCAACCTTCAATCCGGAGCAAATTGTGCCATCCGAGGACGGATGGATAGACCCCGCCATGGAGGCCGCACTCTCAGTGGCGATGGAGCCGGATACTGACTTCACCCCTTACGAGAGCCATGTTGCCGAACCACTGGATTCGTCTCCGGCCATGGACTCCGAGCCGCCTGCATCCGTGCCTATCGAATCCAATTGGGCGCTGATCATGGAGTTCACCTCCGCGGATATCTTTCAGCACTCGCCTTTCGGTGATGTGCTAAATTCATTAAGGTCTCTCTCCTTGTCAGGAGAACCTTGGCCAAAGTATGTTCGGCTATAATGGGATGCGGACGACGAAGAAATTCGCTCCCCACCCACCACCCACTTAGTAGCCACTGTCGACGATTTAACTAACATGCTCGACTTCGACTCCGAAGACATCGACGGTATGGACGATGATGAAGGAGACGAACAGGAACCACCGCCCACAGGGCGCTGGACCGCCACCTCATCATATGATATATACATGGTGGACAGCCCCAAAGAAGGCAATGGCGACGAGATAGCGGAGGATGACCCCTCCAAGAAGCAACCCAAGCGCCGACATCAGCGGCACCGCTCTAAGTCCCGCCATAGCAAAAGTAGTGATACCGGCACAAGACACAATAACACTCCGGATAGTGCTGAAGACAAGAACAATCCCCCCCCCTAGCATGATTTAGAGCGGGAGAGTGAACAAGCCAGCCCTCCAGAGCAGGCATAAGATGGAGAATGGGAGGAGGACAATTACATGCCTCTCTCCGAAGACGAGGTAAGCCTCGGCGATGAAGAATTTATCGTGCCTGAGGATCCCGTCGAGCAGGAGTGCTTTAAGTGCCGGCTTATGGCCACAGCAAATAGCTTGAAGAAAAAGCAACAATAGCTTCAAGCTGATCAATACTTGCTAGCAGACAGATGGACCGAAGTCCTTGCGGCCGAGGAATACGAACTCGGGCACCCCTCCAAGAGTTACCCAAAGCGCAGGTTGCTACCTCACCTCGAGGAGGAAGCATTGAAACCTACATCACCAGTGTACGATGCGGCTGACCGGCCACCTCGTGGCCGAGCCAGAGAGGCGTTTTAGCCTGAAGTTCAGCCTGCACCCCGCTGCCACTCAAACAAAAATACCAAGGCCCGAGGCAACACACGGGACCTGCGAGACGTATTGGACAGCAGGGCAAAACATACAAGGTCGATATACGGGTCACGGGGGCGCGCGCCAACGCGGAACGATGACCGTCATGCCGGATACACTATAAGTAAATCCGGCCGGGCTGAATTCAGCAGACAAGACTCATATGAACTGCGTCGTGATATAGCCCGGCACAAAGGTGCCGCACACCCCCTATGCTTCACTAATGAAGTTATGGATCACGAATTCCCGAAGGGTTTCAAACCCGTAAATATCGAATCGTATGATGGTACAACAGATCCCGCTGTATGGATAGAGGATTTCCTCCTTCACATCCACATGGCTCGCGGTGATGATCTGCATGCCATCAAGTACCTCCCACTAAACTCAAAGGACCAGCTCGGCATTGGCTGAATAGCTTGCCAGCAGACTCCATCAGCAGTTGGGAGGATTTGTAAGACGCATTCCTTGACAACTTCCAGGGCACTTATGTGCGACCATCGGATGCTGATGACTTGAGCCATATAACTCAGCAGCCAGGGGAATCGGCCAGGCAATTCTGGACACGATGAGACAACAGTCAATGCCGGATTCAGAGGCTCCAGATCCGGTCAGCGGAAAAAGGAATTCAAAAGAAGTACTCCGGGCCCGTCCAGTTTGGACTGCATACTCGATCGCTCTTGTCAAATCCACGACACCCCCGATAAACCAGCCAATCACACCAACAAAGAATGTTGTGTGTTCAAGCAGGCCGGCAAGTTGAAAGCTGAAAACAAGGACAAGGGGCTGAATAGTGATGACGAAGAGGAGCCCCGGCCGCCGAACACTGGAGGACAGAAGAGCTTCCCCCCACAAGTGAAGACGGTGAACATGATATACGCAACCCACATTCCCAAGAGGGAACGGAAGCATGCACTAAGGGGCGTCTATGCGATAGAGCCCGTCGCCCCGAAGTTCAACCCATGGTCCCCTTGTCCGATCACTTTCGATCGCAGGGACCACCCCACTAGTATCCGTCATGGCGGATCTGCCGCATTGGTCCTAGACCCCATCATCGACGGATTTCACCTCACTCGAGTCCTTATGGACGGCGGCAGCAGCCTGAACCTGCTTTATTAGGATACAGCGCGCAAAATGGGTATAGATCCCTCGAGGATCAAACCCACCAAAACCACCTTTAAGGGCATCATCCCAGGTGTAGAGGCCCGTTGCACGGGCTCAATCATACTAGAAGTGGTCTTCGGATCTTCAGACAACTTCCGAAGTGAGGAGTTAATCTTTGATATCATCCCGTTCCGCAGTGGCTATCACGCACTGCTCGGGCGAACCACATTTGCAAAATTCAATGCGGTACCGCATTATGCATACCTCAAGCTCAAGATGCTAGGACCTAGGGGGTCATAACAGTCAATGGAAACACAAAATGCTCGCTCCGCACGGAAGAGCACACTGCGGCCCTCGCAGCAGAAGCACAAAGCAACTTTCTAAGGCAAACCGCCAATTCAGTGATACAGCCCCCGGACACCGTCGAGCGAGTCCAGAGTAACCTGCAACAGGATCGCCTCGCACGTTCAGAGCTCGCCTAGCAATTTGGCCCCCGTCCTAGTCCCATTCAAGCGACGAAATCCATGCCACGCGTACATAATTACACACTAAAAATACCATGGGCATAGGCGGGGGTACGATCAGGGCACGTCCCGCAGTGCGGCTTAACTGCCCTAGGGGCTGCATACCTTTATTATTTTTCTCTTTCAGGACCTTACTCTCTGGAAGCCCTTTCTGGCAGTAGGATCGCCGGACATATTACGGGAAGGAACAACCAAGGAGGCAAGAAACTAAGACATACAAGGGAACCCCCAGGTGGTCTCTACTAATAATCGATATACCCGCTTTTTACTATCCGTACGCAGCTTGCCCTTGGATAGGACATGTCAAGTAGTCGTATTTTTTGCTTATTGCACTACTTGTATCAGTACGCTTCGACGTATTATTTAAATAACAATGCATAGCATCAGTCTATTATTGCATTATCCATCCCTTTTTTCTTATATGTTCATTTACAACAACTTGCACCCATACATTCTGGCACGGTCAGTACGCCAGGGGCTTTCGTTTACCCCATAATGCGGCGTGAGAAGTCCGAACACTTTCGATAGTGTGGCATCCCGAAATTATAGCATTATATGCATCAGCTCCGAATCATGTCTTGGGTCAATAGCTGGGTTTTCCCGGCTCCCATGCTTTGGTACCTTGCGTTCCGCTATATCAGCTAAGGTAGCGTTGGGAGAACTACTGCGATTGTGTCCCGGTTCTTCCGGACGAGCACCTCAGTAGAGAAAGCCAAAAACTGACTGCCATGATAAGGCGAGAGCTGGTCGCTGTTCGAGAGGTCTCAAGTCCTTAAAGACTTTTTCTGCTTCTAGCGAGGAGTCGGCCTTGCCCGACTTAGGCGTATATAGTGCCCCAAATTCGGCCTTTCGAATACTAGGGGATTCGCCAAAATTTAAAATTGTAGACTTCTATGGCTAAGTGAGAGTGATAAAGCCTTATAGTCTGATTGCCTGGTTCGTTGTGCTGAACACCTCCCTCGAAGAACCAAAATTGGGATAAAGAGTGCTCAGGTTTATCCCGAACACCCCAGTACTAGTTACATGGGGGCAGAAGCCGACGACTGGCCAACTGTCAGATTTTATAAACGGCCGCACAGAAGGTAATATTTTAAATTCAAAAAGAGTTGCATAGCGCAAATGAACTCGTTTCATATTACAGGATCACATGAGCATGTTCATTCAAAAATTACATCTCTAGCACATTCCTCCGCCAAAAGGCGGGAACCCTTCAGGACATTGTCATAATACATTTTGGGGCAGCAACGCTCCTTGCCCTCCAACGGCCCCTCCTTCACCAGCTTCACGGCGTCCAGCTTCGCCCAGTGCACCTTCGCCCGGGCAAAAGCCCTACGCGCACCCTCGATGTAGACAGACCACTTTATGACTTCAAGCCGTGGGCAGGCATCCACAAGCTGCCTCACCAGACCGAAGTAGCTGCCGGGCAGGGGCTCGCCAGGCCACATCCGGATTATAAGACCCTTTGTGGCCTGTTCGATCGCCTTGTGAAGCTCGACCAATTGCTTCAGCTGGTCGTTCAAGGGCATTGGGTGTTCAGTCCCAGTATACTGAGACCAGAACAACTTTTCTGTCGAGCTCCCCTCCTCAGCTCGGTAAAACTCTGCAGCATCCAGTACACTGCGGGGAAGATCTACAAATGCTCCTGCAGAGCTCCAAACTCGGGTAAGTAAAAGGAAAGTTTCCTTCACATGCTTGCTTTGCATAATGAATGCCTTACCCGCTGCTATCTTCTTCACCGCATCCATCTCCTGGAGGGCCTTGTGGGCTTCAGCCTTGGCGCTCCATGCGCTTTCGAGCGCCTTCGCAAGCTCGGACTCTCGCGTCTTAGAGTCATGCTTCAAGGACTCGTGTTCTTTGGCGAGAGCCTCGAGCTCTTGCTGCACCTCGCCTACCCGGGCTTCTTGCTTTTCCCGCTCAATGCGCTCCTTGGCCGCTTTGTCTTCGGCCTCGGACAACGCCTTCTTCAGGGTCGCCACCTTGGTCGTGGCCCTTGATGAAATTCATGATGATCCTATTACTTTACAACCAAATTTCTTTTTAACATGTAGACAAGGTATTGCTTACCTTTGCTCTCCTTGAGCTGCCTCTTGGTCAGGCCGAGCTCGTCCTCGAACCGCTCGAGGTCCTGCTTTAGTGCAGCGACCTCCACTGTATGTGCGGCAGCGGCCAGCAGTGAAGCTTGCATATGCACATAAACATATTCTGATTAGATTCCTGAATCATTATTTGATCCTCTATTCGGCCTTTCTTCGCGAACGAAAAACAGAGCATCAGGGGCTACTATCTATGCGGTAATATTTTCCATATATTCTGATTGCTTACCTCAAAGCCTGTTAGGAGGCTGGCACAAGCTTCGGTTAGTCCATTTTTGGTGGACTGAACCTTCTCGATCACCGCACTCATGATAGTGCGGTGCTCTTCGTCGATGGAAGCGCCGCGAAGCTCTTCTAGCAAGTTATCCGGTGCCTTCGGATGGACAGAGGCCACCGGCACGGGCGGCTTACCCCCCTTAACGGGGGATTGCCTGCCGGAGTCCGGAACCACCGAAGGTTCTGGCGCAGTGTTCGGCTGGGGGCCGAACTTGGAGCCTGTGGGAGTCTTTCTCCCTTTGCGCCCAGGGTCCGGAAGGACGCCTCGAGGCGCCCCCAGGACTACCTCCCCTTGGCTCGGTGCCTTTTGAGACAACACCTCGACGTTGTCCATAGGGCAAGGGGTGGAGGCGGTCGTAGGTGAATCGCTATTCATATCCGACGAGTCCAAATAACCGTCCGACGAAGATACGTTGAGATGGGCTCAGGACGGACTGCATAATCATATTCGGCGTAAGGAGAAGAAGTGCAATAAAACATACCATGAATTACTATGGTATCCGGATACTTACGATTTCGCCAGGGGCTTGTCCCTGGGTAACCACTCGTCGTCGCTGTGGGCGGCCGTCGTGGAGCAGTTCGGAAGGAGGGTCCTTCCCTTGACCCTTCGGCCTCCCCGGTCGGGGCGGCTTTCCTTTTCTTATCTCCCCCAGCTGGGGGGGGGACTTTTCTCTTCTACCTCCTCGTTTTCGTGGGAGGAGTGCGCTTCGGAGTTATCGGACGATGATTCCGACATAACCTTGCACCGGAGACCCTTTCGGGTCCCCGTGGCCTTCTTCTGGGCCTTCTTCAACGACACATCGTAAGCCGCCGGAGCCAGCATCTCCGTTAGGAGAGCATCTGCCGGATCTTCAGGCAGGGGGGCTGGGCAATCGAGCTGCTCCGCTGTCTTTACCCGGTCATGTTAATGGCATGGGAGCTTAGATCCCGCACATCGTTTAACTGGGGCAAATAAATACCATGTGAGATATAAAAACTTACCGGATTGGCATGGCGCTTTGCGCTGAGTCTGCGGTACTCGGTGAGGGAAGGAGGTACCTCGGCGCCCTTGAACAGCACGCTCCAAACATCCTTGTGCATCGTGTCGAAGAGCTCTCGCAGCGTCTGGTGCTTGGCCGGGTCGAACTCCCACAAATTGAATGCCCGTCGTTCACACGGGAGAATCCAGCGGAAGAGCATGACCTGGACCACGTTAACGAGCTTGATTTTCTTGCTCATCATGTTCCTGATGCAGGTCTGGAGTCCGGTCAGCTCTACCAAGGAACCCCAGGACAGGCCCTTCTCTTTCCACGAAGTGAGCCGCGTGGGGATTCCGGATCGAAATTTGGGGGCTTCAACCCAGTTGGTGTCACGCGGCTCGGTGATGTAGAACCACCCCGATTGCCACCCCTTTATGGTCTCCACACAGGAGCCTTCGAGCCAAGTGATGTTAGGCATTTTGCCAACCATGGCGCCTCCAGACTCTGCTTGCTGGCAGACCACCACCTTTGGTTTAACATTGAAGGTCTTCAGCCACAGACCAAAGTGGGGCCTGATGCAGAGGAAGACCTTGCACACGACGATAAACGCCGAGATGTTGAGGATGAAATTGGGGGCCAGATCATGCAAATCCAGCCCGTAGTAGAACATGAGCCCGCGGACAAACGGGTGAAGGGGAAATCCCAGTCCGCGGACAAAGTGGGTAAGGAAAACTACCCTCTCATGGGGTTCTGGCGTAGGGATGATCTGCCCCGCATCTGGCAGCCGGTGCATGATATTCGCGGCCAGATATCCGGCTTCCCGTAACTTTGTGATGTTCTCCTCTACCATCCACTTGCCTCCCGCTCCGGACATGCCTGGAGTGGTTTGAAAAGAAAGACACGAACTTGGGCGCTGGAGCTCGAGTGCATGAGAATGGATAAGCAAGGAGAAAGAAGGCGTGGGTAAAAAGGGTGAGTCCTTGTCCCTTTATAAGGGCGGAAGAGGCGATGCGCCTCCGCACTTGCCTGGTAAAATCGCTTATTCCCCAAGCGCCGTAATTGATGGCGCGGTTGGGTTACCCACGTCCGTATCGATGAGAATCCCGTAATAAGGGGGACACAATCTCTGCTTTGACAAGACGTCTCAAGAAAACCGCCTCGCAATATGTGCGGTGCTAGTTGAGACAAAACGGTTCGAATAAAGACCGGGCCATGACATGATGTCATGCTGTCAAAACGTGTCAGCAGATTAGATTTGTGGAAACATTATTCTCTCTACGGTGGTATGTGGAACTTGTTTTGCAGAGCCGGACACTATCCTTGTGTTCAAAATCTTCTATGGAGTATTCGGAAGAAGAACCCGCCTTGCAATGCCGAAGACAAAACTGCGTGCCGGACTCATCATCATTGAAGCCTGGTTCAGGGGCTACTGAGGGAGTCCTGGATTAGGGGGTCTCCGGACAGCCGGACTATATCCTTTGGCAGGATTGTTGGACTATGAAGATACAAGATTGAAGACTTCATCCCATGTTCGGATGGGACTCTCCTTGGCATGGAAGGCAAGCCTGGCAATACGGATATGTAGATCTCCTCCCTTGTAACCGACTTTGTGTAACCCTATCCCCCTCCGGTGTCTATATAAACCGGAGGGTTTGGTCTGTAGGACAACAACAATCATACCATAGGCTAGCTTCTAGGGTTTAGCCTCTTCGATCTCGTGGTAGATCAACTCTTGTATATACACATATCATCAAGATCAATCAAGCAAGACGTAGGGTATTACCTCCATCGAGAGGGCCCGAACCTGGGTAAACATCATGTCCCATGCCTCCTGTTACCATCCGCCTTAGACGCACAGTTCGGGACCCCCTACCCGAGATCCGCCGGTTTTGATACCGACACTCGTCGACAATCTTCAATTCTGTTGCACGCATCCAACACACAAACCTTGTTGGTCCCTCTCCCTCTCTCCCGTCTCTCTCTCTTTCTCTCTCCCTCTCTCTTTGTGTGTGTGTGGGGGGGAGGTCTTTCTAGTTCGCATGCATATATACTCCATCTATAGGTCTCTCTCACACACTATGTATGGTTCTCTAATCCAAGCTAAATATCTTGGGTGCACTCATCGTACACACACAAATTCCTTGGCCCGTTGCCCATAACTCTCTCACGCACCACTCTGTCGTCTCTGAGCTCTTCCCTCTCTCTCTAAAATTCTCCATCTACCTAGGTTACACATAGACATGCATATCTCACTCGCACTTGATAGACCCATCTAAAACTCTATCTCTCTCTCCCTTGTTCTCTCTCCATCTCTCTCAGACACACACACACATAATCTCATGCCTAGCCAAGCATGATGGTCTCTCACTCAAATGTAGGCACAAGCAGTCCCCCCAATATGTATATGACTAGCTAATCTTAGTCTCCATCACAAACATGTGCATGGTCAAAATCTTAGTCTCCATCACAAACATGTGCATGGTCTATCTCGTTTTCTCTCGGGGAATCTTTGTATCGCGCATGCACCTCCCTCGATCTCCCACCCATATAGTCCCCTCACGATCTCGAGGGGATCTCTCTATCACAAACACACCCTCTCTCCCTCCCCATGCTTCCATGTTCTCCATGTGTCCCTCTCAACCTTTGTTCCTTGTTGGCCAGACCTCTATTGGACATGTGCTATAGGGGTGTCTCTCTCCGTTGCAAACAGTCACGCACTAGCTATCTTCGTGTATCTCCTCACCTCACTTTTCTATCTCGAAGATGCATGCATGATATGTTTGCATAAGAAATGAAAACACACACTCTCTCTCTAATTTATCGTTTGTTGTCCCTTTCTCTTTCACACACATACTCTTTTTGCACACTCACTCATTCTCCTTCACACGCACTTGATCTCTCTCGACTTAGGCACTCTCTTCGGTCCATAGCATATAGATTTATTGAAAAGTCAAACATCACAAAGTTTGACCATGTACGTGGAGAAAAACATTTACATCTAGAACGGCAAATATATACCATTAGATTCATCATGAGATGTAGTTTCGTATGATGTATCTTTGGTATTGTAGATATAAATAACATTTGCATAAACCTGATCAAAGTTTCCAAAGTTCGACCTCTAAATTTTTTACATGCACTGCATTATCGAGCGGATGGAATATCTCTTTCCCCCTCTCAGCTATCTGACGCACCACTCAGCCTTATCGGGGCTCCTCTATCTCTCTCAAACTTTATATCTCCCTGGTGCACACATACACATGTCTCGCTCGCGCTACATATAGACCCATCCAACACTCTCCGCCCTTGTTCTCTCTCTATGTGACACACACCCCCTAAGTACCATAATCCCTCACTCCATCATAAGCGCACGCACTCCCCCCTAAGTATGATTATCTCTCACTAGCCATCAGGAACACACGCATTGTCTACTTCCATCCATACATCTATCTCGATATCTCTCGGGGTATCTTCTATCGCGCAAACACCTTGTCACTTGATCTCCCACCCATGTAGTCCCATCATGATCTCCAGGGGATCTCTCTATGACAAACATACACTCTCTCCTCCCCATGTCTGCATTTTCTCCATACGTCTCTCTCGACCTCTCTCCCTTGTTTGTCAGACCCCTCTTGGCCACGTACTAGGGGTCTTTCTCTCTGGTTTGCAAACAACCACACACTATCTCCTCACCATGCTTCCATTGTCGAAGATGCATGTGTGATATGTTTCCATAAGACACACATGCCTTTTCTCTATTTTTATCATGTGTTGTCCATGTCTCTTTCACACACACACACACACACTTTTTTCACACACTCTTTCTATTTCACACACAATCTATCTCTATCTTTCTCTCTAGTTAGGGACTCTCTCATGTCCATAAGCATATGGATGTTTTGAAAAGTCAAACCTCATAAAAGTTTGATCAGGTATATGTGGAGAAAAACATTTACATCTGGAACGATCATTAGATTCATCAAAACATGTACTTACTCCATACTATCATTTATCTTTGCTATTGTAGATATAACTAATTTCTTTATAAACTTGGTCGAAGTTTCAAAAGTTTGACTTTAAAAAAATGTTGGCACTACATTATCGAATGGAGGGAGTAGCTCTTTCTCTCTCTCTCTCTGCTATCTCTCACGGGCCTCCCCTCTCACTCGAACTCTCTATACCGACGAATTATACGCTCACTGTGTCAGCGTATAGCTCCGTATATTGTTTAGTTGACTGGTCAACCAGTCCACATGCTGCCTTGTCAGCTCATGTTCTCTATCTTCGTGTGCTGGCCCATGTGGCAGTGGGTGGAAATAAGTAAACTAGAGGCCCATCTGACACGCGGTGAAGTAAACAAAGTTGAAACCACTCACGGTAGCACCCCACACGTTAGTAAATTGAGGGCGCATTGAGGACACACTTCTTCCGCGTGAAGGACGCAGTCGCGCACAATTCACCACTGCGCGGCGGCATGCACAGAACGACGCACTCGCGCACACCCAGCAGGCTAGCACATAACACACACCAGCACACGTGTACGCCGGCGTCGCCGCCGGTTGAGATAGATGGCGAGGCAGCCAACAAGCGGAGGCGGCTCGAGCCAAAACCGCATCCGATGAGCCTGGACTTCATCATCAGCCTCCCCGACGACATGCTTCTCGTCATCATCGGCCTCCTCCCCACCAAATTTGCCGTGTGGACCGCCCTTCTCTCCCGGCGGTGGCGCCCCCTCTGGCGCTGCACCCCCCTCAACCTCACCGTCGATAGCTGCCTCCATGACGGGGATTGCAAACGAATGGCCGCAGTCTCCAAGATCCTTTCATCACACCCTGGGCTAGTCAGACGCCTTGACATCCGCATGTTCAGTACCAACTGCAAGGTCCAAGCCAAGTTCGACGAGTGGGTCTTATCCCCCACCCTAGATCAGCTCAAGGAGCTCAGCTTTGAAGCTGGATGATGTCGCTCTTTGCCATCGTCCGTGCTCCGCCTCACGCCAATGCTGCGCCGCGCCAGCTTCAGCTCCTGCTATCTTCCCTAGATTAATGTCGTGCCTGCCCTTCTTCTTGCTGAACTCAAAGCAGGCTATGGAGCACCTGCTCCGCAGCTGTACTGCGCTCGAGTACCTTCATCTTGAGAAAATCCACGGGTTCATTAGCCTCCACATCGCCTCGACGAATCTCCGATGGATTTATGTGTCTTGCTGGCCCCGCAACAAGACATCAATTGGGAAGAGATCACTCCAGCCATTCCAGGTTATGGTCATTGAGAATGCGCCTTTCCTTGAGAGATTGCTTGTATCTGATCTAGAAGGTCCAACAAAAATCAGGGTCATTGACGCGCCAAAATTGACAACGTTGGTGTACTCGTCTGCCAAATTCTCCGACCTCTTTATTGGATTCGTAATCGTTCAGGTACAGCACTCATCTTCTTCTCCGTCTTCTTGAACTTCACATTTTTAAATTTCTTCTTGATGTATTTACAACCGTCTTCCAGAAAATGATTCCCACAAGCTTGACCCAGTCTATGCGCACAGTGAAGATCTTAGCAATAAAATCTATTGGCCCCAATATGGATCAAGTTTTTGGATTCCTTACATGCTTTTCGTGCACGGAGAAGCTACTCTTTTTCATCAAGGTGAAACTTATTTCCTATTAGTAAACATTAATCACAACATAGCTCAATTTTTCGTAATTTTCCCAAATTACGATGACAAGTGTAGTGTTCAAAACTGCATCTACGCACTGTACCGAAATAAATGTTTTAGTATTTTTTTCTCACGTGATCACCTGCATCATTTTTTTGTTGTACTACTATAGTAGCCTAGTCTAGTCATAGTGGAAAGTAACTTAGACAAGTATCTCTATGGTTACCCTAAGAGCAAGTACTACCTCCGTCCTGGTTTACTCTTCCTATTTTGTAGTATCAAAATTTGACCATAGATTTAACTGACAAAATGTTAATGCATGTCACTAAAAATTATATTGTTGGATTCGTATTTGAACATAATTTCAAATGGTATAATTTTTGTTGACATGCATTCGCATTTTCTTAGGTAAATCTATGGTCAAAATTTTACACTAAATACGAGGTAGTACAAAAGTGGGCTATAACGGCCCTCCACTATGTAGGCCAAAACATGTGCCAAATTCGCTTGTGATGCATTTGGCATTGATGCCCCTCCATTGCTCACCTGGTGCCCCAATCTGGATCACCTACTTTGCTCCGGTGCCAAATTAACTCATGCAATGAAAAAACACTTGTGTGGGAGAGAGAGAGAGAGAGGACCGAGGAAATAAAAAAAACACTTGTTTGGGAGAGTGAGAGGCTGGTGTAGTTGGTTTGATCGATTTGTTTATACATGTGGTCTGTGTGCACAGCAGTGCCAACTCTCTCACATCGCGAGAGCAGTGCCAAAATCTTTTGATTTGACATCGTTGCGTATTATGTGGCATACTTTTGAGAAATATGGCATCGGCCACATAGTGGAAGGCAACAAATGGCCAAGCTCTTCATGTGCTCCTAGGTAAATGAGAGGAAAGAGAAAGAGAGAGAGAGAGAGAGAGAGAGTGAACAAATATCACTAGCTAGGCAACCCTATCGTATGAGCGAATGATATTGGTACCTCTTGATGACACGACAATCTTATACAGCCAGCTACTCTAATATGTTCTCTTCTTTTGCAGATAAAAAAGACCCAAAAGTGAAAAATGTGCTGCACTATAACAATCTCATCGAATGCCTTGATCTCCATCTTACAAGAATTGATTTGATCGACTACCGAGGCAGCACATCTGAGATTAAATTGGCCAGGTTCTTTGTTCTGGAGGCATGTGTGCTCAAGGTAATGAGGTTTGGCGTTCTCTGGCGCAACAATGAATGGCGTGATGATCACCGCAAGCGTCTAAGACTAAATGACAAAGTCTCTGCAGAAGCTGAATTTGTTTTTGAAACATCAAGTAGCCAAAGACTCGAAAATTTATTTTCCCATTAGTGACTTGTCAGGGCGGTGGATTTTAGTTTGTATGATAATGCTGCATCCACCTAAAGTAACAAAAGTTCTTACATAAACTTCCTAGATTCCCGCTTCATAGGTGCAACATTACTCCTAACATTGGTAATATCAGTTTGAAATTTGTAATATTGTCATGTCCTATTCCTACATTTTCAAAATCCTATGAATCAAAGAGGTCCTGAGTTGGTGATGATGTCCCTCACAATCAGCCTTGTCTCCTCCCCACCACATCTAGAAGGCCATGGAAAAATTTGGCACGATGGCCGCTGCCGGCGCCATCCACTCCCAATCTTGGTGTTCCGTGCAATGCACGGGCATCTACGCACGGGAAATTGTGTTGAACACGGCTAGTTGTAAGCAGGCTAGCTCTAGTTATGCCAAACACGGCACCTATACTCAGGTGTCATCTCCAGCGCAGGGTCTTGTCACTTCACTGCGAGGAGCAACATGTAATAATTTGACCAACGGGTAGTACAGTGCTACTACATTCGTACTACTACTACTACTACTACTACTACTACTACTACTACTACTACTACTACTAGCACCACCACTACAAAAAAGACACTTCCGTGATGATACGTGTTTGCCACAGTAGGTCACGTTTTCTGTCATGCATGTACATCTATGAAAAATTTATGACAGCACAAGATAGTCATACCTATGTTGTCGTAGAAGTGTTCCATGACATTACCAAAATTATCATCACGGAAGTGTCCACTTCCATGACAATAAATCACGCGTCATGGAAGTGCTTTCATCAAGGGTGACCAACACATGGCATCCACCATAACAGAACGCCGTTAAGCTATCGGGTCCGGTTCTGGATCCAATAAGCCGCTAACAGCCCGGACCAATGAGGATTTTCCACGTGTAAAATTCTCATTGGCCGGAGGAAACACGTGTTGGCTCACCGTTGGGACAGATGTCATCCATTCATTGGACATGTGGCGCCTATGATACGTCGACACGTGGCATGGCCCAACAGAGGCCCATTCCGGTGAAAAGGCTGACCCGTTTGACTTGGTCAAAAGGTAACGGGCCGGCCCACGGAAAGCCTGTTAACGGCCTGTTGGTATATAGCCCATTTACGGCCCGCTAACTCATGGCCCGTTACGGCCTATCCGAATTAAGCCTAGTGGCTTCATCTGGGCCTTCCAATATGATTCCAGACCGTTGTAACTTCTGGCCCATGTATGGCCCATAATGTCTTTCGGCCCAAACGAGACCATTTTTAACTCTTGGCCCATTAACGGCCCGTGGTGAATCTGGCCCGCAATGAATAGTGTACCCCTTTATACCCATTAACGGCCCATTATTCCATTGGGCCGTTTCCAACCCGTGTTATCTTTCGGCCTTCTTAGGGCACATTTATTATTGGGCTCATTTCCAACATTTGGTTACTTACGGCCCGTCATTGGCCTTTTCTGCTTGTGGGCCAAATTCAGCCCGTGGTTACAATCGGCCCGTTTGTGGCCCATTACTCCGTTGGGACATTTTCATAACGTCATCAAATACAGCCGATTAACAACGGTCTGTTATTGTTGGCCCATGAATGGACGATTCCAAATCTAGCCCGTTTATGGCCCATAATGCGGTCTGTTATTGGCCCATGTTTGGCCTATCGATCATACGACATGTAGAAGGCCCATTGATGCTATGGCCCATAGAAGACCCATTCATGCTATGACCCATAGAAGGCCTATTCTTTCTATGGCCCTAAGAAGGCCCATTGTTTCTACGTCCCGTAGGAGGCCCATGGTAACTACAGTAAATATATAGCCCATGGTCATTGTGGCCTAGTTTAAAAAAATAGGTTATCGCGGCCACTAGCAAACCGCGGAAAAAGAACAACACTGACTACAAGCAAACTAATAAACAAGACAACAAGGAAATAAATGAGCAAGCAACTTACACTAGGCTATCATGACTATTACACATATTACATCCGCTGGGCATCAAAGTTCGCCACCAGTGCAAATATAGGGAACAAAGCAGCATATCATATACACTAGTTGTCAAAGTTGGCGACCAGTGCAAATAAACGCCATAAAAAACAAGTCTAGAACTGAAACCATTTCAGAAGATCTCAAGAAACAATATCCTGGGTACCCATAATGCTGGCAAGATGCTTTCTCTTGTTTGGCGCTTAATTCCTCCAGCGCTTGCTGTTGCACCAAAAAGTATGCATCTGAATTCTGCAGGGAGTTCCTTAGTCCTTCAGCTTCCTGTCGCAGCACATCTAATCGATGTTTTTCAACTTGAAATTGAGACTCAAGAAGACGAACTGATTCAGGAAGCGAGTTCGAAGAGCTTGTGCCAGCAGTAGCGGCCAGTAACTCGAACACTACATCAAGACAGGACTTTTGGGTTCTCTCACTATTGTCAAGCTAGTTTTTATCAGCTTTCTTGGAGACCAATAGGGATGTCTCACTATCTTCAACCTTATCTGCATTACTCCCTTTACCATTGCATAATGGGGTACTATTCTCCAACATTTTGTCCACATTCTAAAAGAGAAACAAGCAGACACATCACATGTTTACCATGTTGTATATGAAACTCATTTTGGTAAATCGGTTCAGTAGTAAAGTGCACAGGATAACAGCATGAAACAAACATATATCTATGTACCATGGTCACTTTATGGTCTATATCATTCTAGTTTTTGTTGCCAAATCAAGATAGAGACACAGTTCAAATAATATTTGTTCAAGACAAAGCAGAATAGACAGAATATAAGTGTGGGAAACTATAGAGCAATAACAACACTTGTAATGTGCATGAAATGAGAACATAAATGTTTATTCAATTGAAAGTGAAATCAACATAGAGCAAGTTACAACAGCAAACCAGTTAAAGAAACAGGTTTAAAACATACCCGTTGCACCATTGGAGTTTCAATTCCATCCTTCAAATTTGAAAATAGTTGGTATGAGTAAATACAGTGATGAAAGAGCAAAGGAGTATGAACCATAGCTACAGAACCTGACCTGAGAACAATTCTTCTTCTCCTTTAAGCGTTGAGTTGGGATTCGGAGTGGTGGTCCTCATGCTTTGCGCACTGCAGTTCCCTTACTAACTGCTCGTGTTTGGGTGCTCTGTGGTGGAGACAATGATGTGTCAACTGGAACTGGGTTACTATCTGCTGGGGTTGGGGTTAGAAGGGGTGTAGCTGGTTCTCTGTCCAACTGGGTAGGGGTACAGTCTGCGAGAGTCTGGGTTATGTGTGGTGGGGCTGGTTCTTGGGCAAGTACAACCGTGGTTCTATCTGAATTAACCGGTAGCACTATCTTTTCTGAAGACCGCGCTGTTACTCCCTTAGATACTGCCATCACCCTCTCCAATTCAAATGGCTGATAAACAAGAAAAGTAATGGAATGTACATACATTGTATGATAGATAGGTGCAATGGATAGTGGGGAATAAAAGCGGGCATGAAATAATTCACATTTATGTTGTCTAACCAAATAGGATAGCATGACACAATTTCACATATATGATGGCTAAGTAAACAGGATAGCATGACACAATTTCACATTATGATGGCTAACTAAAAAAGATGGAAAGACATAGTTCAAAATATGATGACTATGTAGACATGATGACATGATATAACTATATAATGCGTTTATTAAATAGGTTGGCATGCCATAATTCACATACATGCCGCCTATGGAAACATGATAGCATGATATAATTCCCGGATAGAATGACATAATTCAAAATATGATGACTGTAAACACTAAACAGGATGAGATGATATAACTATATGATGTCTTTATTAAATGGGCTGCCTTGCCATAATTCAGATAGACACTGTGTATGTAAACATGATGACATGATATAATTCAAATATATGATTTATATAGTAAGCAAGTAAGCATATGGAAATCCATATATTATGTAAAAACTAAGCAATGCAAGACAACATGCATGACATGGGTAATATAACCCTGCCATGTTTGTGCATAGACCTCAGGAGGGAAATAGGACTGGTCATCAGTCTCTGAATCCTCCTCTGAGGAACTCTTTGTATCCAGCAAGATGTCTGCTTCAGCAGGTAGCATTGTCTGCTCTGAATACCTTGTTTTCACTCCAGATACTTTCATCACCGCTTAAAATGGCCGATGCACAGGAAGAGTAGTTGAATATAAAAACGTTGTCGACAAATGGAACACGTAATACCAAAAAATTATAGCATGATATAATTCACATACATGATGATTAGCTCAACAGCATGGCATTGCATAATTCACATATATAATGCCTTTGCAACAAGATAGCATTGCATAGTTCACATATATAATGTCTTGCAGCAAGATGGCAATGCATAATTCACATATATGGTAATTAGACACTAAACATCTGGCATTCACACAAATCATGTCTAAACTAATCAAATAACATAGCAATGCAAGACACCATATGCACGATATGAGAAACATAACCCTAGCAAGTTAGAGCATACACCTCAGGGGGGAAATAGGACTGGTCATCTGTCTCTGAATCCTCCTCTGAGGAGCTATCCGTAACCAGCGAGATATGCGCTTCGTCAGATAGCATAGTCTGCTGTGAAGAGCTTGTTTTCACTTCAGAATTTTCCATCACCATGTCAAATGGCTGATGCACACGAAGAGTAGTTGAATGTACTAACATTGTTGACAAATGTAATACGTAATGAAAAAAAGAATGGCCTGATATAATTCACATATAAGATGACTTGCTAAGTAGGATGGCATTGCAAAATTCACATATATGATGCTTGGCTAAACAATATGGCGTTGCATAATTCACATAAATGATGAATAAACTAAACAGATGGCATTCACACAAATCATGTCTAAACTAAGGAGTTGACATATTTGATGTATAAAGTAAGCAATGCAAGGCACCATATGCATGATATAACCAACATCAGCATGCCAAGTTAGAGCGAAGATCTCAGGGGGTAAATAGGAGTGGTCTTCTCCTTCTGAATCCCCCTCAGAACAGATATCTTCGTCTCGATTACAATCCGAAATGGGTGGAGGGGGATGCCTTTGCGCCTACCATGGAGCAACGTTTGCATGAAATTTTATTGCCACGCAAGGCTCGTCTCTTTTACTCTACATGTTCAGTTCCATTGTGTACAATAACTGACATGCATAGGAATAAAACAAAGTGAGATTATGTAAGGAGTGCATGCAGAAATCCAGAGTGATGGTAGCAACCTATGGATAGACCCAAAACCAATGATAGCAGGTAGATAATGGCTTCAGTTAAAAAATACAGATAATGGCTTCTTTACTGTTTGCTTCCCACCCAACATGAAACTCATAGTAGACACCAGAGATAACCAGATAGTAGATAGATACTATTGATTGCGGCCCCGATATGTACCCCACAACCATTTAAAAACTCAAGTTTGACCATTAGTTTGGAGCTGAGTCTAATCGGTGAACAGGACGATAAAGTAGCATGTAATATTAAGCGATGCATAACCTAAGCAGACACAAAAGAGTGCGACCTCTCTTGCGGACCCGTGTAGTCCTCGAGGTCATCTACTCGGTTGATGATGGTAATGCAATTTTCATTGCTGCTGGCGGCGGGGAAGAAGATCTGAGGCAGCGAAAAACAGTCTGGAGGCCGGATCCCTACTGCGCTGGACCCTTCTATCGTTGGAGCAGCTGAGCTTGGGTGGACGACGACGCAGCAGGAGCGGGACAAACCACACAAGGTTTTCTTTGACAACTATCTGTAAGAGAAGTAATTCTGTAAGGGCTCGTTTGAATTGGAGGATTCTACCAACGCAGGGATAGGAAATACACAGTAATACGATAGGAATGCACGTGCAAAACAGAGAATTTAAAAACACATGATTTCTGCCAATCTGGGTGTTTGGTTCACAAGAATTGGAAGATCACAGGATGCAAAGAAGCATGGTGAGATTAAGTCAAACCACAAGAAAATGTACGGTTATAATTCAATTACGCTACTATCTCTTAGTCTTGTCCTTCATGAATAGGAATTTGAAAAGGAGGACAAGTGGAAATTAAAATCCGTACGATTTTTATTTCAAGGAGACACTAAAGGAACAAATCCTACAGTTTTCCTTTGCTCCATTCCTTTGAACCAAATGCATGAATAGTAGTACCATAGGAAACTTTCCAATTTCTATGTTTTTCCTAAACTTTTCCTTTCAAGCACTGGCGATTCTAGTAGGAAGGCTTGAGCACGGAAAAGCTACACTCAAAAAAAAAATTTGTGCTACTTGCCTACTTCTACTACTTTGGACCCAGGGCACTGCCGTACTAGCTAAACTCCCAGGCCCATCGACAAATGCACAGCTCAAACACGCAGAGATAAATAATGATGGAGTTTAAGAGAGTCCATCACGGATAGCTAAGTTGCCTGGTACCTCACTGCTGGTCATATAGTAGGAGAAACTAATTGTATTTCATGTTACTGCATGTGCTCAGTGGACAATATATATAACATGTAGAGTAAAAAGAGATGCAACAAGTGTACAATCTCTTTGGCGAAGCCATGTCGATCTCAGCGTGATTGGGTTGGTCGGTGAGGATGATCCGGCTGACTTGGTTGTCAGAGGAGGGGAAGAAGATCTTAGGCATCTAGAGATGGAGCTCGGGGTATTGGTCCGCTGTGATGGAGGGTTTCGTCGTTGGAGCAGCTCCGGTGAGTTGTACGACGCCAAGGCTGAAGCAGGACAAGAGAGACAACGTTAACTTGAGTGGAATTCTAATAGCATCTCCAATAGATGACGTAAAATACATAACCACAAAGTGCTAGATGTAAAATACATCAGCCGCTCATCTCTGAACTTAACTGCCAAAACTGAATTTAACTGTCGAAACTGAACTTAACTATCGAAACTGAATTTTGCTGTCGAAACTGAATTTTACTATCAAAATTGAATGCACTAGCTAGTAGCAGAAAAGCAGTAGCAGCAGCAGCGGGTGTGAGAGCCAGGGCAGCTGGTCGTGTAGCAGCATCAGATGAGGCTACCGTGAGCTGTCAGCCACCACTGGCCGAACAGCCGCCCCCGCCGCCTGCGGCCGGCGGTGCACCACCCCACCCGCCCCGAAACCACTCCCCATCGCCGGTCCGCCACCGCCTCGACCATCCCTCTAGGCCCCCCCGTGCCGAGTTTTTTCTTTGGCGATCCCCACGCCACCGCCCCACAACCGCTGGCGACCACCGCCCCCACCCTGAACCCTAAGATAGATAGTGGGGTACCTCTTCGGTGAGCCTCCCTCCCCGCTGGGGCTGGTTCTTCCTTAACTCTGGTGAGCCCCCCCCCACCCCCTGAAAATTGACTAACCCCAAAGTCGATTCAGTCGACTGAAGTGTAGCTAAATCGGATCAGCATCGCAAGCAAGAGCAAGAGCGAGAGCAGCAGCGCGAGCAAGAGCAAGGGCAATAGCAAGAGCAGACCAAGCAGGGGACCGAGAGCAAGAGCAAAGCAGTAGAGCGAGCGAGAGCTAAAGCAGCAGCAGCTCCTACTGATGTGGACGTTGCCGCCGAGGGAGCGACGCCGTGGAGGAAGTGGCCGTCGACGCCGCTGCGGATGGAGCCGCGCCGTGTCGGCTCGGGACCAAGCGCCGGTAGCACCGTGAGATCGAATCAAGAAGAAAATGCGGTGATTACTGTACAACCTCTTTGGTGGCGCCGATTAGACCTCAGCTTCATCCAACGAAACAGTGATGATGATGCTCTTCCTGTGGTGCAGGTGAAGACGGCGGTGTGGGAATGGAAGTGGCGCGAAAGATGAGGGGAACGTCGGGACAGCTCCTTGGAGGTGGAGGACGGGGTGGCTGAACTGGCGGGACGACAAGATCAACGACGGATCCTCATCCGGTATGGTGAATGAGGGACGTCAAGGTGTTGCGGTGGACGACGTCGTCGGGGAAGAGGCTCCGGTTGGGTGGCGGACGGAGTAGGGTGTGGGGCTTCGCGGGTTTTCGCGGCCTCGCTGTACGAATGGGTGGGTGGAAGGGATGGGGGTGGGGAACCATGGCTTAGGGACGCACTTGTCTGAAATACGGGGTCACTTACGAAGTTACC
This sequence comes from Triticum urartu, assembly GCF_003073215.2. Lineage (NCBI taxonomy): Eukaryota > Viridiplantae > Streptophyta > Magnoliopsida > Poales > Poaceae > Triticum > Triticum urartu. The sequence goes on along the minus strand of NC_053027.1, from coordinate 440,156,364 downwards.
CCCACCTATTTGAGCTAGGGGGTTCTTTCGGTTCAGGGGTATCACAGGCATTTCGTGTGTCGGGATTTCACAGGAGGTAGGAGTTTTTGCGCGTGTTGTAATTTTGGAATAGCAATGCGAGGGTTGAGATGGAGGGAGTTGTCGGAGCACAACAAGACAAAGATATATCTTAAATATGTTGGGGTAACAAGGTGCGGGTTCAAATTTCCGAACAAGCCCAACATGTACTATACCAAATCAATTCGCACTTCCGTTGACGAAAAAACCAAAAGAAATCAATTCGCAGCACACAAGAGAGTCTAGTCCCGTGTACTGTACCAAATCAATTCGCACTACAAATGTCATTCAAAACTTTGAATTCCTATGTTCAATTAAAATATTTCGCTACGTGTATAATGCATGTAACTTGCTACTCAAATGAACGTTTTTGTGCATTCAAACGTATATACTACTGCTTCAATATGAACTAAATTTAAATTCGTTTCTCTCTTTGAATAAGATCTGCAATGATGATTGTTGTGAAGCCAAACCATTTGAATTTGTTTCTCTATTTTAATAAGATCTGTAATCATCATTATTGTCAAGTTAAACCATCATTTGCGTATTATCTTCACAGCACACCACATGATTACTCTCGAGTTAGATATGAACTATGTGTACTATATGAACTCGAACTTGATTTTTTGAATCCACTTTATGTTGATTTCAAATCACAGTACATTTCAAGCGCTAGCTAGATCTTCATAATCTAAACCATGTCTCATATGTATAATGTGTTTATCACATAATGTATGGTGCCCCGCCCCCTATGCCTACAAGTATTTAGATGTGAGTTGCAAACACCACACATTACCACAAATTCAAATAAAATGTGAGATTGTTCGATATATAGTATTATTTAGATTGTTCGATATTTAGTTGTAAGCAGCAAACGCCACACATTATCACAAATTCAAATAAAATGTGAGATTGTTCGATATATAGTATGGTTTAGATTGTCCGACATTTAGCTGTGAGTTGCAAACACCATGCATTATCACATTATGGTATAACATGTGCAAAACCACAGCATGCGCATCGCCGCTATATTCATGCATGCATATGTTTATAACACTATGATCTCCTATTCAAACATATGAATCCACTTTCATATCATTTATGATCTTTGTTAGTTTCTTACACCCACACAATCCTCTAACCTTTGTAGCTAGCACTAACTTTCTCTCGTGCATGCACACGCCCTCCTCGCCCTCCCCTCCCTCAGCATTCTGTCCACCGCGCACATTCATTTTTTTCTTTAGGTCGTTCTCCCACAGTCTCCACAACTCCTTTCCGACACACACCAATCGATAAACCTCTCCAGCGTCTGCCTACAACATACGTACACACGCACCTTCCATCTCCTCCTTTCCGTGTCCATGCCTCGTGTCTCCCATACGGTCCCACACACGTGTAAACTCTCGCCCCTCTTTTCATCGATCTCACAACTGCACACTCCTCCCCCTATCTAGCTAGTAGCTCGGCCTCTCGCACCACCTCCTAGCTCCATTCTCCCTGTCTATCCGTATCGCTGGGCCTTATTTGCCTCTAACAAATGGATGTACACCGACCGATCTCCTACTATACATGTAGCTAGCTAGGTCCTTAATTATAACTCGTTTTCCCCACGCGTCGATCGATCTACCTCATTAATTATGTCTCTCCCTTCCTCCGACAAACAACAATTGATCTACCGATCTAGTTAGGTTTGCTTAGCAAACAAATGGTTCCCCTTCATCATCCATGCATGCGTCCCGACAGATCTATCACTCATAGGCACACACAGAAACACATCCCCACTCTTACTGATAATATTGCAGTTCTACCCTCAGTTTTTCTAGTAGGCCTCTCCCACCATCTTCAAGAAGCAACTCCATCACCCATCCAGCACTCTACCCCTCTCCCTCCCTCTCTCTCCTCTCTCTCTCTCCCCCTCTGTCCCAACCTATTTCCCGTCCTTCAGTTATGTATGGATGTCGACCCATCTCCCTCAAGACATAGCTGGGTCTTTCCTTCTCAACACATATATGAGTCGTTCTACCTCTTTAGTTAGGCCTCTTCCTCCCCCTCCCCCCCACCCCCCACACACGCTGATACATCGAGCGCTCTAGTCATGTCTCCCTGCCACACACAAACTTGCCATGTGCCCTCTGACGTTCTGGTAGGTCAGTCGCCCTATATCTTTGAATTGCGCACACACAATTTCGATGGCTCTCTTCATCCATCTCGCACCCACCCACTTGATCCTCTCTTCGACTCTATCGATATCTATGACCCCTCTCTCTCTTCTCGTGTATCGCCCCTTCTGGCCCTCTCTATATGATATGGATATGCCTCTATTTCACACATATTTCATGCAAAATTTTGTTTTAGATGTCATCGACACATATTCCCACAAATACATTCACGAAATCACCACCCCCCAAACAAAAAAAACACTCACGAATGCACATGCCATCTCTCTAGGCTTGTATCTCTCTTACACACACCCACGTAGGTGGGGGACGTGCATGAAGAGAAGAGGTGCACGCACGGCGCACATAGTCCCGTCTCCTTCCCAACCACACCCGCGGGGGTACACGGTGGAGCTCATTTCTGTACGAAAAGGCAGCCCACGTGGTAATTTGACACGTGTACTAGTTGTCCACTTGATGGAGGATCATCTACCATGGATGAACAAACAAATTGCGACTTGACGCATTATCTTAAAAAAGAGGCAAACCATATAGCGCCTACCTTACAGGCAAGGCTCTATACACTGGAGTACTTTTGATGTGTCCCGTCAACTCGCAGTACGAGGAGAAGCTTGCTTAGTATGTCATCTCCCTCGCTCACGGTCACGGTGGCTTGCAGGATGAGGTGAAGCTTGCTTAATAGTACGCCTTACGCCCACTCCCTCGCCCACGCACGCAGTGGCTCGCAGGACGAGAAGAAAATTTTACTACTCCCTCCGTTTACTCCTCGTCCCTACCTTGGTTAGAGAGATTATCATATTGTCTGGAATATATGTCCTTTAGTAGATTTAGATTTCAATATGAACTACTAGTACATACACCAAACACTGATGTATATAGACGTATTTTAGAGTGTAGATTCACTCATTTTGCTCCGTATGTAGTCCATATTGAAACAGACGTAATAGTACGCAGTCTCCCTCGCCCCTCGACCCTCGCTCATGTGGTGGACGTGCAGCAATTCATTCGGTCTCATATAGCCAGAACGATATATACTGTAGTACCATTATTGCTTGACTTCCCGAAGAGGCGAAGAGCCAATTGCAAGGTTAATATTTTGGAGATGCCAAGCGCAAGGTTTATAGGAGAACGAGTAGTAGGTGCCGCATCATTTATAAATAAAGTTTTTTTCTTCAGTGGCACGTACGCAATATAAATAGGTTCATATGGAGAGAAAAGGAAACCGCTCCACTATATACATAGGCAGGACGAGCCTACACGGTTGCTTGCTCGGGTTGCTCTCTTCAGTCTTCACACTCTCTCGCACAAAATGACTGTGGCAACTTCTCTAACATCCCGGCGGAATAGGTCCGCCGGGGGAAGGGGTGGATGCTTAGTGTAGATGCCATCGCCGACGGCGAAAACCCACTGTTGGCACGTCTCGATCAGGGGTCCCCGCCATTCTCTCGCACAAAGCCGGTGAGGTTGCCTTCGTCCATTACTCATTGCCGCGACATGGGCAGTTGCCTCCTCCCGCCGCCCTCCTCTAGGTTGAGCTACGTCCCGACATCCCTCGCGTACAACTCCCTTTACAGCCGGCTTGCACCACTGCTCTAGCTGCCCACATCACTCCATGTGGATATTTCTCTACTTCTTTGCCCCGCAGATACCTCTACTGCCTTCTATGTACTGTATTTGTGATGAGTTTATGTCTCATCAACTAGTCCCAATAATCTTATTCTAATCACGCTTCTTCAATTTGTTTGCCACAGGGATGCTCATCTCAATTTTGGTGAAACTGCACAAAATGATCCGATGGTCAAAGAGTTGCAAACTTATTCATTTCTTTGGAAGCTCCAACGTTGCCAGCAAATTAAAGCCTGGTTACGGTTTACAGTTCAAGGGCTAGGGACTGCATGGATCGTTTTTTTCTTTAGCTGTCTCTGTTCCAAAATAAGTGATAACTTCAGTAGTAGTACAACTTTGTACTAAAGTTTGCATAAAGTTGAGACATTTATTTTGGAACGGAGGGAGTACATATTGGCTATGATCTATCAATCATTGAGATGCAATGGCATGCATGTTAGTCTCCTTTGTTTTTGATGAAATGTTGCAACGGGCAACCTTGGACGCAAGATACATGAAACAGAAACTAGAAGCTTCATAGCATTGTACAAATTTATCTTGCTGATAAATTACAGTATGTACTATACTAGTACTATGTAAAGAGTTAGGTGTCGCATGGTGTCCAGAAAATATGGTTATAGTGTGAGGTGGGCCATGTAATCACCGAGCCTGCGTGTTTTCACTGCTCTTGCACTCCTCCACTGAGAATGGAGAAAATTGTAATCTAGTAGTACCTCCTTTCACCGAAAGCGTGGGACGTTCAGCAGTCCTACCACCTTAGTAATAATGACCAATGAGCTGTCAAATCACACAGACCCAACAGTAAGTTGGACGGACGAAGCAACCATCACTCTTGAATCCGCTTCTCCCTTCAACGTAGGCGCCAGTGAGAGGTCACGTCCGCTCTGCCCGGGCATGAATGCGACACCAATTCTTTAGAGCGGCGCTGACCCTTTCGGGCGGGAAGAGCGCGCGGGGGATGGAGGGGCTTTGGGTGGGCCAGGCTGGTCAGGAGCGTGCGTGGCAACTGTCCCGCTTGTCCCGACCGGACGCCCGGAAACGAGAGGATGCACCGACTCTCGCGGCTAAATCGTACACTACACACCATCTCTCTGTAGGAGTAGGTCGATGTGTCGCTCTCTCTAACACACACATGCTGTTAAACACACACACACACGCGAGGTAAAATGAGTCTATATCTCAATTAATGAAGACTTGCATGTTACCAACCATATGTTACTACCTACTACGAAATTAGTAACATAGACTAGTAACATATGCATGTTACTAGTCCAAGTTACTCACCACTATGACCAGCCTAGCAATGTAACTAAACGCTCCTTACTATGCCTTGTTATCTCCACGGAAACCCAATGCATGGAGCGCAACTACGCGTTGATGCATATGTGGCCCTGCATGGTAGCTAAAACAACATCTCTTAGTTGTTGTAATTAATTGTTGCGTTTAGAGACAGAAATCAGGGCTTTGATTGGAGGAAGGACCGGTCAAGTTTCTCCTTCTCCAATCTGCTTGCACCTCGTTTCGAAAAAAAATCTGCTTGCACCTTGGTCAGCTGCACCTTCTAACGTGACTTATTACACCTAGACGGAGGGAGTAGTATGAGATATGGCAGCACACTGACTTAGGTCGAATACAAGTGCCCAAAATTGTGTGCATGTTATAATACAGACTCACTTAAAATAGTACGTGAGCGGACAGAGGGATCAATTGGACAGTGTTCACGAGGAGTAGCGAGATGTGTGAGGTAAGATACACCGCTGGCACTTTTAATTTTTCTTATCAATTTGTTTGTTTGACCCTCTGACTGGTAGGACCCAACGTACTACGTGGAGAAAAGTAAGGTGACTAAGGCTGCATTATTTCTGTACTACCAACATTGCTTTAAATCCCAAACGACCTTACCACCAAAGCCACATTACATGATTATGATTTAAATCCCAATGACTCCCACGCAAAAAAAACATGACATGCTTGTCACAAGAATGCAGGAATGTATTAAAGGTTATTTTCCTCTCGTTAAACATAACGTGGGGGTGGTGCAGCTAGTTAGCCTATTCGCTCATCAAACTTGAGGTCTCGGGTTCGATAACTACACTTGAGCATAATTTTGTTTTTGTTCGACTTCTTTCTTCCACCCAATGACAGGTAGGCCCCGCATGACAGAGAGAGAAAGTGATCTGGGCGGTGCCAGGAGGATTCTTTGACTGGTCAAAATGGATGGATACGGAGCTATACGATCTCGTAGTGACCGTATAATCACCTCATCACGTATACATTGGCTGCAGCCTCGACGCTTGTTTTCTAGGGTTTGCACTCTTCACGCTCTCTCTCCAGTATATATATACACGCTAGAGCCTCAGCGCTTGTAGTTGCTCTCTTCACACTCTCTCACCCTCTCTAGATCTAAACAAGACTTCGTTGGCCTCTCTCTCTCTCTCCCCCCACTCCTGGTCAAAGAGCCGACAAGATCCGTCCGCCGGGAAGGAGGCTTAACGCTGTCGCCGTCGGCGAGGAAAGGAATCCACTACCGGCGTAGTTGTTCTCTTTCACCCAGCGGCGGTGCGGGAGGGCCTCCGACCCCTTCTTCCTCGCCGTTGTACATAGTGTGGACCGAACGGCCTCCGGTCGCCCACCGTACCCCACCCCAAGAACCTTAAGGTATAATTTACTTATTCGACATGCATTGCTCTAGCTGCATGTGGGCTTTTTCCGCTTCTGCACTCGAATCTAGGTGTTGGATCGAACAGGAAAGTAGTGGGGAAAGTTGTATAGCATGAATCTAGGATGTGGCTCAAAGAGGAAAGGAAGGGGGGAAAGTACTAGTACAGACTGGCTATCTAGCACCTACATTGGTCGAAAAGGGGAAACAATGACAAATGCAGTACGCACATCTGTAACGATCTGATCTTTTGTTTTGGGGGACAAGGCTGTAGAGTTTGAGCGGGACTAGATTTGCTGCGCTCACATAGGCAAAGGTGTCTAAAGATAACAAAACTGGGACCAACACAAATATGCTCCTTGGTTGTTTTTGTTCTTTGTTGCAACAGACTGTGCATCACCCCTTCATACATCGGTAGATGCACATGGTGCTGGTGCGTCCACTGTCCCGTGCAACTCTTTAGCTGTTGTTAATCTAAGGCCCTATTTTGTTGAAAACTCCCTAGTCCCTACTTGCTTGGTTCCAGGGACTAAACATGGACTAGAGGTTATTAAATGACATGCTAAAAGACCATGTTACCCCTAGTAATGAACTAATAGAGACAAGCTACGATGCAGGGTAGGGGCAGCTGTTGGAAAAAGTCCCAAAAAGACTCTCCTTGAGGGTCTTCTTTCTTTAGTCCCTAAAAGTCCCTCCTGTTTGGTTTAGATGGGACTGACACGGCCTTTTTTAGACCCTACACCAAAATGTCCCTGTAAAGAAACAGCCTCTAATAATACCATTGGAAAATTGATGCAATGCCACAGTTAAAAGCAAATTACATGTTTAACAAATTTTATTGTTAATATAATCTCTCTGTTAATATTAATCAATGCAACCGATTGAGAAATGCTACTGTCTTGCTTTCTTTCCCATTTAGATAAGTTAGATGCTTCTTTTTCTTGGCTTCTGTGTCATACACCGTTATTGACCACTAGTTGCTTCCTTTGCACCTCTGTGTAAACAGGGTTATCTACTTCACCTCATTGCTATTGTGACCTTTTGTTGCACTGCACAAAACACTTTTGTTTTAAGAGTGTTTTGTGTAGTTGAACCAAAATGTCACACCGACAATGTTACTTGATTGCTTGATCTTAGTGGAACGGCACAAGAGGAGATCTTACTTCCTATCCGTGTTGGAAAATTTGGTACAGATCTTCTTCTTGTGAGTTGTTTGAATTCCGCATCATGAGAAGTCAGTACTAGCCTTCTTTCACATGATTGTGCGGTGTGCTTTCATATGTTGTGCTACTTGTACACTAATGTTGCTTTATTTTAGGGAACTGCACAAATGGAGACAAGACTTCCAATCTGTATGTGCACCGTAATATCCCATTGAGGTAAGATAAGTATATTTCACAACTTGTCCTGTATTTTGCCACTTTCATCTGAAAATTAACGTCGTTGTTTAGTGCTATACTTGTGCTCCCTAATTGACATGCCAAATCTTACATTGACGGTGAAGCTTATCTGTTATTGAACCAAGTGATGAAGGGGAACAACAAGCGTAAGAAAAACAAAAATCAACTCCTGGTGCTGTAATGAAGCACTGGAACTGCGATGACACAAGTAATGATATAGTTTTGCATCTTAATTTATTGCTATGGCTCGAACGAGCAATTGTTTTGCCACTGATTTGATGCCACTCTTAATGTAATATGTAATTATCTCTACTTGTGCAAACAGGGATCTTCTTTGAAGATACCATATATTTTAGTGGAACTGCACAAGAAGATGTTGGAAACATTAAACTAATCGAGGAGTATATAGTAAGCATGGCAACCACACTAGATAACAACAGATGGTTCCGGAGAAGTGCTTGATCTGTATGCTCTACACAATAAGCCTCCTGACAAAGGTTGGTACTCGCCCACAGATTTCATCCATATGATTGAGCTTTCTCATCTCTATTGGTGTTGTGCTACTGTTTAGATACTGTCATGAGAAAGTGGTATTGTCCTTGAGAAGTGCTTCAACTGTGTTGTTTGAAATATTTGCTTTCCTTTTTTCTCGAGCAAACAGGGATGCTAGCATTTAGTTGTCCTCTTGTCTTTGCACAACAGGATCATCCTCCTCTAAATAACAATATGGAGTACATGAAGTGCCTAGTTCTGATTATGCCAGGATAAAGAAGCCAATCCTCTCTTCTTAAGAAGGGAGAAGTTGAAGGATGGTTACATTATTGCGCACAAGAACAAACTAGCTTCATCTCAGAAGGACTCACGGATCTGCATCTTTGTTGTTGTGATGGCCATTACAATGTTGTTTTATGATTCCCTCCGGCGAGTTCCATTTTTTTAAATGTGTGCTCTGCGTGGATCATGTAGGTTGACTGTTTAAACCGTCAATTCATAGTACAGTTTGCTTTATACTAATCACTTTTTTTTATTTATGCAAACGGGGGTGCTCAGCTTGATTTCAATGGGAACTGCACAAAATGTTCACGAATACGTCGAATATTCTCGAATCATTCATTTCCACCACAAAAAGGAGGTGCCGATATGTTCAAGGCGTTGCAACATATAAAGGCGAAATCATACAAGCTACACACGAATTTGGTTGATTTTGGTGGAACTGCACAAAAAGAACAGCTTGTTTATTTAGCACGAGGTGCCATGTCAATGTCCGAACTGATGGCAAACCCTGCCCATTCCACAATCATAGGAATTTGATATTTTGGAATGGGAAAACCTTGTCAAATTTTGCTCATTGATGTATGCAAAACAACACGCATTTGACATTTTGGAATGGGACAACCTTGTCAAATTTTGCTCATTGATGTTAGCAAGAACACATGCGTTTGATATTTTCGAATGGGACACCATTTGCTGTTAGCAGCATATATCGATTTTTCTTTATTGTTCAGTTGTGAACTAAATATTGGATCTCACATGTGAATCTCTGAGATGCATAATCATCAATTGTTTTGAATGTTCTCTATGAATTGCCAGGCCTGTGTGTTGATTGCAATGCACAGGAACGCTAAATTTTGTACTCCCTCTGTTCCTTTTTACTTAGCATATTAGATTTCTTTCAAGTCAGTTGATTTTACATTGTGAATGTTGATACTTTTTTCTGTAGGATTGGTCAAAGTAGAGATACTTTGACTTCAGACAAAACTTATATGTAAACTAAAAAGGACCGGAGGGAGTACATGTGAAACTGCTGCAAACGAGGTGATTACCCTAGGAACAATGCTAGTACGTATTGTTTTGCATGTTCATCCAATCCCAGTGATACAATAATTCAAACAAATCGAACTAAATTCATTCATACACTGCTAGATTTCATATAAACATGCCGGATTTCATTACATTTCATACATTCTTCAACTAAAAAGGGGTGCACTGGACGTATAATTAATTAACCGTAGCACCCGTGTCCAGTTAAGTCGAACAAAAGCTTCTTCTCCAGGGGACTGAGCTTTAGTGACATAACAACAGGTGCAGTTGTGTCACATACATGTGGGCCAGAAGCCTCTTGGGCCCACATGTCAGTTGCCGGTGTCAAAACCGGTGGATCTCGGGTAGGGGGTCCCGAACTGTGCGTCTAGGATCAATGGTAATAGGAGACGGTGGACACAATGTTTACCCAGGTTCGGGCCCTCTCTAAGGAGGTAATACCCTACTTCCTGCTTGATTGATCTTGATGAATATGAGTGTTACAAGAGTTGATCTACCACGAGATCATAATGACTAAACCCTAAAAGTCTAGTCTGGCTATGATTATTTGGTTGTATCGACGGACCTAGCCCTCCGGTTTATATAGACACGGGAGGGATCTAGGGTTAAACAAGGTCGGTTACAGAGAAAGGAATATTCTTAGTTGATCGCCAAGCTTGCCTTCCACGCCAAGGAGAGTCCCATCCGGACACGGGTAAAGTCTTTGGTCTTCATATCTTCACGGCCCATTAGTCTAGCCCATATCCAATAGGTTGGACGCCCGAGGACCCCTTAGTCCAGGACTCCCTCAGTAGCCCCTGAACTATGTGTCCAGCGCGCAGATTGTCTTCGGCATTGCAAGGTGGGTTCCCCTTGCCGAATACTCCAAGATAATCAAATGAAACAAAATGTGTCCAGTTCTGCAACACAAGTACCTCACACAGCGGAGTAGAGCATAATATTTCACGAGTCCAACCTGCTGACAACTTTTTGTGACATGGCATCATGTTTACCCGGTCATTTATTTCTAACCGTTTTCTGTTCCATGTTTCGAGGCGTGATTTTTATTGGCACATTATGTCGAAGAAGAGATCGTGTCCCCTTATTGCAGGATCCTCATTAATACAAGCGTTGGTAACCCAACCGTTCCACGGGAAAGATTCCTTGGGAATAGGCAGGTTTTTAGGCTTAGGAGGAGGCGTTCAATACCCGCTGCCCTTATAAAGGAACCAAAGGCCGTCCTTTTACGCCAAACCACTCCTCAACCTTTCCAACCTCAAGTTCTAGCACCCAAGGTTCGACTTCATTGCTTCAAGCCTCCCCATCAAGTCCTGAACCTGCAGTCAAGGCCAATGGGTGGGTTCCTCCGTCACAAAGGAGGACATTGCAAAGCTTCGGGCGGCCAGATCCCTGACCACGGCGATCCACCACAGGCTTCCTGCTCATGGACAGGTTATCTCGACCCCCAGATCGGGCGAGAGGGTTGTATTCATCTCTCACTTCCTCTGAGGGCTAGGGTTCGCTCTCCACCCCTTTGTCCAGGGGCTAATGTTTTATTACGGACTAGATTTTCACGATCTAGCTCCGGATTCTTTCCTTCACTTCTCGGCGTTTATTGTCACGTGCGAGGCCTTCCTTCGAATCCCCCCACACTTCGGCTTATGGCTCAAGACCTTTGGTGTGAAGCCAAAGGCAGTCGACGAGGAACAGGCGGAGTGCGGCGGCGCTGTAGTGAGCCAGCTTACCAACAATCCCTGGCCAAAAGGCTCTTTCACCGAAACTTACAATCAATGGCAGCGAGAGTGGTTTTATGTTATGGAACCCTGGAGCACCAAGTGGGCTGCTACACCTACATTCTGTTCCGGCCCTCCCTCACAGCTTGCATCATGCGTCAATAAGGGGTTGGACTGGGGATCAGTTGATGAAGTGCGGACCCTACAGAGCTGCATCGGAACCCACCTCGAGAGGGACATCGACCTTGTCAGCGTGATCCAAGTAATGCTAATCCGCCGAATCCTGCCATGCCAGCATAGGACTCTCCGCATGTGGGATTTTAATCCGGAAGGGCCTCGAACCCTCCAACACTTCTTTAGCAATAGGTACAAAGGGATGTGGAAGATGTTTTTTGGGAAACGAAAACATTGGCCGGACACCACTGAAGACGTCGGCCTTGACTGCAACCGTCTGGATACCCCGGTAAGCTCCTGTCTTCCAAGCACTTAGTAGTTACGGATACCGTAATACGTTACTGAGCAGACTATGTTCTTTCAGGGCTGGATAAAGAAAGCGGAACTAATTAGGTGTTCGTTCCCCCTTCCCGAAGCCTCAGCGGATCCCGTATTAACAAGGATGCTGGCCCCGGCACCATTCCATATGTCTGTGAAGGAGGATAAGACGGAGAGCGGGAGGACCAAAGAGGGCCTCCATTCCAAATATATTTTAGACGCCGTGTCCTGGGAGGTGAAAATTCCATCGCCCAAAGGCAAAAGTAAAGCAGAAGCCAACATTCATTCCCCCTATGGTAAGAAAAGGGCCGCATCCGAAGATTGGGAAGGAAAGGCTCTGAAGTGAGCCAAGATGGCCCTGTCGGGCGACTCGGACTTGAAGGATGACATTATCACGCAATCCTACAATGAGGCCAAACCTAAATTTTAAGCGAGCAAGGGTGTTTTACACATACTTCGTTCCTCTCGTGTGACCAGGGTAACATCTAGAATGTATGCATTTTTGCAGCTCGGCGTATAATCTTTCTCAACAATCATCTTCCTTGGGAGATCTTCTCCCAGAGATGATGGAAAGCGAGACACCTCCACCAGTCTCCTCACCCAATATGGCAGATGACTTCGAGGTGTCATCCTGGAGGGTTTCTCCTGATCTGCAAGTGATGCAAGGGGTGACGAAAACATGAACCGAAGATGATACTTTGGAAGCCCAAGGTCCAGGGGCCAACAATAAAGGCCCCGGACTATCCGGCTTATAGCCGGAGACAACTCCAGGGGCAAATGAATGGATCCCTTTAAAGGGAGGCCGTGCGACTACGACCGCTTTCGGATACCTAGAAACACTGGATAATTTGACGAACATGCTGCGACAGGCGTCCGTCTCCGAAGACCGTCGTGCCTTGATGGGTACGGTGGTTGAAAAGGTCCTATCCGCGAAAAGTGGATTGAATGAAGCCTTCATGAGCCTGCTAAGAGGCTTCGAGGTTTGTGCTTTAATGCTTGCAATTGTGTTTTATTCACAAAATACTCCTATGTATAGATAGTAGCCCCTGAGACTATGATAGGCTCCTCAAGGGAGGCAATCAGAGGATCAAAAATATTTACCCAGGAAATAATATGACTACTTTTAACACAGGCTATTGCTTCCCCTACAACTACCCGATTCGCGGAGGTTGAGGATCTGCAGCGGAAGATTGATGAGGCGGATGATGACATCACGCTGATCAACAAGCGTCTTGACGAGGCGCAAGGTATGTTTTTGGGTCAGCCAGTATATTTATGCATGATAATATGAGCGTGAAGCTGGAATTATATAGTGAGACATGCGTAACTACAGATGGTGCTGCTGCGGTGGAGGCCCTTCGGGCTAAGCTTGTCCTTGCCAAGGAGCAAACCCGAATGAGTAATATGGCTGCCAATAAGGCGGCTGAAGATTTAAAAACCGAACAAGCTGTTCGGCGCTAATGTGAGGAAAGAATTCCATGGCGCGCAAGCTAGAGGAGATCATTGTCCGGTGCAGATTCCTTGAGAAGGATAACAAGGCCAGAATGGCCTATCTCGACAAGGCCTTGCAAGAAGTGAAAGAAGGACGGTCCGAGTCTAGAGTGGCTCGGGAAGAGATCCGGCAAGCTGGGGAGATAGCGGGTGGTAAGCCTTTCTTATTACAGACGAAGTTCGGCGATCCGAAGTATTCCCCGCTTAACCAAATGTGGAGTTCTCCGGACCCTTTTTAGACGTGCCGAAGAGTGCCTCGGATGTGTTGCATTTTTACTAAGTGCAGGAAGGTGTGCCACGGAGAAGCTTTTTTTGTCACAATTCGGCACGCCAAAGCGTCAGTTGTTATTAAATGAATAGATGGCCCAGTGGGCCGAGATCCACAGGATATCTGGTTTCTCCATGAAGGACGTCATAGTCCGGCTATGGCCTACGGAGCCCATTCCGAATAGGTACTTCGGCTTGGTGCAGCGGCTTGTGGATGCGGTGCCGCGTATCGACGCCGTGAAGTGTTCAATGTGCATTGAAGGTGCATGGATGGCCTTTGCCCATGTCAAAACATATTGGGCCAAGATGAAGGCCACTAACGTTGCCGCGAGGAGTCCCCCCAAGGGTAAGGACCATCACGCACCCGAACACTATTTCGAGGACATCTTAGAGGGTGCCCGCTTGATAGAGAGTCAGTGCTCGAAAGATATGATATTTGAATGAAATGTATTGAATTGTAAAAGACAGTATGATGATAATATTATGATTTTTGCTTAAAAGTTTTTGGCTCCTCCTCTGCGGCCGTTGTTTACATAATCTAAAAGTTTTCCAGACGTCGGCTTCAGCCCCCACGTAGAAAATACGGGGGTGTTCGGGAGAGCATACGATCACTCTTAACCCAACGTCTTGGTCCATGAATAGAGGTGTCAATGCGGTGAACAAGGCAACCGGGCTATAGGGCGTTAACACTTTCACTTAGCCATAGTAGTTTTATGGTGGGTTTACGATATAAACCCTGGTATGTACCCTGTTATCCCAATGTGGTGCGTTCACACGTATGACCTAAAGAAAGGTCCTTCGTATAATACGGAGGGAACCGAGAAAGATTCCGATAAGTCGTCGAGTGGTTGACCAGCTCTCGCCGCATCATGACAGTCAGTTTTCGGCTTTCTCTACTGAGGTGCTCGTCTGGGCAAACCAGGGCAAAATCGCAGTAGTTCTCCCTTTACTACCTTAGCCGATAGAGCGGAACGTAAGGCAGCAAGCATAGGAGCCGGGCAAACCAACTATTGACCCAAGACATGATTCGGAGCTGATGCATATAAGGCCAAACTCGCGACGCCGAAGTATGCTATAAGGCTGTTCGGACTTATTGGCCATTTAGTTTGTTCCCATATCAAGCCCCTGCCGCGGCGTGTGAAATAACACAAGGAGCGAAATACATTTTTTTAGAAAAAAGTGAATACGGGATATAAATTATATTCACTAGAAATTAAGTGACATGCCAATCATTGTTTTGTATATAATAACGCCACGACCCTGGCTATTTGACATGCCAAGGGTTGATGGCTAAGGTAGAAGGCACTTACAGGCTCGCAAAATAGATAGTACGGTTTAAAAAAGTTGTTTTGGACCTCCTATCACATGTCTGCACCGCCTTTCCTCGATGAAGGGGCTCCTTAAAGGGAGTAACTTTTGGATGAATGTATAAACCGGAACTCCGATAGGGTCGGTGAGATGACCAGCCTACGAATCAGCTATGATAAAAGGATAATGAAAAATAAAGTTGTCAGAAAAGAATTGAAAAGAACGGAGTGATAGAAGTACTTGTAGGCTCATTCGTATTATGCCTCCGACGATGCCCATGGTATTTTGAGTGCATAGTTATGTATGAGTGGTATGGATTTAGCAGGTGTATGAGGTGGACGGCACAGGCCTAACTGCTAGTCCAGCTCCACAATTGGTCGGCCTTGCTGAGTGGAGACTGACGGCTTAATGGCCGACAAGGTATGCAGTTTAATAAGGCTGACTTGTCAATCAGCTGGAGGGAATATAGTATGATCCTCAGTCCGGAGGGAGTATGTCTCATGCTCCTCTGTAGGGGCGTGTGTTATGTATACCATGTTCACTGTTTTTACCTCAGGGGGAAATTGCTTCTAACCCTCGGTATTTGTTTGGTGAATCTCTTCGTCATCGCTATCATTGGGCGGTCTTTTCCCCTTATGTTCGGTGTTGAGCCTGCCGGCCTGTTTGAAGACCCAACAACTTCTATTGGTGTGAGTGGCTGGTGAGGGAGTCCTGGATTAGGGGGTCTCTGGACAGCCGGACTATATTCTTTGGCTGGACTGTTAGACTATGAAGATACAAGATTGAAGACTCCGTCTCGTGTCCGGATGGGACTCTACTTGGCGTGGAAGGCAAGCTAGGCAATACGGATATGCATATCTCCGACTTTGTAACCGACCTTGTGTAACCCTAACCCTCTCTAATGTCTATATAAACCGGAGGGTTTTAGTCCGTAGGACAACATACAATCATACCATAGGCTAGCTTCTAGGGTTTAGCCTCTCTGATCTCATGGTAGATCTACTCTTGTACTACCCATATCATCAATATTAATCGAGCAGGACGTAGGGTTTTACCTCCATCAAGAGGGCCCGAACCTGGGTAAAACTTCGTGTCCCCTGCCTCCTGTTACCATCCGCCTAGACGCACAGTTCGGGACCCCCTACCCGAGATCCGCCGGTTTTGACACCGACATTGGTGCTTTCATTGAGAGTTCCTCTGTGTCGTCGCCCTTAGGCTTGATGGCTCCGTCTATCATCGTTAGCGATGCAGTCCAGGGTGAGACTTTTCTTCCTGGACTAATTTTTGTATTCGGCGACTTTGCACTACGGGCCAATTTGCTTGGCCATATGGAGCAGATTGAAAGCTACGCCCCTGGACATCAGGTCAGGTTTGGAAGCTTAAACTACACGGCCTATATCCGCGGAGACTTGATCTTCGATGGATTCGAGCCTCTACCTTGTGCGTCACGCGGTCATGATGAGTACGATTTAGCTCTACCATCCGACAGTGTTCAGGAGATCGCACCGGCAGCCGCTCCGACCCTCAATTCGGAGCCAGTTGCACCGTCCATGGATGGGTGGATGGACCCCGCCACAGAGGCCTTACCCCCATCGGTGATCGAGCCAAACATCGACCTTACCTTGTATGAGAGCCGTATTGTTAAACTGTCGGACCTTTCTCCGGCCACGGACTCCGAACCGCCTACGCCCGTTCCTATCGAATCCGATTGGGCGCCGATCATAGAGTTTACCTCCGTGGATATCTTTCAGCACTCGCCCTTCGGCGACATACTGAACTCATTAAGGTCTCTCTCCTTGTCAGGAGGATCCTGGCCGAACTATGTCCGGCAGGACTGGGATGTGGACAACGAAGAAATTCATGGCCCACCCACCACCCACTTAGTAGCCACTGTTGATGACTTAACCGACATGCTCGACTTCGACTCCGAAGACATCGATGGTATGGACGACGATGCAGGAGACGAAGATGAACCACTGCCCACAGGGCACTGGACAGCCACCTCATCATACAATATATACATGATGGACACACCCAAAGAAGGCAATGGCGACGAGACAGCGGAGGATGACCCCTCCAAGAAGCAACCCAATTGCCGACGTCAGCGGCGCCGCTCTAAGTCCCGCCAAAGAAAAAGTGGTGATACCGGCACAGGAGATAATAACACTCCGGATAGTGTCGAAGATAACAACAATCCCCTCCAGCAAGATTTAGAGCAGGAGGATGGAGGAGCCATCCCTCTTGAGAGAGCGGCAGATGGAGAAGTGGAGGATGATAATTACATGCCCCCCTCCGAAGACGAGGCAAGCCTCGTTGATGACGAATTCGCCGTGCCAGAGGATCCCGTCGAACAAGAGCGCTTCAAGCGCCGACTTATGGCCACGACAAATAGCCTTAAGAAAAAGCCACAGCAGCTTCAAGCTGATCAAGATCTACTAGCTGACCGATGGACTGAAGTCCTAGCGGCTGAGGAATATAAACTCGAACGCCCCTCCAAGACTTACCCAAAATGCAGGTTGCTAACCAAACTAGAGGAAGAAGCGTACGACACGGATGATCGGCCACCTCGTGGCCATGATAGAGAGGCATTCCAGCCAAAAACTCAGCCTACAGCCCGACGCCATTCAAATAAAAAGGCATGGGGAAATACGCCAGACCTACGAGACATATTGGAGGACAAAGCAAAACATGCAAGATTGATCTACGGATCACGAGGGTGCGCCACTATGCGAGACGATAAATGTCACGCCGGATACAGTAAAAGTAAATCCGGCTGGGCCGAACACAGCGGGCAAGACCCATTCGAGCTGCATCACGATATAGCCCAATATAGAGGCGCCGCACAACCCCCTATGCTTCACAGACGAAGTAATGGATCATCAAATCCCAAAGGGTTTCAAACCCGTAAATATTGAATCATACGACGGCACAACAAATCATGCGGTATGGATCGAGGATTTCCTCCTCCACATCCACATGGCCCGCGGCGATGACTTACACGCCATCAAATACCTCCCACTAAAGCTCAAAGGACCAGCGCGGCATTGGCTTAACAGCTTGCCAGCAGAGTCCATTAGCTGTTGGGAAGATCTGCAAGCCACATTCCTCGACAACTTTCAGGGCACTTATGTGCGACCACCAGACGCCGATGACTTGAGCCACATAATTCAACAGCCAGAAGAATCGGCCAGGCAATTCTACACAGTTCCTAAGAAAGAAAAATCAAATCGTCGACTGTCCGGATGCAGAGGCCATAGCAGCCTTCAAGCATAACATCCGCGATGAGTGGCTTGCCTGGCACCTTGGACAGGAAAAGACGAAATCTATGGCAGCCCTCACGACACTCATGACCCGCTTTTGTGTGGGAGAAGACAGCTGGCTGGCTCGCAGTAACAACATATCAAAAAACCATGGTACTTCAGATACCAAGGATGGCAATAGCAGATCACGTCGCAACAAATATAAGCGCCGCATTAACAGCGATAATACTGAGGATACGGTAGTCAATGCCAGATTCAAAGGCTCTAAACCCGGTCAGCAGAAAAAGCCATTTAAAATAAGTACTCCAGGCCCGTCCAGTTTGGACCGCATACTCGATCGCTCGTGTCAAATACACGGTACCCCTGACAAGCCAGCCAACCACACCAACAGGGAATACTAGGTGTTCAAGCAGGCCGGCAAGCTAATTGCTGAAGATAAAGATAAGGGGTCACACAGTGATGACGAAGAGGAGCCCCGGCAGCCGAACACCGAAGGACAGAAGAGGTTCCCCCCACAAGTGTGGACGGTGAACATGATATACGCAACCCACATCCCCAAGAGGGAGCGGAAGCGTGCGCTCAGGGACGTATATGCGTTGGAGCCAGTCGCCCCAAAGTTCAACCCATGGTCCTCCTGCCCGATCACCTTCAATCGCAGGGACCACCCCACTAGTATCCGTCACGGCGGATTTGCCGCACTGGTCTTAGACCCAATCATTGACGGATTTCACCTCACTCGAGTCCTTATTGATGGCGGCAGCAGCCTGAACCTACTTTACTAGGACAAAGTGCGCAAAATGGGTATAGACCCCTCAAGTATCAAACCCACAAGAACGACTTTAAAGGCGTCATTCCAGGTGTAGAGGCCCATTGCACAGGATCAATTACACCGCAAGTGGTCTTCGGACCCCAGATAACTTCCGAAGCAAAGAAATAATCTTCGATATAGTCCCGTTCCACAGTGGCTATCATGCACTACTCGGGCGAACCGCATTTGCGAGATTCAATGTGGTACCACATTATGCATACCTCAAGCTCAAGATTCCAGGACCTCGTGGGGTTATTACAGTTAATGGAAACACAGAGCGCTCTCTCCGAACGGAGGAGCACACTGCAGCCCTCACAGCAGAAGCGCAAAGCAGCCTCTCAAGGCAATCCACCAGTTCGGTGTTTCAAGACCCGGACACCTTGAAGCGTGCTCGGAGTAATTGGCAACTGGACCGCCTGGCACGATCTGAGCTCGCGTAGCAATGCGGCCCCCACCCCAGTCCTAGCCAAACGGCGAAATTCGTGCCATGTGTACATAATTACGCATTAAAAATACCATGGGCACAGGCGGGGAGGGGGGCACAACTACGGCACGCCCCGATACGTGGCTTAAACCGCACTAGGGGCTTCCCGCTTTGTTATTTTTCTCTTTCAGGACTTTAATCTCTGGAAACCCTGTCCGGCAGCATGATTGCCGAACACATGATGTAGCAACCAAGGAGGCAAAAAGCTACCTCACACCACGGAACTCCCATGTGGATTACGATATGAATGAAATATTTGCTTTAATACTATTCCTTAGCTTTCCCTTGGAAGGGACATAGTCCTACTTTTTGCTTATTGCACTATCTGTATATTCCTGCTTTAACGCACCTCTTTGAATAAACAACGCATAATATTACAACTATTATTGCATTCTTGTTATATATATATGTGTTCATTAATGACGCCTTGCAACCGTACACTTTGGTACGGCCAACACACCTGGGGCTTAAGTACCCCACAATATGGTGTGAGAAGTCCGAACACTTTCACAAGTGCGGCACCCCGAACTTATAGCATTATATGCATCAGCTCCGAATCATGTCTTTGGTCAAATGCTGGGTTTGCCCGGCTCCTATGTTTTGGTACCTTACGTTCCGCTCTATCGGCTAAGGTAGCGCTAGGAGAACTACTGCGATTGTGCCCCGGTTCTGCTAGGCTAAGCACCTCAATAGAGAAAGCTAAAACTGACTGTCATGATAAGGCGAGAGACTGGTCGCTGTTTGGCGAGGTTTCGAGTCCCTAAAGACTTATGCCGCTTAGAGCGAGGAGCCGGTCCTGTCCGGCTTAAAGGCGTGTATCGCGCCCCGAATTCGGCCTTCCGAGTACCAGGGGTTTCGCCAAAATTTAAAATTATAGAATTCTATGGCTAAGTGAGAGTGATAAAGCATTATTAGTCAGGTTGCCTTGTTCACTGTGCTGAGCACCTCCCTCGAAGGACCCAAACATGGGAACAAGAATGCTCAGGTTTATCCCGAACACCCCAGCACTCGCGGCATGGGGGCAGAAGCCGAGGACTAACCATCTCTCGAATTGGATAAACAACCAAACAGAAGGTAATATTTTAAATTGAAACAAGCATTGCATAGCGCATAGGAAACAAGTTTTCATCATAGAGGATCACACGAGAAAGTTTACTCAAATATTACATCCTTTGAACATTCGTCCGCTACAAGACGGGGACCGTTCAGGACAGCCTCATAATAAATTTCAGGTGTGCGATGCTCCTTGCCCTGCGGCGGTCCTTCCTTGATTAGCTTCACGGCGTCTAGCTTGGCCCATTGCACCTTCACATGGGCGAAAGCCAGGCATGCACCTTCAATACAGACGGACCGCTTGATGACTTCCAGCCGTGGGCAGGCGTCCACTAGCCGCCTCACCAGGCCGAAGTAGTTATTCGGAAGGGCATCGCCAGGCCACAGCCGGACTATAAAGCCCTTCATGGCCTGTTCGGCCGCCTTGTGTAGCACGACCAGCTGCTTCAGCTGGTCGCTCATAGGCAC
Organism: Triticum urartu; assembly: GCF_003073215.2. Lineage (NCBI taxonomy): Eukaryota > Viridiplantae > Streptophyta > Magnoliopsida > Poales > Poaceae > Triticum > Triticum urartu. The sequence continues at coordinate 440,135,281 of NC_053027.1, read as the reverse complement.
CGGGTGTTTGGTCCTAGTATACTGAGACCAGAATAGCTTCTCCGTTGAGCTTCCCTCCTTGACCTGGTAAAACTGTGCGGCATCCGACACACTGCGGGGCAAATCTGTGAATGCTCCTGGAGAGCTCCGGATTCGGGTAAGTAATAGGTAATTTACTTTGACATGCTTGCTTTTCATATAGAATGCCTTACCCGCCGCTATTTTCTTCATCGCGTCAATCTCCTGGAGGGCCTTTTGGGCTTCGGCCTTGGCACACTTTGTGCTCTCGAGGGCCGCGGTAAGCTTGGACTCTCACGTCTTCGAGTCACGCTCCAACGCTTGATGCTTCGACACGAGAGCTTGGAGCTCTTGCTGCACCTCGCCCACCCGTGCCTCTTGCCTTTCCCGCTCGGTGCGCTCCTTGGCCGCTTTGTCTTCGGCCTTGGATAGCGCTTGCTTCAGGGATGCCACCTCGGTCATGGCCCCTGGCAAATATAAGGTGATCCTGTCATTCTGCAATCGCGTCTTCTTTTATATATACATATCTATAGACAGGGTATTACTTACCCTTGTTCTCCTCGAGCTGCCTCTTGGCAAGGCCGAGCTCTTTCTTGGATCCCTCGAGGTCCTGCTTCAGTGTGGCGATCTCCCCAGTCAGTGCGGCTGAGGCCAGCAGCGAAGCCTGCATACGGATATAGACATACTTATGTTAGACTCCTGCGGTATTATTTGATCCTCTATTCGGCTTTTCTTCTCGAACACCGAACAGAGCATCAGGGGCTACTGTCTATGCGGTAATATTTTTCCTATATTTCAAAGCACTTACCTCAAAGCCTATTAGAAGGCTGGCACATGCTTCAGTCAATCTACTCTTGGTGGACTGAACCTTCTGGACCACCGCACTCATAATAGTATGGTGCTCCTCATCGATGGAAGCGCTGTGAAGCGCTCCCAGCAGATTGTCTGGCGCCTCTGGATGGACAGAGGTCACCGGCACAGGCGTCTTGCCCCTCTTGGAAGGAGGCCGCCTGCCTGAGTCCGGAACCACAGGAGATTCCGGCGCGGTGTTCGGCTGAGGGCCGAACTCGGAGCCCTCAGGGGCCTTGTTCCCTCTGCTCCCGGAGTCTGGAAGGTCGCCTTGAGGCGCCTCCGGGATTGTCTCCCCTCAACCCGGTGCCTCTTGAGACAATACCTCGGCGTCGTCTGCAGGCAAGGGGAGGTGGCGGTTGGAAGTGGATCGCTATCCATATCCGACGAGCCCAGGGAGCCGTCCGACGATACATCGATACGGTCTCGTGGCGGCCTACATAATCATATTCGGCATTAGGGGAAGCAGTGCAACAAAGGAATGCTATGAGTTACTTTGGTATCCGAATACTTACGATTTCCCCAGGGGCTTGGCCCTAGGTAGCCACTCATCTTTGCCTTCGGCGGTGGTGGTAGAGTAGTCCAGAAGGAGAGTCCTTCCCTTCTTGGACCATTCGCCCCCCCCCCGGTTGGGGCGGCCTTCCTTTTCTTGTCTCCCCTGACTGGAGGGGGAGTGTCTTCATATTCCTCTTTCGGGTTCCCTTGGCTTTCTTGGTCTTCTCCGGCACCTTGTAAGGAGCCGGAGTCAGCATCTCCGTCAGGAGAGCGCCCGCAGTGTCTTCGGGCAGAGGGGCCGGGCAGTTAATCTGCCCCGACGTCTCCACCCAGTCCTGTCAAAGGCATGGAGATCAGACCCCGCACGGGATTAAGCTAGGGGAAATAAATTTCCTACGAGACGTATTGAACTCACCGAACGCGCTAGGCGCTTTGCGCTTAGCCCGCGGTCCTCGGCGAGAGACGGAGGGACCTTAGCGCCCTTGAACAGCACCTTCCAGACGTCCTTGTGCATCGTATCGAAGAGCTCGCTCAGAGTCTGGTGCTGGGCCGGGTCGAACTCCCACAAGTTAAAATCCCGTTGTTGACATGAGAGGATCCGACGGATGAGCATAACCTGGACTATGTTGACAAGCTTGAGCTTCTTGCTTGCCATACTCCAGATACATTTCTGGAGTCCATCCAGCTCCACCGATGAACCCCACGACAAGCCTTTCTCTTTCCAAGAAGTGAGCCGTGTAGGGAATCCGGATCGAAACTCGGGGGCCGCCGCCCATTTGGCGTTGTGCGGCTCGGTGATGTAGAACCACGCTGATTGCCACCCCTTTATGGTCTCCACAAAGGAGCCTTCAAGCCATATAACGTTGGGCATCTTGCCCACCATGGCTCCGCCGCATTCTGCTTGTTGGCCTCCCACCACCTTTGGCTTGATATTGAAGGTCTTTAACCACAGGCCAAAGTGGGGCCGGATGCAGAGGAAAGCCTCACACACGACGATGAACGCCGAACTATTGAGGACGAAGTTCGGGCCCAGATCATGAAAGTCTAGCCCGTAGTAGAACATGAGACCACGGACGAATGGATGGAGGGGAAACCCCAGCCCGTGGAGGAAGTGGTGGACGAAAACTACCCTCTCGTGAGGTTCCGGGGTAGGGACGATCTGCCCCGCAGTGGGCAGCCGATGCGTGATATTCGCGGCTAAGTATCCGGCTCCACGCAGCTTCTTGATATGTCCCTCCGTAACGGAGGAAGCCATCCATTTGCCTCCCACTCCGGACATGTTTGGAGAAGGTTGAGGGGAAGGATGTGGACTTGGGTGTTGGAGCTCGAGTGCGAAAATGGATGAGCAAAGGAGGAAGAAGGCATGGATGAAAAGGTGAATCCTTATCCCTTTATATGGGCGGACGAGACTATGCGTCCCCACTAGCCTGGTAAAACTCGCTTATCCCCCAAGCGCCGTAATCGATGGTGCGGTTGGGTTAGCCACGCCCGCATTGACAAGGCGAGTCAAGAAACTGCCTCGCGTTATGTGTGGGGCTAGTTAAAGGAAACGGTTCGAATAATCACTAGGCCATGACATAATGTCGTGTTGCCAGAACAAGTCAGCAAATTAGATTTGTTGAAATATTATTCTCTCTATGGTGGAATGTGGAACTTATTTTGCAGGGTCGGACACTATCCTTGTATTCAAATTCTTCCGTGATGTATTTAGAGGAGGAACCCGCCTTGCAATGCCGAAGACAATACTGCGCGCCGGACTCATCATCATTGAAGCCTGGTTCAGGGGCTACTAAGGGAGTCCTGGATTCGGGAGTCTCCGGACAGCCGGACTATATTCTTTGGCCGGACTGTTAGACTATGAAGATACAAGATTGAAGACTTCGTCTTGTGTCTGGATGGGACTCTTCTTGGCGTGGAAGGCAAGCTAGGCAATACGGATATGCATATATCCTCCTTTGTAACCGACCTTGTGTAACCCTAACCCTCTCCGGTGTCTATATAAACCGGAGGGTTTTAGTCCGTAGGACAACATACAATCATACCATAGGCTAGCTTCTAGGGTTTAGCCTCTCTGATCTCGTGGTAGATCTACTCTTGTGCTACCCATATCATCAATATTAATCGGGCAGGACATAGGGTTTTACCTCCATCAAGAGGGCCCGAACCTGGGTAAAACTTCGTGTCCCCTGCCTCCTGTTACCATCCGCCTAAACGCACAGTTCGGGACCCCCTACCCGAGATCCGCCGATTTTGACACCGACAGCTGGCTTGTCGGGATTGCCATGAATCTGGCAGGGTCGATCCAATATCTTGTCTAAGGCAGATGGCTCATCTCTGTTTGCCTTGAATGTCTTTTTCCGTTGTCCGGGTTTGGGGCCGCTGAATCCGGCGTTGACCGCTATGTGGCGCGTTCTCTCATTATCATTGCGGTGTTTGTGTTTGCCGCGTTGTGGTTTTCCATTGTCTTCTCGTACTTCAAAAGTACCTGGATCGCTGGCACTGCTGCTTCTACGAGTGAGCCAGCTGTCTTCTCCCGTGCAAAAGCGGGTCATCAGAGCGGTAAGGGCTGACATGGATTTTCGTTTTTATTAACCGATGTGGCGGGCGAGCCACTTGTCCCGGACGCTGTGTTTGAAGGCCGCTAGGGCTTTCGCGTCCGAACAGTCAACGATTTGGTTCTTTTTAACTAAGAACCTAGTCTGGAGCTTCCTGGCTGACTCTCCAGGCTGTTGAACTATATGGCTTAAGTCATCGGCGTCTGGTGGCCGGACATATGTGCCTTGGAAGTTGTCGCGGAAGGCGTCTTCCAAATCCTCCCAGCTGCCAATAGAGTCCTCAGGCAGACTGTTCAACCAGTGCCGAGCTGGACCTTTGAGATTTAACGACAGGTATTTGATGGCATGATGGTCATCTCCGTGGGCCATGTGGATATGGAGAAGGAAATCCTCGATCCAGACCACGGGATCATTTGTTCCATCATATGATCCGTTATTCATGGGTTTAAACCCTTGTGGGAATTGGTGCTTCATTACTTCATCTGTGAAGCAAAGAGGGTGTGCGGCGCCTTTATGTTGGGCCACATTGCGATGTAGCTCCGATGGAGTCCGTCTACGGTTTTCGGCCTAGGTGTGACTAGGCTTGTCACGTCCGAATAGATAGCCGTTGTCACCTGTCGGGCCCATCCTCATGATCCGTAGATCGATCTGGTATGTCCTGCTCTATTGTCCTGGTCCTGCCGAAGGTCATATGTGTGACCACGAGCTATGTTGTCTCTACCTTTATGGTGAGGAGGGGCGGGCTGGTGTTCGGCTTGAGTTGCCGCTTTGTCCTAACCATGTGGTGGTTGGTTAGCCGCATTGTGCGGTGATGGTATGGGCTTCAATGCCTCGTCATTGAGCCGAGGTAGCAATTTGCGCTTTGGGTAAATTTTGATTGGGCACTTGAGGCCGCATTCTTCGACTGCTAGGACATCAATCCATCTCTCATTGAGCAGATCTTGATCAGCTTGAAGCTGCTGCTGCTTCTTTTTCAGGCTCCTCGTAGTGGCTATTAGCCGGCGCTTAAAGCGCTCCTGGTCCTGAGGTTCTTCAGGCATGATAAAATCTTCGCTACCGAGACTCACCTCATCCTTGGAGAGTGGAAGATAATTACTATCCTCCGAGTCATCGTTTATGGCCTGTTCATCAGGGCTAACTTGCTCGGTTTCCCGATCGTCCTGTTCGGCAGTTCGTTCATCGGGATCTTCTCTGTTTTCGGCACCGTCGGGAGTGGTGTCCTCTCCTGTGTCCGTATCGCCATTTATTCCATGATGTGACTTAGAGCAGCACCGCCGGTGTTTTGGTTTTATGACAGGAGGTTTGTCCTCAACTGGATCTGCTTTCTCGTTGTCGTTAGTTCTCTTAGGTGTATCCAGCATGTATACATCGTAGGAAGAGGTGGTTGTCCAGCGTTCGGTAAACGGCGGGTCTTGGCCCGGTTCCTTATTGGCATCGTCGTCCATACCGTCGATGTCTTTGGAGCCGTAGTCGAGCGTGCCGGTTGAGTCTTCGACAATGTGTATGAAGTGGGCAGTGGGTGGGAAACAAAATTCTCCGTTATCAATATCCAGTTCGAACCGGATAGAGTTCGGCTGTGAGCCCCCTGGTAAGGAAAATGCTCTTAATGAGTTTAGCACGTCGCCTAGAGGAGAATGCCGGAAGATGTCCGCGGCGCTGAATTCGGTGACTGATGACCGATCGTGCTCGATGTGTGCGGACGCGCATAGTTCGGAACCTGGAGCCGGAGACAGGTCCGTAGTTCCAGTGACATAGAAGTCACTTGAAGTTAAGTCTGTGTGCAGCTCCAACGCTGCTGAGACCGCGGCTTCCACGGTGGGGTTGAGATTCCCATCTTCAGATGGCGCGATCTGCTCCGGATCTATGGCTTGAGTAGCTACAGGTACCATCTCCTGCATGCGGACCGATGGCAGATTTAGGTCATGTTCATCATGGTCGCAGAGAGCGGCTGCCGTGGTCTTGAAAATCCGATGAAGATCAAGTCTCCACGGATATCTGTGACGTAGTTCAAGTTTCCAAATCTTACCTGGCGGCCAGGGGCGTAGCTTTCGATCTGCTCTAGATGGCCAAGCGAGTTGGCCCGTAGTGCGAAGCCGCCGAACACGAAGATCTGTCCGGGAAGGAGGACTTCTCCTGGGACAGCATCGTTGTAGATGATTGAAGAAGCCATCAAACCTTTTGAGGTCGGCATAGTGGAACTCTCAATGAAAGCACCAATGTCGGTGTCAAAACCGTTGGATCTCGGGTAGGGGGTCCCGAACTGTGCGTCTAGGATCGATGGTAAGAGGAGACGGGGGACATAATGTTTACCCAGGTTTGGGCCCTCTCTATGGAGGTAATACCCTACTTCCTGGTTGATTGATCTTGATGAATATGTGTGTTACAAGAGTTGATCTACCATGATATCGTAATGACTAAACCCTAAAAGTCTAGTCTGGCTATGATTATTCGGGTGTATCTACGGACATAGCCCTCCGGTTTATATAGACACGGGAGGGATCTAGGGTTACACAAGGTCGGCTATAGAGAAAGGAATATTCATAGTTGATCGCCAAGCTTGCCTTCCATGCCAAGGAGAGTCCATCCGGACACGGGTAAAGTCTTCGGTCTTTGTATCTTCACGGCCCATTAGTCCGGCCCATATCCAATAGGTCGGACGCCCGAGGACCCCTTAGTACAGGACTCCCTCACCAGTGACCCGACTGCACCTGCAGTTAAGTAACTGAAGCAGCGTCCTTCTCCAACAAAGCTCTCCGACTCCATGTCGCCGCCAAGAAGGTAATCAACCGTCAATGGTCAACCCGCCTAGCTTGGCTTCAACTATAGGGTAGCAGCCGTGGCCTTACTTGGACCCAAGCGGCGGCGACCTACCATGTTCTACTCTTCCTTGTTTTCTGTGTGGCGTGGCCTCGTTGGTAGCGGGGCGGGGCCTCGACGGAGCCAGCGATGTCCTCTGTCTCGTTGCCGGCGGGGCTGTGCCTCGCAGAGCGAGGGAACTCCCCCCTCCTTGCCGGCAGGGTGGGGCCTCGGCTGAGCCGGTGATGTCCTCTGCCTTGTTGTTGGCGGGGCGGGGCCTCGGCGGAGCCGGCTGTGTCCTCTGCCTCATTATTGGCGCCGCAGGGCCTCGGTCGAGCCAGCGATGTCCTCTGCCTCATTGTTCGCGCCGCGGGGCCTCGGCGGAGCAGGGCCTCATCGACGCAAGTGGAGCGGGGACTCGTCGGAGCCGGCATTGTCCTCTGCCTTGTCCTCGATCTCGCCAAACAGTGCCTCGCCCGCTTCATCGCCCTCTTTGTAGGCGGCCGCAGCCTCAGCCATCCGCATGCGGTACCGCCAGCGCTCGAGTCGGCCGTCGTGGGCGGAGCGGTACGAGTTGAGTAGCGCCTCCTGCTCCGCCCGCTCCGCGGCGATCTGCTCCTCTGCCTACAGGTGCTCTAGAGGAGATGGTGGTTGTAGGCGGCGTCGGCCTGCGCCTGCCGGAAGTGCTCCTGACGCTTCCGCCTCACCGTGTCCATGTATTGGGCATGGGCCTCACTGATGGTCATGGTGCAATGCACTAGCGAGGATGGCGCGCAGGAGGGGGTTGGCGTCGGATCGTCGACTACCATGTTCTCCATTGGGACGTCGTCGTCCTCCGGCTGCCTGCCGGCCAGCTAGTAGGTAGCAATGGCTGCCATCTCCTTGTGGTCTGTCGTCCACCCGTCCTGAAGTGCGCTGGAGCGTGAGGAAGCCATGGTGGGATTAGTGGTGTGGACAGGAGAAAGGGAACGGAGGCGGATGACCATGGCTATGGCCGGCGCAGCAGTTTATATAGCAATGGTGGGCGGCGGAGGGATGGACGTGTGGTGCCGGAGTAGCCACCTCGACAACCGCGTATCATTAATGTGGGCGGCAGACGGACGGACGGACGGACGAAACTTGTGTCGTTTGAAGGCGGAGCAATCGCCTGCACTGTGAAGCGGGGCGGGCGGTGCTAACCGTTTCGGGCAGAAAGCGCGCGGGGGAGAGGGAGGCGGTCTGGGTGGGCCAGGGCAGCCAGACTCGTGCTTGGCAGCAGGTTGGTCTAGTAGCCGGGACATGCTGGCTCGCCAGCTCGCTCGCCGAGCTGAGCGACAACAATCAGACGATGGACGTAGCTTCCGACCATGAGCCGGCGCCACTGTCCAAGCCGGTTCATGCCGTGTTCACCATAGAGCAGGTGCGGCCCACTTCGACGCCCTAATGGCGGAAGAGCTACCAGCGCAGGAGGACTTGTGCTACAACCTCCGTCTCCTCAACGAGCACCAGGAAACAATCGAATGTCAATGCCGTCGCGGACATGTGGCCCTATGATCCTGGCTTCCCAAATGAGCAGCGGGCAATGTATCAGACCATCCGTAGGGCCCGCGAGGCCCTCTCCGTCGTCCTTCGAGTTGTTGCGCTCGCCGTGGCACCGCTGTCTCGTGTTGTCAACATGGTCAACGGCATGAGGAATGAGGAGATGACTTTACTTGGAGAGGATGACAGTGGGGACCCACCAAGGCCATAGCTGCACGTACGCAAGTGCCTCCTTATTATGTACAACTATAATATTTTTTGCTTCCTCCTAGTTTTCTGACATCATGGTCCCACACCATTGTCAACCTATGTAGTCAATAAACGAGAGAATTGCACAAGGAGCGGCCGACAGCTGGGGACCAAGCAGCCCGAGCAGTATTTGTCTTTTTGAGGTGTGAGCACTACAGAGTTTTTCTTGAGCGATGTTTTCGTTGTTGTTCAGAGGTGAGCAGGCTATTAACTGGGCGGGCTGTGGCCCACTAGCCCACGCCAGATATCCAGGCCAGTATTAGTTTTTTCAAGCTGAAAATGGCTATCCCAGGTATACTTTTTTTGAGGAATACCCACGCAAGGTCAACTTGTTATTCTCCGCCCCGCTGGGCTGCAAATCTTTCCTAGGAGGGATGCATTAGGCTTAACAAGAAAATGGGCTTTAAGAAATAATAAATGGGATGTAATTATAAAAACTAGGCAGTAACTATAAAAAATGCACCAAACACGTAATTGCTTTATAAAATAATATTTCAGGTTTTTGAATTTTTTTAATTTCATTAATAGTTGCGTGCGCAATGTTTCGTTGGATTTTTACGTAATACAGATTTATAATGAAATTGTATTTAATCTGACTAGAAATTTCGGGATAAAAATATTTCAGATCCCATCAAAATGTGGGAAATTTTATTGAATTCTGTTTTGAACGGTTGGTTGAAATTATTAATCGTTGTCCTAGCTAGAAAATGGGATGTACTTTTAACAAACTGTAAATGGGTTGTAGTAAATTCTATTAGAATTCAAAAATGGGCTGTACATTCTTAAAAATCGCAAATGGGCTATAAGTTCTCTGCCACACACTTGTGAGCCTACTACGTTGACGCGTATGCAAGGCTTTGTCAACTTATAGTCAACACATGGTTCTAGCAGCAGTGTCCGTTGGATGTCCATCCAACGGATGTCATGCTTCTTCTTCAATCTCGGATGTTCTAGTTTCAGCCGCCCAAAAAATGATTACTCCCCCTGACATCTGGGGCGCACCGTTTCGGAGGCTGACCTGTGAGCCTACTAAGTTGACAGGTACCAAGGGCTTTGCCAACTTAGTCAATATAAACGATTCTAGCTGTAGTGACCGTACACGTCCATCCAACGGCCATTGCGATTCTTCAACCTCTGGTCTTCTTGCTCCAGCCGCCCAAAGCAGCACCGGTCGTGCCGCCTGCTCCTGCCTTCCATGGCCGGCTGTGCTGCCGCGGAGGCCTCACCTCCCCTACCACTCCCACCGCTGGCCAGGCCAGGCGGCGACGCATCCTCACAACGTAGTCGAACTAGTGAACCCTCGTACTCCTCTCTGCGTGGGCATCCACTGTCGCATCTTCCCTGGCTCCGCGTCGTCCCCTTCCTACGCCTTGCCATCGTCCACTGCCTTAGTGCTCTCGGCGCGGCGTGGTCAATGTGGTCAACACCGACTTCCATCGGAAGAGTACTGTACGTGGAGAGGCTGACAACTGGGTCCACGCCCACTTCAAGGAAGTGTCTCCTTATTACGAGGAAAATAATTGTTCCTCCACATGACAGCAGGGACCCACTGAATGTGCCACCGTATTTCGCCAAAAAAAATGTTCCCCCCCTGACTGCTGGGACCCACCAGCTACATCTTCACACGCAAGGAAGTGCGTCCATATTACGGGCAAAAAAATGATTCGTCCCCCTGACTGTTGGGACCCACTAGCTACATCTTCGCACGCAAGGAAGTGCGTGACAGTCGGGACCCACCCGGTCAAAGTGTACGTAGCGTTGTCATTCTGGTCACGAACGTGTACGTACATACTGGTCAATCGGTCTGTCTGCAGGCTGGAGCGATGAACTATGGCCATGTAAGGAAGGGCACGTGTGGTAGTAGAGGCGCGCATGTAGCATGTAAACGTACGTACAGTCGCCAGGGTGCAAGAAAGTAAATACGGCAACGTACGTACATACGGGTGGGGTCTCGAATGCCTACTCGTGCATACGTACGGCCAGGGCTCATGTACATGGCTTGTTGAGGAACGTAGTAATTTCAAAAAAATCCTACACACACACAGGATCATGGTGATGCATAGTAATGAGAGGGGAGAGTGTGTCAACGTACCCTCGTAGACCGAATGCGGAAGCGTTAGCACAATGCTGTTGATGTAGTCGTACATCTTCACGATCCGACCGATCCAAGTACTGAACGCACGGCACCTCCAAGTTCTGCACATGTTCGACTCGATGACGTCCCGTGAGCTCTGATGCAGCAAAAATTCACAAGAGAGTTTTGTCAGCACGATGGTGTGGTGACGGTGATGATGATGCTACCAACGCAGGGCTTCGCCTAAGCACCGCTACGATATGATCGAAGTGGATTATGGTGGAGGGGGCACCGCACACGACTAAGAGATCAATGATCAATTATGGTGTCTCCAAGGGGTGCCCCCCTCCCCGTATATAAAGGAGTGGAGGAGGGGGAGGGCCGGCCCTCTCTATGGCGCGCCCTAGGGGAGTCCTACTCCCACCGGGAGTAGGATTCCCCCTTTCCTAGTAGAACTAGGAGCCCATCCAAGTAGTAGGAGTAGGAGAGAAGGAAAGGGAAAAGAGAAGATAAGGAAGGAGGGGGTGACGCCCCTGCCCCTAGTCCAATTCGGACTAATCATTGGGGGGGGGGCGCAGCCTCTCCTCTCTCTTTCCCCTAAAGCACAATAAGGCCCATATACTGCCCGACGAATTCCCGTAACTCTCCGGTACTCCGAAAAATACCCGAATCACTCGGAACCTTTCCAATGTCCGAATATAGTCGTCCAATATATCGATCTTTACGTCCCGACCATTTCGAGACTCCTCGTCATGTCCCCGATCTCATCCGGGACTCCAAACTACCTTCGGTACATCAAAACACATAAACTCATAATACAAATTGTCACCGAACATTAAGCATGTGGACCCTACAGGTTTGAGAACTATGTAGACATGACCGAGACACCTCTCCGGTTAATAACAAATAGCGGAACCTGGATGCTCATATTGGCTCCTACATATTCTACGAAGATCTTTATCGGTCAAACCGCATAACAACATACGTTGTTCCCTTTGTCATCGGTATGTTACTTGCCCGAGATTCGATCGTCGGTATCTCAATATCTAGTTCAATCTCGTTACCGACAAGTCTCTTTACTCGTTCCGTAATACATCATCCCGCAACTAACTCATTAGTTACAATGCTTGCAAGGCTTATAGTGATGTGTATTACCGAGTGGGCCCAAACATACCTCTCTGATGAACAGTGTGACAAATCCTAATCTCGAAATACGCCAACTCAACAAGTACCTTCGGAGACACCTGTAGAGCACCTTTATAATCACCCAATTACATCGTGACGTTTGGTAGCATACAAAGTGTTCCTCCGGTAAACGGGAGTTGCATAATCTCATAGTCATAGGAACATGTATAAGTAATTAAGAAAGCAATAGCAACATACTAAATGATCAAGTGCTAAGCTAACGGGATGGGTCAAGTCAATCAGATCATTCTCCTAATGCTGTGATCCCGTTAATCAAATGACAACTCATGTCTAAGGTTAGGAAACTTAACCATCTTTGATTAATGAGCTAGTCAAGTAGAGGCATACTAGTGACACTATGTTTGTCTATGTATTCACACAAGTATTATGTTTCCGATTAATACAATTCTAGCATGAATAATAAACATTTATCATGAAATAAGGAAATAAATAATAACTTTATTATTGCCTCTAGGGCATATTTCCTTCATGGTTGTGGCTGGGTCGAAACGAAGAAACTGCATCATCGTGTTCATGGGGAGGCAACGGAACGCGTGCTGTTCATAGGGAGCCAACCGGCTTGGATAGAGCAAGTGATGGAAACATGGCCTGGCATGCCGCAGAACGGAGGAAACGGCCTTGTGTTCGACCGGCCACGGTGGAAACGGGATCCTGTTCATTGGGAGGGGTCTGGCATACCGCAAAACGGAGGAAACGGACCTCCTACGGTCGAAATGGGGTCATGTTGATCGGGAGGGGTGTGGCGTACCACAAAACGGAGGAAACAGACCTGTGTTGGAGCACTACGGTCGAAACAGGGGTCCTGTTCATCAGGAGGGGTGTGGTGTACCGCAAAACGGGATTCCATGGGATACTGTTCATCTCCACCATCGTCCTCCTCCAGCCTCCACGGGCTCTTGTTCATCCACCGTCGACCTCCTCTAGCCCCCCCTGCGACTGTTCATGCACGGGCTCCTGTTCATCCAGCCTCCACCGCGCGCTCTTCCACCGGCTATTGTTCAACCAGCCCTCCCCACGGGGGTCCTGTTCAACCACCCCTCCACGGGCTACTGTTCATCCATCCCTCCACGGGCTACTGATCAACCAGCCGTCCACCGGCTACTGTTCAACCAACCATCCACGGGGTCTTGTTCATCTAGCCCTCCACGGGGTCCTTTTCATCCACCAGCTCGATCGATCGGGGTACTGTTCATCCAGCGGCAACGACCTCTACTACCACGAGTTCCTGTTCATCCAACCCCCCACCGGTTACTGTTCATGCAAACCCCCTCAACAACACTCACTGTTCATCCAGGGGAGGAGGCAGCAGTGTTCGATCGGCTTCACTTAGCAGCAGTAGCGAAGGAATCACTCGGGTTCAGTAAACAGTAAGGGATCGGTTGATCGCTCAGGTTCAGTAACGCGTAGCCTGCAGTGCAATCGCTCGGGTTGAGTTAGGGCCCAATGCCTCGCTCGGGTTCAGTTAGAGCCCAATGCCTCGCACACACACGCGTATGTACGGGAGAAACGCGCATCACTCGGCCCCCGACCACCCACTGTAACCAGGAACTCCCCGATATTTTCCTCGCCCTCGCTTCTACCACGCCTTTTTCTGTCATGGACGGCCCAAAGAATGTCATTCAGCTACATCTCCGGCCCGCCCAGGATGAAAATCCCATTTTTGTCATGATTTTTTATCGTAGAAGTAGGACCCCACCACATCTATGATGATACCAGGTTTTGTCACAATTATCGTCATAGAAGTGTCATAAGTATGACAGGAAAAAATTTCGTTCGGCCCAAAACGTCACGGATGTGTCTTTTTTTTTGTAGTGCACCGTCTGGATTTAGTAGTACTACCACATCCATCTAGATTTAGTATATGACTAGCAATATCTAGTAATGCATGTCACAAAAAAGGGTCTGTCTAGGACACATCTAACCTGATGTCCACTATGTTTGTGGCCTATTTTTCTCTTGTCTCAGCTTTTTTTTGTTTCTTGTGGCTACATTATTTGTGGGAGATTAGCTGTGACATCCTTGGAAAACATCTAGATGTGAATTAGACAAACTGCACAAAAAATGTACTATTCCCTCTATAAATAAATACATGGCGTATTGTTTTATTCCTTTGGTAGATGGCTCAAATCTGAAGTCTCATCAATCAGACTACTATTGTACTCATCGAGCGCTCAGCTTTGTAAGCTACCAACAAAAAATTGCAATCAAAGACTACTATTGTACTCATTCAGTACTGGTGCATTAGTCACGTTACGAAAACCAAATCGTAATCCCAAAACTTTTAGGCGCGGTGCATTAACTACCCACCTCGTTCCCTGTTTTTTTGCCACGAAGAAAGAAATCACCCAATACGAGACGTGGGGTGCGTATGCATCCAATGACTTGAGACTACTCCCTCCGTCTAGGTGTATGACTAGCCACAATGAAGAGTAACATACACTAGTAACATACACATATCCCTAAACCATGTTACTACCTTTCATAGTGGGTAGTAACATAGGCATGGTAACATGCAAAGCCTCATTTATTAGGTTATAGACTCATATTGCATTGGGACATGTGATGTTACAGTAACTAGCTAAGTTACTCAAACTACCTCTCTCCTCATTAACTCATTGCCACATAAGCAAATTTGTTGAGTTGGACTCGATGTTACTGCTGAAGGTACTCCCACTGTGGCTAGTCTAAGTCATCTTAGAGCAAATGAAAAAGGGGAGTGGGCTCTCATGCAAGAGCCGCTATATGCGGATTCTTAGGCTGATATACAATAAATATTAAAAAAGAGAGAGAGAAGATGAGAAAAAGTAGCACCCTTATAGGTAGCCTTATAGCTAACCTTATTGTATGAGTGGCTACAAGTGATGGCTCTATATGACATGGAAACATCATATAGCCAGCAGCTGGCTATACTATTAACCATGCTCTTGTGCACCGTGACCAAGACGAAGGGGAAAGCGAGAGAAATTAATGTCTTTTTGCTAATTAATAGGATTACATGCAATGAACTAACCACTTCATGTCATGTTTGGTAGTCTCAAGTCATTGAAAGCATGCACGGCCTACATCTCTCATTGGTTGATATGTCACGAAATAAGAAACGAGGAGGGAGTTAATGTACTATGCCTAAGTATTTTGGGACGAAGGGGGACGTAGCTTCATTGACTTACTGCACCTGCGATTCAATGAATGACTCGTGGGCCCAACAGGTGGCTGTCCCACCTGTCATCGAGCCAAAGGCAGGTGCAGTAGAGGGCCGAGGAGTAGATGGCCAACACACACATGAATGCAATGCAGTCTGCACTTCTCATATAAAGGCTCCCTGCCAGTCCAATCTACGAAATCCTATGCACCAACGCACCCTAACCAAGGGCATGAGTGATCACTCCAATCGCAAGATCAGTTGACTAGAAGCTAGACCCATGGAGGCGATGACTGCGAGCATCAGCCAGCTGTACGAGATGATCCACGACGCCGGCCTGCGGCCTGGCATGGAGGAACGTCTCCAGATTGTGCTTGAGGCTGCCAGGGAGAGAGGCCGCTTGGACGGCAGCATCGTCTCCTTGTTTGACAAGGTCCTCGTCGGCTTCCTCGACAAGTTCACCGTCGTCAAGCAGCTCGCGGACGACCTTGACGTACGCCTCCAGCCCACACGCCCAAGCACTACGATGCCCGCCACCCTCAACGACCTCTATGGTGACAACCTCTTCGACGCACTGGTGGCCCTGCGACTTCCCGTCGTCGCGCCGGAGAATGTCCACCTCGAGGTCGCGCTCGCCGCGCAGCGCCTGGTGCAGCAAGACACCGTCGACATAATCACCCACGTCTACACATAAATCGTCCACAAGGACTACTATGTGCCAGAGGAGGACGATAGGTCGCTGGCCTTCTTGACCCGCAGGGCAACCTTGGACAACATTGTTCAGAAGCACATTGAGCTCGCCGCCAACACCGCTGCTCCTCACACGTCGATTGGTGACCCGACACACTTGTCGGTGTTCAGGGAATGGGGGTCCCCATACTTTCCTGCCTGCGGCCTGCGGCGTTGCTCAGGCAGGGGCCCAGCGTGGGCCATCTTCATCAGCCCAAGCTCAAGACCCTCGCGAGGAGCCAAGCATCGCGGGGCGGACGACAGGAAGCTTCCTCAAGAGCGGCCTCATCAGGTAGGCTCGCGAGGAGGCGGAGAGATCAATGCAAGGGTACCTCGCGAGGATCCTTGTTTCCCCTTTGCTGCAAAGGGGGCAAGCATAGGCCAAGGTATCAGGCAAAGGTTATCATTCCGGTGCAACGAGACCAAGACCAGCCGGACGGCCGGACGGAGGTCATCGTGGAGCCCAAGACGGCGTCATCACCAGTTCTTTTAGCAGCCGAAGACCACCTTTGGTCAGGATAACTTGTACTAGATGTTCCCCTTCAAAATGGCCAATTGTTGGCGCCCCTCCCGCTCAATTATTCAGGGAGAGGCCCAGGGCCTCTATAAATAGAGCTAGCCTCCACAAAGGAAAAGAGAAAAGAGAAGAACCCAGTAGGAGAGAGAGAAGGAGAAAACCCAGTAGAGACTAAGTAGAACACACCGCACCAGCTCAAGAACACCCCTCGCGAGGCTGTTCTTCCCTTGTACTGTCCATCATCAGCCCCAGAGGAAATCCACAGCACCACACACTGGAGTCGGGTATTACACCACAACAGTGGCACGAACCAGTATAAACCTCGTGTCTCCTGTGTTGTTCATCATTTTCATCTTAGTTCGCACGAGAGGATAGGACGTAGATCGGTAGGGGAGAGATCTCCGCGCGCACCCCAGTGTTCGAACCTCAAGGGTCTGCCGGAACCCAAAATCTGACATTTGGTGCGCCAGGTAGGGGTGCGCCGGAATCTTTCTTCCGCTGTTCGCGTGTGATCTTTCGTCGTGTCCATGGCTGACGCTCGTCGGGCTCGCGCCGAGCGCTGGGCTGCTCGCGCCACTCGCGTCGCCCAGATGGCGCCTGTCGGCGGCCCCCCTCGTCGTTCCTCGTCGCCCGCCGCCAACGCCGCCACCGGCCCGGCGGGGAACGAGCAGCAGGCCTCGTCCCAGCATCCTTCGGTGCGGCGGGATGGCCACACCGCCACCCCGTTGCTGACTCCAGCTGGCCCGTCGTCCCACGCCCGTCGCGCACCCATGGATGTGCACGCCTCACTGCTCTTGGCGCGGGAGCTCCTGCACTATCGCCCCGTCGACGACCTCTACAAGGACTGGCTCGCCCGCATCACCGAGCTCGTCAGTGCCGCAGGGGGCTCCCCCTTGCGGTCCCTCTAGTTGCCTCGCCCTCCGTCCCATGCAGGGGGCGAGGATCAGGAGGCGCCTCCGCTGCCTCCTCCCCAAGAAGGTGCCTCTGCTCCAAGGCGCGCAGCCCCAGGACGGGACCCTCCATGTCCGGCACCTGCGCAGCAAGAAGGGAGCTGCCTAAGATCCCACGTCCCCAGGAAGGTGCTCGCGCGCTCCCAGCACTCGCGCGCCAAGATCGTGCCGCAGCGCCTCCACGACAAAATCCCGCGCTGCTCCCAGTGGCGGCACGTGGTGACCCACAAGAACAAGTCCAGCACCAGCAAAGGGCGCCGGTGGCCAGGGCGGGCTGCCTCGCCTTCACCCCCGAGTGCACGGTGTCACATGGCCAAGCAAGTTCAAGCCTGACCTCCCTCCCCGCTATGATGGCACAGCAGACCCCGCGGAGTTCCTGCAGCTCTACGAGCTGGGCATCGTAGCCGCCAACGGAGACGAAAAGGTCATGGCGAATTGGTTCCCCATGGCGCTCAAGGACGGCGCCCGCACCTGGCTCCTGAACCTGGCTCCCGGCACGATCTCCTCCTAGAGCGAGATGCGCAGCCGCTTCATCACCAACCTCCAGGGCACTCGCGACCGGCCCCCGGCCGTGAGCGACCTGCGCCGCATCAAGCAAAAGCCAGGAGAAACCCTGCAGAAGTACATCCAGCGCTTCAACTACGCTCGCCTCAAGATCCCCAAGGTAACTGAAGAAGCCATCATCTCAGCCTTCTCCGACGGCGTGCGCGACGTCAAGATGAAGGAAGAACTAGCAATCCATGAAGACCTGTGCACATCCCTGGAGTTGTTTAACTTGGCGACCAAGTGCGCCAGGGCTGAGGAAGGGCGTCTCTCCCTCCTCGAGCTCCCGGCAGCCGACCCGGAAGAAAAGAAGCTCAAGGCCAAAGACGTGAAGTGCAAGGGGGCTGCCGTGCTAGCAGCGGAACTGGACACCAAGCGAGGCAGGGATCAGCCTGAGTCTTCCAAGGGCGGACGGTACTGCATGTACCACGACCTCCACACCCACAACACCAATGAATGTCAAGAGCTCAGAGCCGTGCGGGATGGGCGAATCGGCCGACGCCCAGAGCGCAACGACAGGGGCTATGGCCGAGGAGGAGGAAGAGGTGGCGGACGATGGGAAGACCGTGGCCTTCGCCAGGGATGGCGTGACCGCCCTCGCGAGGACCGGTGGCAGGACCAGCCTCGTGAGGGCCACCCACACGACAACGCAGGCCTCCCTCCTCTGCTGCCTCCACCAAGGAGGAACGAAGACCAACACCAAGACGATGGGGCTGGGGGCTTCCAAGAGCCGCGTGCAATTGCTTGCATCTTGGGTGGCGCCCAGGCCCTAGCCTCACAGCACATTTTCAAGCAGTTTACTCGTGAGTGAATGCAGTCCTTCCCAAGCTTGAGGCCACACGCCCTCTCCGGTGGTCCACGTGCGTGATCACCTTCAGTTCCGCTGACTAGCTCAAGTGTGCGGCAACGGCCGGAGTCCTCCTGATGCTTTTCTCCCCAGTCATCAGCAATATGCAGGTCACCAGGACCCTCATCGATGGTGGGGCAGGACTCAACGTCCTGTCCGTCGAGACGTTCGACAATCTCCAAGTGCCGTACGACCAGCTTCAGCCGACCAAGCCTTTCTCAGGAGTCACCGATGGTTCCACTGTTCCAATTGGGCAGGTTCGCCTTCCGGTCACCTTCGGGCAACGCAACGACTACCGCACCGAGCTCATCGAATTTGATGTCGCTCACATCCACCTGCCTTACAACGCCATCCTCGGGTACCCAGCCCTAGCCAAGTTTATGGCAGTGACTCACCATGGTT
Organism: Triticum urartu; assembly: GCF_003073215.2. Taxonomy (NCBI): domain Eukaryota; kingdom Viridiplantae; phylum Streptophyta; class Magnoliopsida; order Poales; family Poaceae; genus Triticum; species Triticum urartu. The sequence continues at coordinate 440,116,415 of NC_053027.1, read as the reverse complement.
ACAATGTCCTCAAGATGCCAGGGAGCGGCGGAGTCATCACCGTACCCTGTGAAGAAAGGGACGCAGTGTGCTCGCTTGAGCGTGCGTTCCAAGCCGCAACAATCGAAGACCCAGATCACAGGAGCGGGAGGCCTGCCGAGGCAACCCTCAAGAAGAAGAAGACCTCACCTGGCCCGAGCCACAAGGAGGGAGGCACCTCCAGAGGTATTGCATCAGGATTCGCGCCCGATCAGGGAGCGCCACCCTCTCACGCATAGGAAGGCGCGCCCGGCACCCTCCTTAGGCAGGGCTCAGGGGCTCTCTCTTGGAGAGCTGCCGACCTTGCCAAGGTCGCGGGGGAGTCGCTCGTGCACCACTTGGAAGGGTGCTTTCAAGCACGCTTCCCTCGGGAAGGTACAAGTCAAAGGAGACCAAACCCTCAGGTGTACATCACAAGGAACACCCATGAGCTACAAGAGTCGAGAGTCATGCGCGGCAGCCGCCGCTTACCTGCCGTGGCCCCACATCCAGGCGAGGATGGAGGACTGCGCGTCTGCGTCGATGTACCAGGGTTCAACCGAGCTGCGTCCCAGGAGCGCCTATGGCCTTCGGCCGTAGGGCGCTGCGACGGACCACCTCACAGCTACGTTCGCATGCCCTTCGGCCTGCCGAGCGCGGTCGCCGCACATCAGCGCCTGTTGAGGAGCATTCTGGAGGCTCAGGAGGTCAGGCATCGCGGGTCCTGGCGGAGGTGGCGATGGTCCCCGAAGACCTGCACGTGCCACCGGAGCCCCCCGAGGCCCCTGGGCCTGGGGGCTCATGAGGGCCGACGTATTCACTGTGCATCGCTCACTTCCTCAGCATCACTTCATCTTCAACATCACCAGGTGACATCTTTCAGAGGTCTACTTTCAGCTGGGAGCGCCCACAGGGCTGCATCATTCCCAGGCCACGTGGGTCCGTCCCGCGGCATGTACCCGTTTTGGTTATGCTCTTTATTTACCTTGTTGGGGGCGCCCCTCGGGCTGCATCATCCCCACGCCGCTCGGGCCCGACCCAGCAGCAGTTGCTTTTCCAGCATTCACCTTAGGATGAAGTTGTTCTTTCACGCTTAATCTGATTCCCATAATTATCACCTACTGCTTTTCGTCATGCAAAGCGCTTGCATGTTAAAAGGGGGGCGCCTGAGCATCGCGACTCATGGGCTCTCACTGGCTCTCCAACCCTCACCCCCTGGCCTTGACCCACGGCATCGCGACCTGTCATACCAGCGGCGGCTGAGCTCGCTCGAGGGCCGGGACCTGAGGACGTAGAGCATTTGCATTCTAACAACCCTGCAGGAACACGCCAATTGATAAAGGCCCAGAGCCAGGCGCAACCCGCCTCGAGGTAGGGCCTCGTGAGTCCCACGCTGGCTCACGGGTGCCTAGATACACCTCTCCAAGCCCTACCGTGCCGGCCACGTGTCAGGGCGGGGCTGTACACGCCCCGGGGGCTCCTCCTGGAGGGGAGCCCCCTCCCACGCACCAGTGGAAGCACCATGCTCCATGCTGGCTGATGACACTGCCGAGGAGAGGCTATGCCCGTACACATACGGAAGCGCTATGCTCCGCGCTGGTGATAAACAACTGAGGGCGGCCCACGGCCGTACCAACCTTGTCGGATTTCGGGTTCCGGCAGACCCTTGAGGTTCGAACACTAGGGTGCACGCGGAGATTTCGCCTCCTACCTACCTGCACCCCACCGCCATGTTTGGATCTAAACTAAGGAAAGAACAACACAAGAGACACAGGGTTTATACTGGTTCGGGCCACCGTTGTGGTGTAATACCCTACTCCAGTGTGTGGTGTGTGGATTTCCTCTTGGGCTGATGGTGATGAACAATACAAGGAAGAACAGCCTCGCGAGGGTCTGTTCTTGGCGGGGGCGATGAACTGCTGGGAGGAGTTCAGCCACCTTTCTCTCTCTCTCTCTGCTCTTTGCTCTCCCTTGACCGACCCTTCTAACGAGCCTCTTCCTTCCTACCTCTTTTTTGTCCTCTCCCAGCTATGTGGGTGGCTGGTCCTATTTATAGAGGCCCTGGTCCTCTCCCCAAATATTGAGCGGGAAGGGAGCCAACAATGGCGGGCTAATTTGAAGGGGGACAGCAAGTATCAGCTATCCTGACAAAAGTAGTCTTCGCCTGCGCAAAGCTCTGGTGATGACGCCGTCTTGGGCTCCACGGTGACCTCCATCTCGTAGTCCTCCTGGTCTTGGTCTCGTTGCACCGAAATGGCAACCCTTGCCTGATGCCTCGGTACTCCGCGGCTGCGCTTGCCCCCTTTGCACCAAAGAGGAAAGGAGGACGCTGCGCGGGCTAGCACCCGCCTGGCGCCCTGAGTTGTCATGGCTTGTGTCATGCGCACCTCGTGAGGTACCCTGCCTTGATCTCTCCGCCTCCTCGTGAGCCAGCCTGACGAGGCCGTGCCTGAGGAAGCTCTGCGTCGTCCGCCCCGCGAGGCTTGGCCCCTCGCGAGGGTCTTGGGTTTGTGTTGGTGAAGATGGGCCATGCCGGGCCCCCCTTCGAGCCACGCCGCAGGCCGCAGGCAGGCAAGTCTGGGGACCCCCGTTCCCAGAAAACCGATAGTAGCCCCCGGGCCCAAGGCGCGCCCGGACTTGGCCGTGCAGGGAAGCGGAAGGGCAAGAGCGAAGCGCCTCGGGCCCTAACAGCCTGCGGCCTTGGGTGCCGCGTGGAGGTTGATTGGACGTGGGCGTCTCCACTTCCCCATGGTGCCTCGGCAACTGCACTGACTGGACAAGTCCCTGCATGCAAAACGGGTCATGATTACCTGCGATCATGGAGGTCGGCGGTTGGCCTCCGCCGGCTATAAGTACGGGACGGCGTGTGCCCTTCCGGTTCATCTCCCCTTGCTTCTCCTTCTTCTTCATGGCCCCGTCGAGGAGGTTCTCGGCCGCGGAGAAGGGGAAGGCTTGCCAGGCAGAGCATGCCTCTCCCCTGCCCAAGCGCGGCCGAGGGCGCCCCTGCAAACATCCTGTGGCCACCACGGCAGCTCCCCGCGGCCGCGGAGACACTTTCCAGCGCGGTGGCGGGCGGATTGCAGCGGCCAGGGGGTGCGCTCCGGCTGCGCGCCCCCCTATGCCGCGCTTTCGCGCTACAGAGGTGCTGCCGGAGTTCGTCGTGTGGTCGGCGGAGCCGACTAGCACCCGGCTCCCACTTCCTCACTTCCTCCTCGGCGAGCTCCCGGCCGGCGCCCTGGGCGGCCTCTGGCTTCAGGCCGACGGCTGCTGCAGCCGGGCCTCATGGGTTTCACTAGAGGTCTCCGCAGCTGGGAGCCTGGCCCTGGCCCGTGGTTGGCAGACGTTTGCCCGCGCGCGTGGCCTGGGCCGTCGGTGCCCCCTATACTTCAGGTTCAACGGCGATGCCACCCTCTACGTGAGGGTGTTTGGGGAAGATGGTCGCCACGCAGGGTGTTGCCCCGAGGGCGACGACCGCGGCTGGAAACCCGGCTCCGGCGATGATGGAGAGGACGGCGCTCGCGGGGCTAGCGGCGCTCAGGGTTCCTCAAGCTTCTCCGGTTCTTCTTCAGGCGGCGACTCTCCTAGTGGTGGCCGCGGCCAGCCCCCACGCCATCGTATCTGCTTGGGGGGTAGTGGCGCGTCCGCCCACCGACGCGCCCTGGTGAAGCGCGAGAGGGAGTCCGCCTGAGCTGCGGAGGCAGCTCGGGCTTCCCTGCGGGCCGGTGCGAGGCGAGCCGCACCAGATTTGTTTTTTTCTTCCCTTTTCTTGCATAAAGAAGGACAGTAGTGTGGTGCCCCGCGGGGGCGTATATGGGTTATTGCTGTTAATTATCGTTTTCCTTTCTTCATCGTACCTTCCGACTATGTGCCCGCGCGTGGATGGTTCCCGGCCCCAGCCGTGGGGGCGACCGACCCAGGCCTTGTGTTTGTGTCGCGGTGCCCGAGGGGCACGGACCGGAGGGGTGCTCCTGGAAGGGGCCCAGGTCGCGAACCCTTTGAGTGACTAGGATAGGAACACCCGCGAGGGCGCTCGGCTCTCCTCCTCGCGAGGCCTTGCACAAGAGAAATCGAGGCAGGGGCGTGAAAAGCCAAAGAATCGCAAGCCAAAGACGGCAACAACCTCAATAAAACTTCAAATGAAGAAGAACAAGCCAACTGCGGAAAGCAAATGAAAAGCCGCGTCCGGCACCTAGTCTAGTCTTCGACGTCTTCTCACCAGCGCGGAGCTAAGTGCTGCCACTAGGCGTGGGAGGGAGCCCCAGGGCCTGAGGCCGGCGCTCCTGAGACTCCGGGGCGTGTACAGCCCCAACTCATTATTACGTGAGAGTGTCACGGGCGGCGAGCTTCACAGGCGTTCTCCTTGCTTCACAGGCTCCGGGCATTTTCCGAAACGCGATAGCTTCACAGGCATTCGCCTTGCTTCACAGGATCCGGGCCTTTTCCAAAACGCGATAGCTTCATAGGCATTCGCCTTGCTTCACAGGCTTCGGGCCTTTTCCAAAACGCGATAGCTTCACAGGCATTCGCCTTGCTTCACAGGCTCCGGGCCTTTTTAGGGGTAGAACCTCCGGAGGTGCTGGATGTTCCATGCGTTCTGGACCGGCACTCCCTCCTGAGTATCCAAGCGCGCTGAGCCGGGCCTGGAAACATGAACAACCTTGAACGGGCCCTCCCACATGGGAGAGAGCTTGTGCAGCCCCTCCCTGGAGAGGACCCGCCTGAGCACGAGGTCTCCTACCTCGAGTGTCCTGGGGCGGATGTTGCGGCAGTGATATCGCCGCAGCGCTTGTTGGTACCTCGCCGCTCGTAGCGCGGCTTCTCCGCGACGTTCCTCCCCCAGCACGAGGTCCATCCCCCGCATGGCGTCCTGTTGTGCCTCGTTGAACGCCAGGACCCGCGCGGAGCGACGTCTGACCTCGTGAGGGAGGACCGCTTTGGCCCCGTAGACCAGGAAGAACGGGGTCTCCCCAGTCGGCTTGGTCGCGGTTGTGCGGATGGACCACAACACGGACTGAAGCTCGTCGTACCAACCTCTGCCGCAGGCCTCTAGCTTCTTCTTGAACGTCCTGGTCTTGAGGCCCCTCAGGACCTCCGCATTGGCTCGCTCGGCCTGGCCGTTGCTTCGGGGGTGCGCCACCGAAGCGTAGCATATCTGCTTTCAAGGTTAGCACAGTACATTTTGAAGAGGTTGTTGGTGAACTGCGAACCGTTGTCCGTGATGATGCGATTCGGCACCCCGAACCGGCTCACGATGCCCTTGATGAACTTGACCGCGGAACCCGCAGGAATGGTGCGGACAGCCTCCACTTCAACCCACTTGGTGAACTTGTCTACAACAATGTAAAGGTAGCGGTAGCCCCCTGGCGCCCGAGGAAACGGACCCAAGATGTCGAGCCCCCAAACTGCGAATGGCCAAGAAAGGGGGATAGTCTGCAAGCCCCCTGCCGGCTGATGGATCTGCTTGGCGTGGAACTGGCAGGCCTCACAAGCATTCACTAGTTCAACGGCGTCATTGAGCGCGGTGGGCCAATAAAACCCACTGCGGAACGCCTTGCCGACGAGGGTCCGTGACGATGAATGATGTCCGCAGTCCCCGCCGTGTATATCTTCCAGTAGTTCCTTCCCCTGCTCCCTAGAGATGCAGCGCAGGGATACATCGTTTGGTCGCTTCCGGTAGAGCTCTCCATCTCTGATGCAGTATGCCGTGGCCTGGCATGCCACTCGCTCTGCTTCCTCCTCCTTCTCCGGCAGGGTCCCTTGCGTCAAGTAGCTCCAGAGCTCCGTGATCCAACATCCCTCCTGAGGTTCCATCGTTAGGAGCAGGCATGCTCCTGAGGCCGGGCCACAGGCCGAAGCTCCGGAGGCAGGTGGCTGGGGGAGCTCCTCCCGGGGCTGAGCCGTGTTTGATAGTCACGGCAAGGCTAAAGGCTTGAAGAGCCGTTCCTCGAAAACGCCAGGCTCCTGAGGTAACCGCCTGGACGCGCGTTTGGCGATGTCATCGGCCTCTTGATTGGTGCCACGGGGCACATGCTGCAACTCCAACCCCCAGAACTGCTTCTCCATCCTGCGGACCTCTGCAAGGTAGGCCTCCATGTGCTCATCCTTCGGCTCGTACACCTTGTTGGAGAAATTGACAAGGAGCTATGAATCGCCCTTGATGGTGAGGCGTTTCACCCCCAGGGCAGCTGCGGCCTTCAAGCCCGCTATCAAACCTTCATACTCCGCTATGTTGTTGGAGACCTTTTCGCCTTGCTGGAAACAAAGCTGCACGGCGTAATAGAGTTTGTCCTGGGTGGGCGATATAAGCACCGCCCTAGCCCCTGCGCCGTGTCTGGAGAACGCCCCATCGAAGTACATGACCCAGCCTTCTGGCACCTTGCTTCCCGGGAACAGGGACCGATCCTCGTCGGCCTTGAGGCCTGGCGCCTCTGTCCATTCTGCCACAAAATCCGCCAACGCTGCTCCCTTGACGACTCTGGTCGTGCTGAATTCGAGCTGAAACGCTTGCAACTCTATGTTCCACTCAGCGACTCTCCCAGCTGAATTGGGGCTCCTGAGCACCCTCTCCAGGGGTTATGACGAGACGACCTTGATGGGGTGACCCTGAAAATAGTGCTGCAGCTTGCGCGAGGCCACCAGTAGCGCGAAGAGGATTTTCTAGGGAATAGGGTACCGCGCCCTTGCATCCCGCAACACTGTACTGACAAATTACACTAGGTGCTCAATGAGGTGGAGTGCGTCAGTGCTGGCGGCTCCCTTGGGAGACCATGGCGCCTCTCGAGACAATGAGGCCTCCTAAGACTGGCCATCTGGGAGAGGGGCCTCTTCTGCCTCTGGTGCGCCCCTCTGCGGCGGCCAGTCCTCATTAGCCATCGTGGCGGCTTCTGTGGGCCTTCCTCGTACCAGTTCCGCCTTGCCTCGGGCTGCTGCCGCGGTTTTGATTCGACGCTCCTCCCTGACTGCCACCAGGGCTGCGCTGGCGGAGTAGGGAGTGGTGGCGAGGTAAAGCACCAGGGGTTCTTGAGGGCGCGGAGCCACCATGACCAGTGGGCTGGTCAGGTATTTCTTGAGATCCTGGAATGCCTTGTCGGCCTCTTCAGTCCACTCGAAGGGCCCCTTTTTTCGTCATTAGCTGGAAGAAGGGTAGCGCTCGCTCCCCCAACTTGGAGATGAAGCGCCCTAGCGCGGTCATGCGCCCCGTGAGCTTCTGCATTTCCCTGAGGGTCTTTGGCGGGCTCATGTCTTCCACTGCCTTGACCTTCTCCGGGTTAGCCTCAATGCCTCGGTGAGACACGAGGAAACCCAAGAGCTTGCCCGAGGGGACTCCGAACACAAATTTCTCTGGATTGAGCCGTAGGTTCACTGTGTTGAGGCTCGCGAAGGTTTCCTCCAGGTCTTGTATCAAGGTCCTGGCCTCCCGCGATTTTACCATGATGTCATCGACGTAAGCTTCAACATTCTTCCCGAGCTGCGGGCCCAAGGTGATATGCATCAGCCACTGAAAGGTCGCCCCTGCATTACGCAGTCCGAATGGCATGCAGGTATAGCAGTGCACCCCACACGGGGATAGGAAGGCTGTCTTCTCGACGTCTTCAACCGCCATCTTGATCTGGTGATACCCAGAGAAGGCATCCAGGAAGCAAAGCAGGTCGCATTCCGCAGTGGAATCGACGATCTGGTCGATGCGGGGGAGCGGGAACGGATCTTGCGGGCACGCTTTCTTGAGGTTGGTGAAGGCGACACACATGCGTTCCTTCCCTCCATTCTTTGGCACAACGACAGGGTTGGCCAACCAATCTGGGTATCGGACCTCGCGAATGACCCCAGCGGCCTCTAATTTGCGGGTCTCTTGAACGATGAAGGCCTTCTTTTCTGCGGACTGCCGCCTGGCCTTCTGCTTCACAGGGCGCACGTTGGGGAACACATTGAGGTGATGCTCGATTACACTCCTGGGGATCCCTGCCAACTGGACTGGCTCCCAAGTGAATACCTTCTTGTTTGTGCGCAGGAACCCAACCAGGGCCTGCTCCTGCTCGGGTTTGAGGTGGGCGCCTATAGTGAAAGTGGCGTTGGTGGATCCGTCCTCATCGACGGGTATCTGCTTGGTTTCTGCCTTGTCTTGGGTGAACAACTGTTTCTTCTTGGCGGGCGCAGCCCCCTTGGGCTCGGGGGCCTCCAAGGCGGCGGGATGTGCCGACGTCGCTGTCTTGGAGACGAGCTTGAGCACCCGCAGAGCGTCCCCAGTGTCCCCGTGCATAGTGAGGACACCGCTGCTCCCGGGCATCTTCATGAGGTTGTACGCCGGGTGCGTCGCGGCCATGAACTGGGCCAGCGCTGGGTAGGCGAGGATGGCGTTGTAGGGGAGGCCGATGGGGGCGATGTCGAAGTCGACCACCTCCGTGCGGAAATTGTCGTAGGTGCCGAAGGTCACTGGGAGCCGGATCTGTCCCAAGGAGCCGGACGACCTGCCCCCAACACCTGAGAAGGGCCGGCTGGGCTGAAGCCATTCCAGGGGTATGCAGAGGAGGTTGAAGGCCTCAATTGAGAGCACGCTGAGGCCTGCCCCGCCATCGATGAGAGTTCTGGTGACGGCCACCTGGCAGACGCTGGAGGTGCACAGCATGGGGAGTGCGCCCGAGTTGGCCGAGTTGGAGGGGTGGTCCTCCAAGCTGAAGCTCAGGCAAGTCCGGGCACCGCCCGGTCCAAGGGATCCCCCTGCCGCGTGGAAGCGGCGCTGACCCGGCGGATGAACGGCTTGACATGGTAACTTGTAGACGGCGCCTGCGAGCCGCCCAAAAGGGCCGCGACGACTGGGGGTGTCGGTGCAGCGCGATAGGCGTGGGAGAGGTTGCGGGGCCCCATGGGCACGCGGAGCGCGCGGGACGAAGAACCAGCTGGGGCGAGCGAGGGAGTTGCAGTGCGGCCGTCTTGGCGCACGGAATGATGCTGAGGCGATGCTTGCTGCTCGTCCCCCGCCGGGCCGGTGGCGGCGTTGACAGCAGGTGACGGGGAATGGCGAGGATGCCCGCCGACAGGGGCCGTCTGGGCGACGCGGGAAGCGAGGGCGGCCCGGCGCTCCGCGCGGGCCTGACGAGCGTCAGACATGAGCGCGATGGTCGGAGGAGAACGGGGTGACGGAAGACGAATTCCTGTGCACCCCTACCTGGCGTGCCAAATGTCAGATTTCGGGTTCCGGCAGACCCTTGAGGTTCGAACACTGGGGTGCGCACGGATATTTCGCCTCCTACCTACCTGCACCCCTCCGCCATGCTTGGATCTAAACTAAGGAAAGAACAACACAAGAGACACAGGGTTTATACTGGTACGGGCCACCGTTGTGGTGTAATGCCCTACTCCAGTGTGTGGTGTGTGGATTTCCTCTTGGGCTGATGGTGATGAACAATACAAGGAAGAACAGCCTCGCGAGGGTCTGTTCTTGGCGGGGGCGATGAACTGCTGGGAGGAGTTCAGCCACCTTTCTCTCTCTCTCTCTGCTCTTTGCTCTCCCTTGACCGACCCTTCTAACGAGCCTCTTCCTTCCTACCTCTTTTTTGTCCTCTCCCAGCTATGTGGGTGGCTGGTCCTATTTATAGAGGCCCTGGTCCTCTCCCCAAATATTGAGCGGGAAGGGAGCCAACAATGGCGGGCTAATTTGAAGGGGGACAGCAAGTATCAGCTATCCTGACAAAAGTAGTCTTCGCCTGCGCAAAGCTCTGGGGATGACGCCGTCTTGGGCTCCACGGTGACCTCCGTCTCGTAGTCCTCCTAGTCTTGGTCTCGTTGCACCGAAATGGAAACCCTTGCCTGATGCCTCGGTACTCCACGACTGCGCTTGCCCCCTTTGCACCAAAGAGGAAAGGAGGACGCTGCGCGGGCTGGCACCCGCCTGGCGCCCTGAGTTGTCATGGCTTGTGTCATGGGCACCTCATGAGGTACCCCGCCTTGATCTCTCCGCCTCCTCGTGAGCCAGCCTGACGAGGCCGTGCCTGAGGAAGCTCCACGTCGTCCGCCCCACGAGGCTTGGCCCCTCATGAGGGTCTTGGGTTTGTGTTGGTGAAGATGGGCCGTGCCGAGCCCCCCTTTGAGCCACGCTGCAGGCCGCAGGCAGGCAAGTCTGGGGACCCCTGTTCCCAGAATGCCGACAAACCTCAGGGAGCCCAGAGCTCAGTGTCCGGCACCATCGCAACGCCTCCCCTCGGGAGTGCCGCACGAGGGGGCTAGACATGGGGGCTACGCCCGGGCCTCGCCCAAGCGCACGCCACCCAGCCAGGTCCCTTGGACCTGGTCATCGCGCGCCACTCCCCGAGCGAAGCCAAGGTACGAAACCCATTTGAGCGTCAAGGGGGACTCCTAAGCATCGCGACTCAGGAGCCTAACTTGCCACATAGCCCCTCACTCCTTAGTCCCGTCCATGGTTTCTAGTCGGGGCTAACGCTGGGTGAGGTACACGCGGGGCCGGGCCCTGCCGACGTAGAACGATCAATCCACTCCTCGCTCCCCCTTGCCTACTTGTTGCTCGCGTGTCAAGGGGGACTCCTGAGCATCGCGACTCAGGAGCCTAACTTTCCACGTAGCCCCTCACTCCTTAGTCCCATCCATGGTTTCTGGTCGGGGCTAACGCTAGGTGAGGTACACGCAGGGCCGGGCCCTGCCGACCCAGAGCATAAGCAAGTAGGAGAGGAAAATGCAAATTCCAGGAAATCCAAAGCAAATATTACAAGCCATGAGATTGTTCCACAACGCCAAACACAAGTTTAAACGCCTCCGTGAGGCATGGTGCATGTGCATGAATAAAACAAGATCGAAGTCGCAAAGCGATCACTCCCTAGTAACGCCGTCACTGGTGGTGGAGTCATGCTGGACGGCTTCGCCTCTCGAGGTCACGAGGCCGGCAGAACCACGCACGGGCAGGATGCTGGGGCAGCGGAACTTCCCCAGCAAAACCTCGGCTCGGCCTCTCACGGCCTCAGCGGCGGCAGCGGCACGGTCGCCGCTCATGGGCTCCAGCAGGCTGTCGAAGTCGACGTTGGGGTCGCGCAGGTAATCATGGCTGAGGACATGCGTCAGCGCCGCAGAAGACAGGGCACGCTCCTCGGCCTCGATCGTGGGGCCAAGGCCGTCTGCGACGTCCTCAAGCGCATCAACCAGGAAGGGGAGCAGCTTGGCAGGGCCATCCTTCGCACCAGCCAACGGCTCCTCCAGGCCGCTCTCATACAACTTCTTCAGTATGCCATGAGCCTTCTTCTCCAGCTTCGCGAAGGCCACCCGGTCCTCCGTCAGGACCTTCGCCTTGGCGTCCAGCTCGGTCCTCTCCACCTCCAGCGACCGCTCTAGCATCTCCAGTCGGCTGTGGCGGTCATCAAGCTTGGCATCCCCGTCCTTGGCGGCGGCCTCCCTAGCCTTCATCTCCTTTTCCTTCTCCTGGCGGCTGTGCACCTCCTTGGCGAACTCGTCGCGCAGGCCTTGCAGCTCGGCCTCAAGAGTCTTGGAGCGGCCCTGGGCAGTTGCAGCGTCGCCCAGGGTAGCATCGCGAGCGGCCTTGGCTTGGTTAGCGGCCCGCTTCTCCTCGTCAGAGGACGACACGGCCTGGCTCAGCACCGCTCGGACGGAAGCAGTAGAGCGGGCCCAGCCAAAGGCCAACTCCAGGCACCCGGCCACCAGACGAGGGTCCGCGCTCAGGAGATCCTCCCGCAGTTGGCTCAGCTCATTAGCAACCTGGTCCAGGACAGCGGCGGAGGGAGTAGAAGAGACGAGAGCCTGTGGAGCAGGCAGAGAAGATGGCAGCGTGACCACGGCTTGGCAGGAAGGGACCTCCTGAGCCTTGGCCGCCACGACCGCAGCGTCGGGCACAGTCGACTCCAGGTCCAGCGGGGCCACGGGGGCTGACTCCTCGCCGGGGTGCCCCAGTTGGCCTCGCGAGGGCAGTTGGGTCAGAGAGGCGTGGGCCTCGCCGTCCTCTCCCCCAACAGCCGAAGGCGTCGCCCCGGCAGACGGATTCGCCCCAAGCGGGGCCGCAGAAGCCTCTTTCAACCTCTTAGCCGCAGGTGCCGGCTTGGTAAAAGGGCGCAAACATCAAGCCTCGGCGGCAGAAACCAAGCAGAGCACTAATCGAGCACTTACTGGACGTCGTCCGTGGACTCAAGCAGCCTCCGGCCAAACTTGAAGCCCGAGAGCCTGAAGCAGGGGTCAGCCTTGGGGGGGGCAGAAGCAGAAGGTGCGTCAGGAGGGATGGAGCTGGACTTGGACCCCCCAGGGACCAGAGCAGACCCTGGGGGAACCAGGCTCGACCTGCCCTTCCTTGTGACCGAGGAAGAGCCCTCCCTTCCTCGCCTGGCGCTGGCCTCGTCGTCGTCCGGCATGGAGTGGAGGGCCTGGGACCTGCGCCGAGGGAAGGACTCCCCCCAATCCTCGCCAGTCTCCTTCGAGTCGGACGCTTCCTCCTCCGCCTCTTCTTCCCCCTTTCCCCCGCTGGAGCTGCCGGAGGACAAGTTCACCGTCACCAGGACCGCCAGATCTTCGGGAGCTGCCGCGGGCACCAGCCCCTCACCGTTGAAGGTGGGCATGGCGTTCACCACCTGCTCCCAGTCGTCACGAAGGAACAGGGGGACGGGGGCGCCCACCGGGATCGCCACGTCTCCCAACCAAGGAATGGAGGGCCGCAGTCAGATCCTCGTCGGTCAGGGCCTTGGAGCTCAGGCGCAGGGCGGCGTCTGCTCCTCCAAGCCTCCACAGTGGGAGCGAGTGCTCCTGGAGTGGAGCCACCCGATGCTCCAAGAACTCCCTCAGGAGCGTGGCCCCGGTCAGCTTCGCCGCCCCCAAGTTGCTTGGCCTCAGGTCCGTGTTCATCCTCCTCAACACCGCCTTCATGGGAGGGTCAACGAGCTCTGCGCGGGACCATGCGTCAATGGACTTAGGTTGCCCTGTGGGCAATACCATACGAGGGTGGAGGCGCCCGACATCCATCATGACCCACTTGCTCCAGTAGCCTTCGATCCTCTTCCCAGGCTTCGAGATGGCGTTGGAGCTGGAATATGCAACGAAGCTCGCGCATGCGGAGACCTCAGCGCCAGAAACCCAGAGGGAGAAAAAGTGGCGTAGGAAGGCCACCGAGGTCTTCACACCAACATGAGCCTCGCAATAGTAGGCGAAAATCGCCAGGAGAAGGACAGAGTTGGGGTGGAGATGCAGGGCCTGCAAGTTGTATTGCTGGAGAACGGCATGGAAGAACTCAGAGAAAGGAGGCACCAGACTGGCGACAATGGCGCTCACGAAGAACGGGTAGAAGGTGCTCCCCTTGCCCTCAGGTTGGTCAGAGCCAACCTTGAGCACAGTCGCCCCCTCGCTGCCCTGCGCCACCGTCATCAGGCGCGCGAGGGCGAGGTTCTTCTCCGACAAATTCGGGGAATCCAGGGCCGGCGAGTACCAAGCATCAGCCGGTGACTTGCAAGTCGCTATGGCGTGCTGGATGCGGAGGATTGAGACAGATCTAGAGGATTTCGGGAGAAAGAGGGAGGAAAGCGAGAAAGGGGATCTAGGGCAAGACCGACGAGAGCAGGGCAAGTAAGCCTGGCCCGGGCACCCCCTTTTTGTCAGTCGTGCAGTTGCCGAGGCGTTGTGGGAAGTGCAGACGCCTACGTCCAATCAACCACCACGCGGCGCCCAAGGCCGCAGGCTGTTAGGGCCAGCAGCGCTTCGTGCTTGTCCCTTCGCTTCTCTGCTAAGCCAAGCCCGCGCACGCCTTGGGCCCGGGGGCTAATGTCGGCGTTCTGGGAACGGGGGTCCCCAGACTTTCCTGCCTGCGGCCTGTGGCGTGGCTTAGGCAGGGGCCTTGTGCGGCCCATCTTCATCAGCCCAAGCTCAAGACCCTCGCGAGGAGCCAAGCCTCGCGGGGCGGACGACAAGAAGCTTCCTCAAGAGCGGCCTCATCAGGCAGGCTCGCGAGGAGGCGGAGAGATCAATGCAAGGGTACCTCACGAGGATCCCATGACGCAAGCCATGATGATCAAGGCCAGGCGGGCGGCAGGCGAGCACCGGCCTGCGCAGGGTCCTTGTTTCCCCTTTGGTGCAAAGGGGGCAAGCACAGGCAAGGTATCAGGCAAAGGTTACCATTCCGGTGCGACGAGACCAAGACCAGCCGGACGGCCGGACGGAGGTCACCGTGGAGCCCAAGATGGCGTCATCACCAGTGCTTTTGGCAGCCGAAGACCACCTTTGGTCAGGATAACTTGTAGTAGATGTTCCCCTTCAAAATGGCCAATTGTTGGCGCCCTTCCCGCTTAATTATTCGAGGAGAGGCCCAGGGCCTCTATAAATAGAGCTAGCCTCCTCAAAGGAAAAGAGAAAAGAGAATAACCCAGTAGGAGAGAGAGAAGGAGAAAACCCAGTAGAGACTAAGTAGAACACACCGCACCAGCTCAAGAACACCCCTCGCGAGGCTGTTCTTCCCTTGTACTATCCATCATCAGCCCCAGACGCAATCCACCACACCACACACTGGAATAGGGTATTACACCACAACGGTGGCCCGAACCAGTATAAACCTCGTGTCTCTTGTGTTGTTCATCATTTTCATCTTAGTTCGCACGAGAGGATCGGACGTAGATCGGTAGGGGAGAGATCTCCGCGCGCACCCCAGTGTTCGAACCTCAAGGGTCTGCCGAGACCCGAAATCCGACAACACTAGGGCGTGAGGATGTCGTTGATGGATCCGTATGTATCTTTATCTTTCCGTCAAATCGATGTAGTAGTATATGGTACTACTAGTAATTATCTTAACTTTCGCATCAACTTCATAATTTTCATACATACTCCATGCATGAACCGCGCCAGAACCAAACTTGTCATTACGCTAGGGAAAATCGTTATTTCTATCTATCGGTCGCACCATGGAGCAGAACCAAATTTTACAAGTTACAAGTTCAAAAGGAAAAGCCTGCCGTGCTCGCATCGCAACCCCACACGGTTGGTCTGGCCCACCGCTCACGGGGGAATGCGTGATGTGTTGCATTTTCACTTACAAGTGGGACCGCAGTTGAGCAAACCGACTATCGGCAAACCCCCGCCCCTCCCACCGCGCGATGGCTGAGAAAATAGGAAGGATAAGAGATGGATGTAGCATGGACTCCAAGAAAATTGGTGTCGGATGGGACTCGTGTGGGTGCCGTGTGCTGTACTACTAGATGTGAATGCTGTTATGGCCATGCCACCCCACTATATCGAGCCTATATCGAGGTGCTGGTTACGTAGAACAAATTTCCTGGAGTCCGTGCTCAGCCCTCCTCTATCTTTCTTCTCAGCTAGCCAGTAGACACGCGGAGCCCATCATCTATTTGCTCACAAGTGGTCCCACATGTTAGTGAAAATGCAAGAGGACCCACTGAACCTGGACATCTTTCACCTCGACGTGCTGGTGATGAAAAACAAATCCAATAAAGATCTTCGGTGGCCGCTTTTGGAGTTACTCAAGAGTAGTAAGATTCTATTTATAGTTTAACCCAAGATGCACATCACGTGGATTCAACTACCACTCATTTTCTTGCATGACACAACCTGGATGCTGGATGTCCCACGTGTCGGCAAAAGGAGGAAGAAGTCGACCAAATCTTCTCCACATTTAGACCGGAGGAGTAGGAAACACGGCAAGCCTTGTGCCTACATCATACTACGTACAAGCCCACCTCACACAGTCACTCTATCACCATATTTCTCAGCCTCCGTGCGACACCTAGCTCTAGTTGATCTAACTAGAACTAACTATTGGTTGGCTCTATGTGATGTGGCAACTTCATACTACTACGGATGCTGGCTATACTACTACGGCACTAACACTCCAAGAAGTGAGTCGAAAACCATTTATAAATTGAGTCTATGACATGCATATACAAATGTACCATTCATTACATACAACAATTCATCAACACACAACAACAACAAGGATACATGTTGGATTATAGATTAGTTCCAATAAAACATTCTAGTAAATACTAAAGTTTTCATCACACAACAAATAAAAAGCAATGAAATGAACTTCAGCTCAACCAATCCTCGGCATTGGAAACACTTGCTTTGAACCAGAAGTGATTCTCTCGGAAGTGGCAGGTACTGTCAATCTCGAGACCAACGTAGGACTGATCATCCAGGCTGAAGCGGCCTATGTCAGGACGCATATTGTGATAGCCACGGTAGGGAACCATAGCAATGTCCGAGGTATAGATACAATTGCTTCTCATAAATGGTAGTAACATTGTGTCAACAGTAGTTGGATCGCCTTTCACCATCATTGGATAGTTTTGTCCAAGGAAGAGCGAGTTTCCTCCAAGAGTATCAATACTAAACCAGGCAGAAGGTGTTGGTGCTAGCACAGTAGTATCCATCCCGAATACCCTACAACGGATGTTGGAATAGGTCCGGAGAGTGCGACCATGGGAGACAACACCTGCTTCCTTAGTAACATCAGTAGTGCCATGTATACAGACAAGAAGAGGTGATCCATCGGAATAAGTTGCCAGGCGCCACTGAGTATATGGGTCCCCATGCTCGTGATCATCATCATTGTCATCTCCCCCTTGGTTATAATTTTTTCAAACATAGGTGGTGGAATGTTCACAGGACCTTGGAAATACAAGAAGGTTAATTACTAAAGGGAAACTTGCTAACCCACATGCATGTGGATGAAACAACTATAATTATGGTGGAAGACAACTGTACCGGAAGCATAAGGATTCCATGCAGAAATAGTGCCACGAGTGGTGCCAGCAAACACAAGACCCTCGTATTGAATTGCATCACAATACTCATCCATGTATAGAAACTGATTTTGAGAAATATCCATCGAGTTAAACAATGAAGGACGGCAACAAGCTTGTCGAAGATAGCGACAAGACAAGCATTCCTATAACCCCAAGAGTGGTTGGGAACTCGACAAATTGCTATCTTTTGTAGACGACAATCACCATGATCGTAGTTGAACGTACATAGAATACCAGTGTGCTCAACCTTTGGGTAGTCTGAGATTTTTGGAAGTGGAACCCGGTGACGAGTGTACACATTCACAAGTTCCTACTCGCAGTTGTACCCAATATAAATAACTCAATCTCCATTTGCGCCAGCCCAAGCCTTACCCTCAAGCAATGGCATCTTAGCATCACATGTATCACTATCAAGCGCCATCAACTTGCACAAGGCGAGGCCTCCATCGTCCGCGCGCCAGTCAGCAAGGTCACGTCGAAGAAGATAGGGGAGATCAAACCGCTCCTGGCCCCTTGGGTTCCTTGTAATGATGTTATTAGTTGAGTCGAGAATGGTCTTGAACGAACCTGCCATGCTAGCCGAGGTGATGATGTTGCACCGATCAATGAGTTCCTCCACCACGTCATCATTCACATCGGGGCAAGAATAATGGGGTCGTTTCCGGTCTGTTCCCTCCATGGAGAAGACGATCGAACAATGGCAGAAGCAAGGGTGAAGGCAAATGGAGGAGGAAGGAAGAGCGTGCGACAACAATTCCAAATTGAGAGGGAAAGGTGAAGAGTCGGTGGGCGGTTGCCACGGTAGACAAAGAGGTGCCCCGGCCTACATAGACGTCCATTTGGAAATTGTACAAAAGGACTCCTCGTCGTCTCACTAACATGTGGGAAAGGGACCACATGTCAACGAAACATGGTGTGTAATTTCTCGTGCAAAATGTAATCTGGCCGCGTTGGCCCGAGGTGCCGCATTTGTTATCGACCTTTATTTTTTTAATGGCGTGTCGTTCAGTTTTGAAGCACGACTAACTGGTATTGTATGCAGAGAAAATATAAACTACTCTACCACTACTCCACCTCTAGTACTAGTAGTATAAAAAAGATATATAGGCTGGAGCTTCAGTGCTTTCTTGCTAAGGGCTGCCTACTTGCGTCTCACACTATCACCCTCTCTCTAGATCTAAAAAAGACGACCTCTCTCTCCCTCCTCACCGGTGGTCACAGATCCGCCGGGGAAGAACAGGATGTGCATTGTTGACGCACTCGTCGATGGCGAGCAAGGTCACGCACTGACGATAAGGCCGTCCTCTCAGACCTAGCGCCCATGGGATGGCCTCCGTCCCCAATCTCGCTGTCATAGTGTGTGCAGAGGACGGTGACCACGAGCGAAGCCACTTCCCCTGACCCTCAGTTATGCTACCTCTTTTCGAACCATACCCTTGTTCTATTGCCCCATCTGCCACGTAGCTGCATGTGGATCTTTTTCCACTCCACCATCTTCCCAATTTGTTATCCTCTGCTCTGCTGGTGACGCAGACGAAAACCTTAACTTGCACTATTAAAGGAAACCCTACTTCATGCAGACTAATCCATGTCTAGGTTGAATAGGAAAGGAAGGGACACTGTACACTGGTACGCGCCGGTCCTAAACAAATGGTTTTTAAACCCTTTCCGCGATGGCATTTGGAACCGTCGCCAAGTGAGTGTGGGCGATAGGGGGGATCCTTCCCACACGACCCAAAAACCATCGGGGATATGCCCTCCTGGCACACACGCTCGGCAAAATGAGGTCGTGTGCGACCGGCGAGCGCTCAAATACGAAAATACGTATAGTAGAGCTAAAAACTACAATTATACGGTGAAATTGGTTCCGGTCACAAGTACATCCCACACAGTCAGTCCCCGATAAACATTTCCATTCGTATGTACATGCCACATAGTCGCTCCAAGGAAAACGTTTCCGTTCATAGGTACATCACACACAATTTTTCCTGTTAAATCTTTTGCGTTATTGAATGTGTCACACACGGTCCTAGAAAAAACTGTGTGGCAAAGGTTGTCCTTCCCACACAGTTTTTATTTGGTAAACATTTGCGCAAGGTGGCCTAACGCAAACAGTTTTCAAGATAAAGTCATGTGTGATTGTTCATTGATCCAACACGGTTTATTCCTAGAAACTGTGTGCGTTGCCTGAGGTCATCGCCCACGGTATTTTTTTCAACAACTGTTTGCAATAGCAAAACCCAATTAGCAGGCTAATTCGCCATTAGCAGGCTAATTTTCAAGAGAAAGTCGTGTGTGATTGTTCATTAATACATTTATTAATCTAATTGACATTCATATTAAGCATATAATATATTTCATTTCCATATTCAGGAAGCAGAATTTCATAATTGAAATACATCAGAGTACAACATGATATAGCTTGAGCACTCAGCTACCCCATTACACAACTGCACCAGCACCAAGTTTCACATGCAACATGTAGCACCTTTCGAAATTAGCATCATAGATGGTATATCGACAAATGCATCTCATCTGGAAAATTGTTGAAGCGGAAGGTGAATATTGAGCCTTCATTCATGTTGAAGGACTTTGCAACTTCCTGTGGATGATTGACCGTCCGTCCTTCGTCCTCTTAGGGAACACTTCAATATTGGACAATGGGTGTTGTATGAAAACCTTCCTCGCCTCCTGACCATAGAGGTGAGTTGAGAGGTAATCATTAGCGAACTGCTTTGGAAAGGCCTCAAAACAAGGATGTGCATAAATATCTTCTCTATATTGGAAATGGGGAAAAGGAATAAAAAAGGCAAGGTATAATAGTTAGTACAATCTTGTAGTGAACTAATGTCTTCTTCATTGTGCAGACAAAGATCTTGTTGTTTTTTGTCACTAATTTATTTATCCTAACAATCTTTCTGAGTTTCTTGATTTGATTGATATTCATGGACAACTCATTTCCCCATATGCAAAAAGGGTCGAATAGTGGGTCAAAACATCTGACAGCAGGACCTACATGTGCAAGAACAAATTGTTAAAAACCAAAATATTAGAATGACTGCAATTGCACAATAATGTGCTATTAGACAACAGACCATGCACGTGCTAACCTCGATTGTAAACCTCAATGCTTCCCATTGTTTCGCTTCTACACATATAAGGTAGTTAGTCATCAGGTTAAGTATTTACTACAACCAAATTCAATTTATTCCTCACATGGTATACAATAACAGAATGCATCCACAACTATTGAACATCGCATTGCAGAATTGAACCAAACAGTTAACTAAACACCACAAGATAAATGAACCAAACGTTAACTAAACACCACAAGACGAATGAACCAAACGTTAACTAAGCACCAAATTACACAATGTATAACCAAACCAAGCATGCTTGACAACTTGGAAATATAGCAATTGTATTCATTTCTCATGTATTTTGTAAAGATAAATTCGATTTATTTCTCACATGGAAGACAATACAAAATTGCATCCTGAATAATTGAAGATCACATTTGTAGAATTGAACCAAACAGTTAACTAAAGAGAACAACTAATTAACAAAACAGTTAATAAGTGAGCACCGCACTGCATGACATATAGAACATATGCACTAGAGCAACAGATTGCATGGTAAAATTAGATAGCACAATTCACTTGAATTTGTGAAGGAAAAGCAGGAGCAACACACGCAACGGGTAGCCGAGCATGCTTAACTGGTGTAGCTAGCAAATGACAAGATGCTCCTCCAAGATCTGGGGGTCGGCACGAATGGCAGCCATCGCGACGTCATCCGAGCATGCGGCCGCGATTTGCTTCTCCGCTGCCACATGCTCCTTAAGATCCTGGCTATACTGCGTGCACCATGGCTTAGGGCCGCACTTATTTGGTGGAGGTGTTGGTGATTTGGGTGGAAGGTGTCGCGCTCGCGCCGGTGGTCGGGGCATGTGGGCTGTGGAAGGAGGAGGAGGATGGGGGTCGAGTGTGGATTACCTGCCTAGATAGACGAGGCCGAGTAGCGTGAAGGAGGGTCGTCGACGAGGAGGCGGCGCTGCAAGCAAGGAGTGAAGGTTTCAACTTGGAAAGGAAGGTGGAAACAGGGGAAACATGGCTTTTGGTAAGGGGGGAGGTAGATATTTCCGTGGAAGCCAAAAATTTGGAATCGCTTCAGCGAAAAAACTGGTGAGCAAAGTGTCATCAAACACGGTCCCTTATTCAGAACTGTGTACAATATGTGAACTATCACAAACGATTCAGATAGCGTAACTCATGTGTGATGAGTTTGAACGTCAAAATTTTAGGTTCGAATTTCCCTGGTAATAGTGGTCAATCACGTCATTGTATAATTTGGGTACACAGAGGAGAATAACTTCTTAATTGAGAAAGTTCAGCAATTAAACAGAGCTAGCTGATCTAAACATTACTCTAACAAATTAAAGACCGGTGCTCTTAATTAAACAAAACAAAGAGTACTACTATGGCTGGTGCTCGTCGATCTCCGCCGACACCTCCATGTCCAACTCGCGCCAGACGGTCTCCTGGGCAAGGGGCTCCGTGGCATCCATCGCACCATACTCGGAAAGCATCTCGCCATCCTCGCCTGCCATCCCTTTGGAAAAGGCCACCACGGGCTGGGCGTGGGCAGATGCGATCTGGGCTTGGACGGGCTCCATCGTCGCAAGTTATGCAGCGGAGGAACAGACGGCTGCTCGAACGCTCTTGGCGATTGCCAGCTCTTCGGCCGTGGGTTGCCGACCGTTGTCGAAGAAGCTTCGTTTGTTTTGTGCGGTGACCGCCAGGGAGCTGGGGGTGGGCGGCCTCGACATGGTCGTGGGCAGCCTCCATCAGGGCTAAGGCCGCCACTACGAAACGGATAGCTGTTGTGCCGCTCATGCCAGTTGTTATCCCCGAGCCAGATGTTGTTGCAACCACCTGAGAAGCAAAAGCAGCTGTTTGGGCTGCCATGGCCGCCCAGTCATAGATTGCGGATGCGCTCATGCCCCTTGTTAGCACGCGCATGGCGGTTGTGGCCACGCTCTCGCCAGAGTGGGCCACCAAAGTTGCCCTCATGACGCAGGTCCACATGCCCATCTTTCACCAGCGATGATTGAATAGCAAAATGATATTTAGGGGGCGAGCTAGTGTGCTTGAGACGCCGACTATGGACTATAGCCGACACACCTTCTCGCGTAAGCCATAGGCGTACTATACACCGACGGTGCTCCAGGCTATTTTGTGCTGCATCTCACACGATTCGTGATAATAAATTGTGTGCGATCTACTTGATTTTTCGTCTTGATTTGAATTACGTAATGGGGTCACAGCGGCAATGGACGGTGTTTGAATTGCTAGACCTCTTATCTGGAGGGAACATGCAACTATATGTGTGTCGTAAAAGAATTGGAATTATTCAGGGTTCGTTTGAACATTTTATACATTAAATTGGTTTTCTAGCCATTTCGGGTGCACAATTCAAAATTAAACTACATGCACATGCTCCGGTGCACCAACATGGGTTGTAAAATTATATATGTGTCCATGGGTTTATGCTTATCTCCCATGCAAGAAATGGGGATGAAATTTGAACACCACGACACCGTGGCTCTCCCACAAACGTCGATGTACTTGCTTTTGTAATTCTAGTAAATCCAAAATTTGTCCAAAATTCATGAATCTTGGCATGCTATCATGGAGCGGCATCAATAATCCGTGGTAAATTTTTTGTCCTATTTGGGAAGGTTTGGGTATATGCTTCTCACAAACCAGAGCTTCTCACAACAAGCATGATGGTTTGGGTAGGGAATGTCCCACCTTTGGGGACGAAACGATATCCATTGCCTCTTATTGCTTCCAATTTTTTTCTCGTATCAACATAGAATAACAGGAGTGTTGTGTCAATTTTTGTGATTTTTCGGGGTTTGTTTGGACATTTTTATGCATTAACTGAGTTTTCAATACATTTGTGTGCATAATTCAAATTTGAACTACATGCACATGCACTAGTGCATATAAATTGGTTGAAAAATAAAATCTATGTCCTTGGGCGCATGCTTAGGTCCCATGCAAGAAATAGGAATGAATTTCAAACACGAGGGCACCGTTGATTGCCGGCAAAACATTGAGATGCCTAGTTTTTAAATTCTAGTAAATCCAAAACTTGTCTAAAATTCATGAAACTTGGCATGCTTTCATGGAGCGGCATCAACATGCTGTGGTAAATTTTTTGTCCCGTTTGGGGCAGGTTTGGGTATATGGTTCTCACAAACCAGAGCTTCTCACAACAAGCATGATGGTTTGGGTAGGGAACGTCCCACCTTTGGGGACAAAATGATATCCATTGCCTCTTATTGCTTCCAAAAAATTTCTCGTGTCAACATAGAACAAACTGGAGTGTTGTGTCAATTTTTGTGATTTTTCGGGGTTTATTTGGACATTTTTATGCATTAACTGAGTTTTCAATGCATTTATGTGCATAATTAAATTTGAACTACATACACATGCTCCAGTGCATATAGATTGGTTGAAAAATCAAATATGTGTCCTTGGGTGCATGCTTAGGTCCCATGCAAGAAATGGGAATGAATTTCAAACACCAGGGCACCGTTAATTGCCGGCAAAACATTGAGATGCCTGGTTTTTAAATTCTAGTAAATCGAAAACTTGTCTGAAATTCATGTAACTTCGCATGCTTTCATGGAGCGGCATCAACATGTCGTGGTAAATTTTTTGTCCCGTTTGGGGCAGGTTTGGGTATATGGTTATCACAAACCAGAGCTTCTCACAACAGGCATCATGGTTTCGGTAGGGAAGGTCCCACCTTTGGGGACGAAACGATATCCATTGCCTCTTATTGCTTCCAATATTTTTCTCGTGTCAACATAGAACAACAGGAGTGTTGTGTCAATTTTTGTGATTTTTCGGGGTTCAATTGGACATTTTTATGCATTAACTAAGTTTTCAATGCATTTATGTGCATAATTCTAATTTGAACTACATGCACATGCTCCAGTGCATATAAATTGGTTGAAAAATCAAATATGTGTCCTTGGGTGCATGCTTAGGTCCCATGCAAGAATAGGAATGAATTTCAAACACCAGGGCACCGTTGATTGCCAGCAAAATATTAAGATGCCTGGTTTTTAAATTCTAGTAAATCCAAACTCGTCTGAAATTCATGAAACTTGGCATGCTTTCATGGAGCGGCATCAACATGACCTGGTAAAATTTTTGTCCCGTTTGGGGCAGGTTTGGGTATATGCTTCTCAAAAACCAGAGCTTCTCACAACAAGCATGATGGTTTCGGTAGGGAACGTCCCACCTTTGGGGACGAAACGATATCCATTGCCTCTTATTGCTTCCAAAAATTTTCTCGTGTCAACATAGAACAACAGGAGTGTTGTGTCAATTTTTGTGATTTCGGGGTTCGTTTGGACATTTTTATGCATTAAATGAGTTTTCAATGCATTTATGTGCATAATTAAAATTTGAACTACATGCACATGCTCCAGTGCATATAAATTAGTTGAAAAATCAAATCTGTGTCCTTGGGTGCATGCTTAGGTCCCATGCAAGAAATGGGAATGAATTTCAAACACTAGCGCACCGTTGATTGCTGGCAAAACATTGAGATGCCTGGTTTTTAAATTCAAGTAAATCCAAAACTCGTCTGAAATTCATGAAACTTGGCATGCTATCATGGAATGGCACCTGACATCATGTGGTATTTTTTGTGTCCATTTTGAGAGAAGGCGCACTCGAATAATGGCAGCCAACAAAGGCATTTTGAAAAAATAGCTGCCACTTTAATATATCAAATGTTTGTATAATATATCAAATGTTTTTATAATACAAACCGTGTGTGTTCTGTTAACCATTCACGTGACGCCATGTGTCTTGTTTTTAATGGTTGTAGGAGGTGCCGTGCGGATAGCTGCTTGACCTTGACTGAACGGGAGGCGTGCGAGCACAGACCGGTGCATAGGCTGATCGAATAGAGTGCAATCTATCCTCGAATGCGCAGGTTCACCGACAAGCGTGCTAGTTGTATGCTGTGCAGGCTCGCTAGGAAGCGAGCCCTTTGACTTCCATGGCCGCCCGCCTTCCTCTCCGTGCACCCCCCCCCCCTCAGCGGCATGGGACGCCGCCGTCGAACGCTACCTCTCAGTGCTGCCAGCTGCTGTCCTCCCCCCCCCCCCCCCCCCGTCGACCCCGATATGACATGATGCGAAGTGAGAGCAGGATTTGTGCATGATGCGAACTGGAAAGATTGACATTTGTTGATCTAGTAACATTGCCATTTTTCAACCTTGTAACACTGCGATTTGTCAAAATATGAAACTAAAAATCACTAGCAGTATCTAATTTTTTGCAACTAAAATTCAGTAATTAAGCATAGATTTCATTCATAGATTAAGCATTCGTTCTTAATTTATACAAACAGTTCAACTCGACAGCTGAACCAACCAAACTTTTCACCAATTGTTGCCAACCACATACTGAAATATCTAGTTCAACTATATATACTAGCTAATTTTAAGTACGTTGTACAGTTCCACCACATCTATAGTCAGATGAACTGAACAAATTAGCCTCTAAATACTACTACTATTGCGGAGGGGCTTTGTACTACTTCCAGATGCCTCTCCTCTGCCGGGCGTGCTCAGTAAGAGGCGGCGGAGGAGGAGCCTACCGACGAGTTGGGAAACCGCAATACGGTGCGTGTCGCTGTTGCAGCTTCTGCGACGCTCACCTCGAACGCCCTTTGCCGCTCCAGACGACCCCTCTTGAAGCGGTGGTTCTCCTCATAGATCTCCTCATTCCTCACCTCTGAGGCGGCGTCTGCCGCGGCCACGGTGGCTGTAAGTCTCATTGCGTGCTCGATGAGGCGCTCCTCCTCCTCCCGTAGGAACTCGGTGTAGCGCGCAAGGTCGCTGACGCACGAGCGGGCATCCACCTCCGCCTCCCGCCTTCGGGCGCGGTGGCAGAGCGAGTGATCAGCCCGGCGGTCGACGGTCGGCCGGCGGTCACGGCGGCCGACGACGGGGTGGCGGCCACGGCGGCCGACGACGGGGTGGCGGCCACGACCACCACCTCCCGCCTTCGGGCCGCGGTGGCCGAGCGGGTGATGGCCACAGTGGCCGGCAATGGGGTGGAAGCCACGACGACCACCTCCTGCCTTCGGGCCGCGGCAGCGGAGCGGGCGATGGCCCTGGCTTTCGATGGTGTTGTGGCAGCAATGGCGGCCGGCAACAGCTGCCGACGGGCACCGGCGGTGGAGCGTGTGGTGGGTGTTGCACGCACACCCAACAGGGATGCCACGCGCACTACACTACACCGGGGACTGCGCCGCCGCCGCGGTGTAGCCTCCCAGTTGGCGCTGTCCTCTAATGATGGCGGAGTGGCTAAGCGACGACGACGGACCGGTGCCATTGGCGATTGTGGGAGAAGCAGACGGGATAAGCTACAGGAAGGGAGCGGAAAATGCAACGCAGGACTCACCGGTCGTGATGGTTTTTATAGCAGGCCGGTAAGCATTGGGATTTTGGGGGATTTCACCGAGTCGGGCAGGAAGCTTGCGCGGGAACTTGCGAGGTTGCGCGGGAACGGGCTCACCGATGATTCGTTGGCGCCACCGTTTGGCCAAAAGAACGCACCCGCGCGCTGCGCAAGCTTGCGCTGTAAGCCGTCTGCGGCAGCAGGGTGACAAGACGTGCGAGAGAAGGACATAGGCCACATACACGTATGATTAATGAAAAAAATTGCGATTTATTTACCTACTATACCCCCGTCCTGGTTTATAACTATGATTTAACTAATAAAATACGAATGCATGTCGGCTAAGATTATATAGTTGGATTCGTATTTGAACATAGTTTCCAATTATATAATTTTTATATCATGCATTAACATTTTGTTGATTAAATATGAGGGCAAAGTATGGCACAAAATATAAAGGGGACTATTGACTAGACGGAGGTGGTAGCACACAGCGGCTCTCTACGCAGCGACGCAAATGTCGGCCAGCTTGCAGGCGACCATTTCTTGCGTGGTCAACTGCTCTATGCGTGTGGTTGCTTGCAGTTCAGGCGCTCGCGGCGCGCTCTGCTCGCGTCCCGCCACGCGCGCTCTGCTCTCGCGTCCCTCTGGGTGCTCTGCCCTCGTCCCTCCACGTGCGCTGCCAGTGTTTGGGGCCGGCGCACGATTACGCACGTTCGTGTGCATGCGGTTGCGCCGGGCACGGCGCGACGATGCAGTTACCCGCTCCGAAAACAGCCATGCGGACACGCCGAGAATCCACACCTCCCGGCCCCTTTTATTCCTGTGGCCATTTACCTTCATCTCTCGTCTCACACGACACAATAAGCACACCCACGAGGACACATATAGAGAGGACATCCAGCGGTTCCAATGGCGCTCCCCGTAGCTCCAATGGCGCTCCAAGCGGCCGATGACGACAACGGCGGGTAGTTCACCACGCAACACGTCGCGGACACCCACGTGAGGGGGAAGGCTATCTCGGTGGTGTATGATGTCTACTACACAACCTTCTTCTTGTAGACGTTGTTGGGTCTCCAAGTGCAGAGGTTTGTAGGACAGTAGCAAATTTCCCTCAAGTGGATGACCTAAGGTTTATCAATCCGTAGGAGGCGTAGGATGAAGATGGTCTCTCTAAAGCAACTCTGCAACCAAATAACAAAGAGTCTCTTGTGTCCCCAACACACCCAATACAATGGTAAATTGTATAGGTGCACTAGTTCAGCGAAGAGATGGTGATACAAGTGGTATATGGATGATAGATATGAGTATTCGTAATCTGAAATTATAAAAACAGCAAGGTAACATATGATAAAAGTGAGCGTAAACGGTATTGCAATGCGTTGAAACAAGGCCTAGGGTTCATACTTTCACTAGTGCAAGTCCTCTCAACAATAATAACATAATTGGATCATATAGCTATCCCTCAACATGCAACAAAGAGTCACTCCAAAGTCACTAATAGCGGAGAACGAATGAAGAGATTATGGTAGGGTACGAAACCACCTCAAAGTTATTCTTTCCAATCAATCCGTTGGGCTATTCCTATAAGTGTCACAAACAGCCCTAGAGTTCGTACTAGAATAACACCTTAAGACACAAATCAACCAAAACCCTAATGTCACCTAGATACTCCAATGTCACCTCAAGTATCCGTGGGTATGATTATACGATATGCATCACACAATCTCAGATTCATCTATTCAACCAACACATAGAACCTCAAAGAGTGCCCCGAAGTTTCTACCGGAGAATCACGACGAAAACGTGTGCCAACCCCTATGCATAGGTTCATGGGCGGAACCCGCAAGTTGATCACCAAAACATACATCAAGTGAATCATGTGATATCCCATTGTCACCACAGATATGCACGGCAAGGCATACATCAAGTGTTCTCAAATCTTTAAAGACTCAATCTGATAAGATAACTTCAAAGGGGAAACTCAATTCATTACAAGAGAGTAGAGGGGGGAGAAAACATCATAGGATCCAAATATAATAGCAAAGCTCGCGATACATCAAGATCGTATCACCTCAAGAACACGAGAGAGAGAGAGAGATCAAACACATAGCTACTGGTACATACCCTCAGCCCCGAGGGAGAACTACTCCCTCCTCGTCAGGGAGAGCACTGGGATGGTGACGATGGCCACCGGAGAGGGATTGCCCCCTCCGGCAGGGTGTCAGAACAAGTCTAGATTGGCTTTCGGTGGCTATGGAGGCTTCTGGCAGTGGAACTCCCGATCTATTGTGCTCCCAGATGTTTTTAGGGTATATGGAGATATATAGGTGGAAGAAGTACGTCAGGGGGCCCACGAGGGGCTCATGAGGGTGGAGGGCGCGCCCAGGGGGGTGGGCGCGCCCCCTGCCTCGTGACCTCCTCGTAGGTTCCCCAACGTGCACTCCAAGTCTTCTGGGCTTCTTTCCTTCCAAAAATGAGTTCTGTGAAGTTTCAGGTCAATTGGACTCCGTTTGATTTTCCTTTTCTTCGAAACCCTAAAATAGGGTAAAAACAGAAACTGGCACTCGGCTCTGGGTTAATAGGTTAGTCCCAAAAAATGATATAAAAGTGTATAATAAAGCCCATAAACATTCAAAATAGTAGATAATATAGCATGGAGCAATCAAAAATTATAGATACGTTGGAGACGTATCAGTGTACACGAACAATTCGTTCTCGTTGGAGAGCTCCATCCGAACTATGGAGGAGTTCCTTGCCGAGGACAAGTACCAAGTGGTCGGCTTCAACCTCGAGTACACCATGGGTCATGCCGGGCATGATCAGAAGGTTGCTGTCGCCTAGTTGTGCATGCAACATGACGTCCTCGTCTACCACTACCACCTAGCCACAACACCTTGCAAGCGTTTCTCCAGGTTTATCAACAGCTCCGACTATAGTTGCGCTGCGGTGGACACCACCAACGATCTAAAAGCGCTCAAGGTTTCATGCTTGAAATGCCCAAATCTTGTCAACATCCAAAGCCAGTACAAGGTCTGGGGCAGCGACAAAAACAAACTGAACTCCCTGGTTGACCTCGCCTCGGCCATCATCGACCCCTACTACATGAAGATGAAGAATGAGAGCAATAAGGACAGGAACACTAGCACGGTGTGTGTGGCAAAAGAGACTGGATGAACAACATATCAAGTACGCGGTCATGGACGCGTACACAAGCTACGAGATGTACAGGCGGATTGTTGACATGAGGAACTGTCTTCTTCCTGACCCAGATGAGGGATCGAGCCACATACCAGCGGCGGGAGCATCACAAGAAGTAGATGACTAGACGATCGTTTCTCCTACTTTAGAATGCACGCAATTGTTTATTGAGGTGTGTGTGAATGATCTGTATAGTCACTTATGTAATTGGATGTTTATTTCAGTCATATATATATATACATGTTATTCTACTGTAGACAGAGCAAATCACACGTCTTATTAGCAGCAATCGTCTGTGTTATTATTGGTCTTCGCACACATTTCTGATTACGGACCTGTTTGCCGCGTATCACACACATCTTGTTCAATTGAACCGTTTCCATTGTGTTGCCTAATCCCACACAGTTCATCCTAGTGAACCGTATGCTATATATCACACACGGCTTCATATGGCTGCCCGTTTCTTTTGTCCTCCTCATCCCAAACAGTTAATTGAACTAAATCGTATGCCCTGCATCGCACATGGAACTAAAATCTGAACTGTGTTTGATGCATCTGTCATCGCAAATGTTTTGCTCCTTTTTGACGTTTTTTACATCCCCGTTTCCGGTTATGGCATCACACACAGTTTCATCAAAGGGTCTCTGATTGTAGTGTCGCATTTGGACCATCCTGCAGTAGTGGTACCGTCCAAGAGACTAGGCATCGAACCCGCATCTAGGTTGAAAAGGGGGGAATCAATAGCTAAAGAGAACAGAAATGGGACGTAATCCACATATGCTACCTGGATATTTGCTGCTCTGGGCAACCATACCTCCCTCACCACCCTATGCATCCGTGGAGGTACATCGTACTAGTGCGCTCACTATCCGAATGGGCCTCCCATGCTCTTATTGCCACTTTTTTGCTGTTAGTATAACACCAACGGTCAAGTCAAGCAATGCTACTGCTAAAGTGATGCCGCATTTAACTAATGCCGCACTCAGTCTAATGCCATCGATAAATTTATGCAATGCCATTTAGTGTCACTGGACTATTTCAGGGTTAGCTGTTGATTGTGGATGTATTAAAGATTTTTCAGCTAAGGCATTCTAATGTTGTTGCACAGCTAGTCACTAGTAGAAAAAGGGTGAAACGTGAAGCACAATAGTGCCGGTTTGAATTTCAGCCGGCACTAATGTGTACAATAGCACCGGTTCGTGGCGGCGATCAATAGCACCGGTTTGTGGCGAACCTTTAGTACTGGTTCATGCCATGAACCGGTAGTAAAGAGGCTGTGTCAGCCTGCGGTCAGGCTATGGCCCCACCATCACCATTTAGTGTCGGTTCGTTCCACGAACTGGTACTAATGAGGTTATGGCAAGCTGTTTTTAGTCCCACCTCGCCAAGAGAGAGGGACTAGGAGCGGTTTATAAGCCCTGAGTGCAGAGATGATGAAGAAGAGGCTCAGTGCTCACGTTGCTTAGCTTCAAGCCTTCAAGAATATGGTACATTGCACGGAGCTACGCGTAGTGCAGTTTACACTATTCCGAAAGGCTTGAAGCAAATTAACGAGCATTGCACCTCTTTTTTATTTTTAATAACTTATTACAACTCCGGACTTCTTCTGTTATGGCAAAAACTAATTGCACGTCGGCATTTCTTTTTTTTTAAACTTTGGTTATAACTCCAGACTTTGACCATCAAGATTTGCAGAAAAGAAAAAATAGCAGAAAAGAAAAAATAGTAGAAAAGAAAAAAAAACTATAGCTGAAAAGAAAAAAACTATATAAAAAAACTACTCAGAAATAAATAGAAGAAAATAAATATAGCAGAAAAGAAAAAACTACTCAGAAATAAATAGAAGAAAAAATAAAGCAGAAAAGAAAAAAATTATATTTGCTATTTTTCAATCGTTCACAAAATGACCGTGAAATTGAAAATCACTACAAAATGAACTCTGAAAATGTTGAATTTTGGCAAACTAGATGAATAAAACTACTCACAAATAAATAGAAGAAAATAAATATAACAGAAAAGTAAAAACTATACAAAAAACTATGCAGAAATAAATAGAAGAAAATAAAGCAGAAAAGAAAAAAACTATAAAAAAATTGGGGCGCTGGCCTGTGGGCCTGCTAGGCCCACACGCGTGCAATTACAGGCTTTAAAGGCCCAGCAGACTCACAGGGCAGCGCGCAGAGTTTAGGCCCACAAGCCTGCTATATACAGGAGTTCGAAGAGGTAGCCGCGGCTGGGTTTATAAACCAGTGCGGCTGCCCTTCGCCCGACGAGGTGGGACTAAACTTTGGGGTGGCAGCGCGAGGCCTTTAGTACCGGTTGGTGGCTCCAACCGGTACTAAAGACCACCCTTTAGTACCGGTTGGAGCCACCAACCGGTACTAAAGGCCTGCTCTTCCCGCCTCTTGGCCTGGCCAAAGTTGTCCTTTAGTACCGGTTGGTGGCTCCAACCGGTACTAAAGGCCTCTCCTATATATACAACACTTACGAAAATTCAGTTAGATCTCCCCACTTCTTTCGTCTCCAACCTCTCGCGCGCCGCTTAAACTCGTCCTCGCCGCCCGTCGCCCGTCGTCCGTCATCGTCGTCGCTGTCCCCGCTGCCGCCCGTCGTTGTCGCCGTCTCGCGCCGCCGCCCCGAACGCCGTGCGCCGCCGTCCGTCGTCGTCCGCTGCGGTCCCGTACGTCTCTCGCTCTCGCGTATACCCGTCGCGCCGCCGTCCGTCGTCGTCGCACCCAACCCGTACGGCGGCGCCCCCGCCCGTACGTACACCGCCGCCCCCGCCCCGTACGCCGGCACCCCCGCTCGTACGTACGGGGTGGGGGCGTACGGGGCCGCACACATACACACATACACACATATATATACGTACACACTACACACACACATACACACACACATACACACAAACATTTTTTTGCTTATTTTCTATTTTTTAGAAAAGTTAATTAGATGATCGAATGTTTGATTAATGTCGAATGTTAGATAGATAGAAAATTGTCGAACTAGAGATTTGAACTAGTTGAATAATTAATATAACTAGTTTATTTTTAGTAAGAAAATTATCGAACTAGTTTATTTAGGTATATGAGATTTGTACTAGTTCAATAATTAATATAACTAGTTTATTTTTAGTAAGAAAATTGTCGAACTAGTTTTTTTAGGTATATGAGATTTGAACTAGTTCAATAATTAATATAACTAGTTTATTTTTAGTAAGAAAATTTAGGTATCTGAGATTTGGTACAGTTTATTCAAAAATAGTTGACAACTAATTTTTAATAGGTGTTTAATGTTTCACCTATATGAACATAGGAAATGTCATCTGACTACGAAAAAGATTTCATTATGTGCGAACACTGTGAAGACCAGCGCGGCCTATGCGACAGAAATTTCCTTGTTGATGGTAGGCGCTTCAGCATCAAGCTGGATGAGACATTCGAAGTTGACACAGTAAGTCACTTTGTCAATTATTATTTGAATGCAAAACTTATGCTTCATTTGCTTCAACTTATAATTTTAAATTTTCACTATTCTACTAGCGCATCCCCTGCCATGCAAGAATTTTTGTCTTGGATAAGATAGGTTTTAGTGCTATAGATGATATGGAGGTAAAGAGAGTTTACTTGAAGACGGAGCATGGGTATACTTTCAATGTTAAATTATATAATGGAGACACATACACCCATTTTGAATGCAAAACTTGGCAAGCACTATGCAAGGCTTATGCATTTGAGCCTGGTATGGTTGTTATCTTTGATATTCGTCCGGAAGATGATATTGAAGGTAATATAGACATCTGGGTCGATATGCAAACGCCTCCAGTTCTACCATTATGTGAGTTTTTCTCAACCATGCATGCATATGTTTATGTCTTTGATACAGTTTATTCAAAAATAGTTGACAACTAATTTGTATTGTCAGCTTATTTCGGTTCAAGCAAACATGTCCGGCGCTTGGTAGACAGGACCTACTACTGCCCTGGGGCTCAACTAAACTGCGAGGAGATAAGTCATTATGTTTCATGGCTTGAGGATCTTAATACTGTCAAGACAATTTTTTTCATGAACTTAGAAATGTTAGTACTCAAAACGTGCGACCAATGGTGATCGTATTGAACTACGGTCACATCTATAATCGAAAGATGGTAAGATTTTAACTATTTGTCCTTAATTAGTGCATCTTTTGCATACATTATTTTTGAAGCTAAACTTTCATTGCTTAGTATATTAATTACTATACGATGTTCTTCAACAGGGACTTCCGATGACGATTGTGCCTCAGTGGATCAAGACTAAAGGTGACATGTCAATGGTTAGCTTACGGCCAAGATATCCTACATTGCACATGAGTGCATTCAGGATTTCTGAAAGCGAAGAATGCTTAATAGTGAAAGATTGGAGCAAAATTGTTAACGATCGCAGAGAAGTACTAGGGGGCAGCAAGGAGAAGCCTAACCCAAGATTAGGAGACAGATTCATCTGCATGCTCCAGTATGATGAATCAGGAGAGCTATACATGTTCTATGCTATTCTACCTGAGAGGGAGCAGCACTAGTTCATGCTCTTAATTAGTGTCTCATGTCCGTGTCTTGAACTTCGATGTTGGTGATGATTATGTTGAACTCGATGATATCTTTGCTTCTGTTACAAAGTGAATGTTTCCTCTTTAAGCTAGCCAGTGTTGGTGATGATTACATAGCTAGCGGTAATGACTATGATGATTAAATAGTGGTAATTAGACGACTACGATGATTTTTAGCTAGCTAGAGTTTATTTATTTATTAATATACGATGATGATGATGATGATGATGATGATGATGATGATGACTGCAACTCATTATAACGTAAAACAATCCTAAATTAAATTGATAACACAAATTTAATTGAAAAATACAAAATAAAACAAAAACCCACAAACATTTAGTACCGGTTGGTGTTACCAACCGGTACTAAAGGGCTCCCGGCCCCCGGAGCTGGCTCGTGCCACGTGGTTTCCCTTTAGCACCGGTTCGTGCTGAACCGGTACTAAAGGGGGGTGGTCTTTAGTGCCCACACTTTAGTGCCGGTTATGGAACCGGGACTAAAGGGCCTTACGAACCGGTGCTATTGCCCGGTTCTGCACTAGTGAGTATACCAACGATGAATCTTGTTACTACCTTCAGATTTTTGCACTGTTAATGCTTATAGATTACATACCTCACTTTCATGAGATAACTCAATTTTTTTTGTACAGTGTCAAAAGGAAAGGTTAAGAGTGGTCACCTCCTCCTACGGCTGTTCTCTTGATTCGTTCAATCAAGTTTTTATGTTTGATCGATTATCAAGATTGGGATAGCAATTTTTAGGTCCCCTCAAGTTCAAAATGATATTTACCTTGAAGGTACATGGTTTGCATTTTATATACTGTCATTAGTTAATAATGCTAGTTACCTTCAGACTTTTGTAGTTGGTTCAGTATACCAATGCTGAAACTTGTTACCTTTACATTTTGTATTGTTAATTCTTATAGAAATCTTCCAGTGGTAGAGCTTATGGAAATCTGTTCACTAAAACCATTGTATTGTACCCTGTAATAAAATAACTACTGTACTGTTGCACTAGCCACTAGATTAGTGTATATTTGTACTATTCGAATGGTGTTGCATCAGCTTATGCTCATATATAAAGTGTGGCAAGCTTTCCCAGATATGTGCTCAAGAAAACTACTATCTGTTTTTCTAAATACTAGACGTTTGGGTACTTTAAATTGACCTGCGAAAACGTCTTATATTAAGGAACAGAGGGTGTAGAGTTCACTAAAATTATCCCGGTAAAGCTAGTCACACCTTTGTTAAAATTAATGTTCATTATGTTATCGGAGGAGGTCTGTATGTTTGTCTCTAATGCCTGTCGACTACATACCTGACATCGTGATGTAATGTTAAGTCGTTTCCTTTTATACGGTGTCACTGAATTGTCAAGGCGGTGATGACATTTTATTATAGTTGAACTGCACAAAATATGCTTAAAAGAAGATGAAAGGTCAGGAATGGCTCAATTTTCAGAAGAAAAAATCTATGGATGCCTTCCTGACATCAGCCAATGTTGCTTGATTTATTCCTTCAAACAGGTGGTTAGAAACAGTCTTGCTACCTTTTCCCATTAAGAAATTGAATGCTTATATTTGTGAGTCTATGCTTCAACTAGTGCCACTTTTATAATAATCACACTTTCAATATCTATGCAAACAGGGATGGTTGATTTCAGTGGAACTGCACAAAAAGTCCAAATGGTTCAACATTAGGAGCATGTTTTCTTCCAAACCTTTATATCCAATTGGTGGCACTATGAGCTATTCATTACGAAGGTACATGGTTTGCTACTATCTTGCTACTCTTTCTGTACTGTCATTAGATATTAATACTAGTGGTTTGCATGTGAATTTATTGGTAGGGTGGACCTACATTGG
Organism: Triticum urartu; assembly: GCF_003073215.2. NCBI lineage: Eukaryota > Viridiplantae > Streptophyta > Magnoliopsida > Poales > Poaceae > Triticum > Triticum urartu. The sequence continues at coordinate 440,080,521 of NC_053027.1, read as the reverse complement.
AGGTGCAGGACATGATTCAATGATTGCATGCTAAATTTCGGTTGTATCGATTTCACCTCTTCCATCACTGCGAACATGGATATCCCTGGTCTGATGAAGAATAGATGCTATATTTCTGCTCTGAACCAGCAAATCAATTCAGTAAGAAATTGTCCAGGGCAAAACATGACTGTATCAAAATTGTCCAGTGCAAAACATGACAGATGCTAAGCGGAAGAGACGTCTTTAAACCGAAAATACAAGGTGGGGTATATGTTTACTAGCTGCTTGATATTTGTGCGGACAGAGATGTTTGCCCGTTGCTATTTGGCAAACAAACAAAGTGACCTCAATTTTGGTTGAACTGCACAAGAGAATAGTATAGTCACTGCATGCAGTGCCATTTGAAAATAGACACAGAAAGATTGGATATTCACTTCATGGACTACAGAAAAGTAGTACTGTACTATTTATTGGCCAACACTAGGTTCTTCATTGCTTTGGTCTGATTATACAATGGGCATCATTTTGCCTAGGTTAAAGTTTGTATTCCAAAAATAGTCTCGCCGTGTGATCGAGAGAAGACCAAATCATATTGTAGTGGATGTTCCTCCATCATGTGTGGTTCATTCTCATGGTTCCAGCTGTTGGTGAAACCAGTTACGTTTGCAAGAGGAATAGTAGACTTCATAAACAAATTTGTCTTTCACTCTGTAATGAATGTTGGCCAAGAGAAGCATCCATGTTAGTAGGAAGAACATATGTTTTTCTAGATCTTTGCTTTTGGAGCTACATATTTGTACATGATCTGTGAATCATTGACATGCATTAACATGTTGATCTTATGTATGGGAATCGTACTAGTTGGTTTTGAATTTGGGCTAGTCATGTGAACATATTACAATGCCAGGCCTGTGAGTCTCGTGTGAACATTTCAAATGGATCGGCTCTTACTGCTGTGCATAACATGATCCTTACTTCTGTGTTCTCAGTGTTTACAAGTTACTAATAGTTCCTTATTTCTGTTCACTTAGTGTTTACAAGTTACTGATCGATCACTAGCTAGCCTACTAATGCGCTCCTGGCAGTTTTAGTTGCGACGCGAGATCCGAAGTGGCAGTTTTTGAATAAAAATGCCTACCTCTGAAGAAACTGACAAGCTGCTCTAAAGAAAATGCCATGCGAATCTGAAGAAACTACCAGCAAAAACGTTTGCAAATGCCCTATCTCCCAGCGAACGTTCATCAGCTAATGCGATTGTACACGTACACCATCCGACCTACTCGATCCTACACGTACACTATCCGACCTACTTGATCATACATGGATAAATAGCGGATCATGCACGTACTACCTCCTTTCCGGTTTGCCAGGCTCAATTCAAAAAATGACCTACTCGATCCTACACGAATAAATAGCGGATCACGCACGTACTACCTCCTTTCCGGTTTGCAGGGCTTAATTCAAAAATCTCACCAACCAAGGTAGATGATGGGTGGCGGAATCATTTTTGACAAGGAGGGAGTGCCTCACCTGGATGATTCGAGTGCACTTGTTTGACCGTCCTGCCGGCGTGCGACCCAACACGGACGGGACGCACCACTGACTGGACGGGACGGGACAGCAAATTCATAATTTCAGTTTTTCTAGTTTTCCATGGCAAGCTGGTGCGCTAAGCCATGCCTGCTTATGTATTGAATTCCAGTGACCGCGATGACCGTCGCGTTTCCCGTGACACGCTGGTTCACCTACCTTCCGCCTATAATTACTATTTCACGGGCTTCTCCGGTGGCACCATCACCCAACTCGCCCTATCCTCATAAGCCCCTCCGGCCCGACATCGCTCGCCACTTATCCTCGCTCTCGCGACGTCCTCCATGTCCCCGCCCGTCCGCGATAGGCGATGTCGGAGGCAGTCACCGCCGGAACTAGTGTTTGGTTTTTCATCAGAAGGCGGACGGAGGGAGGAGGCATTCTATCAGTCTTTAGATGCCAATGCGGAGTATGAGGAGTTTTTGGAGCATGATCGCCTAGCGGAGGAGCAGAATATCGCCGATTTGCACCGCCAGCAGGACATGGAGCAGCAGAGCACCGACGCTTTGAATCGCGAGCAGAGCACCCGCAACAGGGCCGACTATGTGGAGGCCGGTGCCCGACAAATAGCCCTGGATGTTGTCGGGCACGCACGCGTTCACGACGCCAAATTTTACTACAAGCTCGTCAAGTGGGTTTCCCTCTTAGAAGCCGAAGCTTCGGTGGACCATGCCGGCATGGAAAGGGCCAATGCGCGCGAGCAACGCGCCCTATCGCACCTCTGGCAAGTCCGAGGCGAGGCGGAGGACGCCGGTGCCGACGTTTAGCGTGTTCTGTAGATGGCGGCCGGCATCATCTAGTTAGATAAGAGTACGTTAGTACATGTACACTACTAGAGTATTAGTGGGATTAGATAGTTAACTTGGCTATGATGGTTGTCAACATGGAAGTTCATTACTCTATATCTGGATCAGACCTGTTACTTTGATCTGAATGTTGAACTTTCCATTTGAACGTATGGAATGGGCTGTTATTTTTTAATGGGTTGTATTTGTCCGCCACGGGTTTAAAGGCTGACTTGTGGGCCTACCAGGTTGACGCGTACACAATCAGGAGATGATTGTACATGGAGAGGATGACAGCAGGGACCCAGCAAGGTCATGGCAGTACGCAAGCAAGTGCCTCCTTATTTCAAGCCAATAAAAAATGGCTCCTCCTAATGGATTTATGACATACGGGTCCCATGCCATTGTCAACGTAGTCAATAAACGAGATAATTGCACAACGAGCGGCTGACACCAGGGACCAGCAGCTCGCCCAGTTTTTTTTTTGGGTTAATTTGATAAATGCCACTCCAAATCTTGTGATTCCGAGAAATGCCACTACAATTTCCAAACTTTGAAAAATGCCATTTCATGCCATTACCAGTGGCATTTTTTCAAAGTTTGCAAAAAATGCAGTGGTGTTTTTCAAAGTTTGCAAAAATTGAAGTGGCATTTTTCAAAGTTTGGAAATTGCAATGGCATTTTTATGAATTGCCATAATTGGAGTGGAATTTATCTAATTTGTTTTTGAGACGGAAGCAGGGTGTCAACTGGGCTGTGCGGGGCACTCTGGCCTGTCTAGACAGCCTTTTCTTTTATGTTTACCACAGATCAGCCCAATAGTTTTTTCTTTCTTTCTGAAAATGGCTAGCCCAGTTTTTTTGTGATTTGTCAAGTAAGTCGCTTTGTCGGGACTGTTGGGCTGCAAATCCTCAAGACGAGGAGAGCTTCATTCGGCTGGCCGAGAAAATGGCCTATCAGCAATGAGAAATGGGATGTACATTTTTTAAACACATCAAACCGACAATTAGTTTCAAATTTCTTTTTTTTCATTTCGAGATTTTAAATTGCATTGATTTTTATGCGTGGACAATTTTTTGGATTTTATATTGATATACATTTATTTTTCAAATCAGTTTGAATGTGACTCAAAATTTCGGGATTAAAAACAGTTCGGACCGCACCGAAATATGCAAAATTTCGTGTAATTTTTTAACCGTGGCCACAATTCGGGCTGTAATGCTAACAAAAAGAATATGGGCTCCAAAAAAACCTGAAGAATTAGCAAATGGGCTGTAAATTATTAGAAATAATGGCAGATGGGTTATATGCTGTTTTCCACAGATTTGAGGCTTTCCTAAAAAAGGTTGACGCACAAGCAGTGACTGTTGGATGTCCATCCAACGACCGTCGTGCTTCTTCAATCTCCGCTCTTCCTGCTCCAGCTGCTCAAACAAGCGCCGGCAGGAATGCCTGCTCCCTCCTCCCGCGGCCGGCTGTGCTGCCGCACAGGCCTCACTGCCCCACTATACTCCCATCGCTGGCCTAGCCATCCCTCTACTCACCCATACCTGCTGTTATTCTCCGGCGACGACAGACGAACCAGTAAACCCGCGTACTCCCCTCTGCATGGGAAACAACTGCCGAGTCATCCCTGGCTCTGTGTCGTTCCCTTCCTAGGCCTCGCCGTCGTCCACTGCCCTGGTGTTCTCGGCGCCTCGTGGTCAACGACCGACATGCGTCTGAAGTGGACTGTATGTGGAGAGGCTGACATCTGGGTCCACGGCCGCACGCAAGGAAATGCCTCCTTATTACACACAAAATAATGATTCATCCACCTGACATCTGGGACCCACCGAAAGGACCTTTGTATTTCATGACAAAAACGTTCCCGCGGTGACAGCTCAGACCCACCAGCTATATCTTCACACACAAGGAAGTGCCTCCTTATTACGCAAAAAAATGAATACTCCCCCTGCTAGCTGGGACCCAGCATAATGGGAGGCTGAGTTGTGGGCCTACTAAGTTGACGGGGACGGAGGGCTTTGTGAACTTAGTCAATATGAACGATTTTCTACCTCCAGTGACCGTACATTGTCCATCCAATGGACGTAGTGCTTCCTCAACCTCTGGTCTTCTTGCTCTAGCCGCCCAAAGCAGCGCCGGCCGTGCCGCCTGCTCCTGCCTCCCGTGGCCGGCTGTGCTGCCGCGGAGGCCTCACCGCCCCTACTACTCCCACCGCTGGCCAGGCCCTGCGGCGATGGCAGGCTCACACCGCAGTCGAACCAGTGAACCCTCGTACTCTTGTCCTCGTGGGCTTCCACTGCCACGTCTTCGTCGGCTCTGTGCCGTCCCCTTCCTAGGCCTCGCCGTCGTCCATTGCCTTGGTGCTCTCGGCATGTGTCGGCGTCAAAACCGGCGGATCTCGGGTAGGGGGTCCCGAACTGTGCGTCTAGGCCGGATGGTAACAGGAGGCAAGGGACATGAAGTTTTACCTAGGTTCGAGCCCTCTTGATGGAGGTAAAACCCTATGTCCTGCTTGATTAATATTGAAGATATGGATGTTACAAGAGTAGATCTACCATGAGATCAGAGAGGCTAAACCCTAGAAGCTAGCCTACGGTATGATTGTATGTTGTGATTGTTGTCCTACGGACTAAAACCCTTTGGTTTATATAGACACCGGAGAGGGTTAGGGTTACACAAGGTCGGTTACAAAGGAGGAGATATCCATATATGTATTGCCTAGCTTGCCTTCGACAACAAGTAGAGTCCCATCCGGACACGAGATGAAGTCTTCAATCTAGTATCTTCATAGTCTAACAGTTCGGCTAATGGAGATAGTCCGGCTGTCCGGAGACCCCCTAATCCAGGACTCCCTCAGCGCGGCGCGGTCAACATGGTCAAGGAACAACTTCCATCGGAAGAGTACTGTACATGGAGAGGCTGACAGTTGGGTCCACGGCCGCAGCAAGGAAGTGCCTCCTTATTACGCGGAAAATAATGATTCCTCCACCTAACAGCAGGGACCCACCAGACGGGCCACTGTATTTTGTGAAAAAAACGTTTCCCCCTGACTGCTGGGACCCACCAGCTATATCTCCACACGCAAGGAAGTGCGTCCATATTACGAGCAAAAAAATGATTCACCCCCCGACTGCTGGGACCCATCAGCTACATCTTCGCAAGCAAGGAAGTGCCTGACAGTCGGGACCCACCTGGTTGGAGCGTACGTAGCATTGTCATTCTGGTCGCGAACGTGTACATACGTACATACTGGTCGATCGGTCTCTCTACAAGTATGAACCGTTGCCAAGTAAGTAGCGGCACATGTGTCGTTGTAGAGCACCTGATATAGGAGTTCACGCAGTCCCATCTATGTCCTTTACATGTATGTATAGCCACAGGGCAAAAAATATGGCCACGTACGTACATACGGGCGGGGTCTGGAGCCCGTACTCGTGGACGGCCAGGGCTTGTGTACATGGAGAGGCAACAGACGGGAGCAACAGCGTCATGTTCATCAGGCAGCTAACCGACTGGGTCGGAACAGAGAAACGGTGTCGTGTTCGTCAGGAGGCAACGGAACGCGTGCTGTTCATCGGGAGCCAACCAGCTTGGACAGAACAATAGATGGAAATGAGGCCCGGCGTACCGCAGAAGGGTGGAAACAGCCTTGTGTTCGACCGGCCACGGTCGAAACGAGATCCTGTTCATCAGGAGGGGTCTAGTGTAACGCAAAACATAGGAAACAGACCTCCTACGGTGGAAACAGGGTCCTGCTGCTTGGGACGGGTGTGGCATACCCCAAAACGGAGGAAACGGACTTGTGTTGGAGCGCTACGGTTGAAACGGGGGTCCTGTTCATTGGGATGGGTGTGGCGTATCACAAAACGGGACTCCACGAGATACTATTCATCTCCACTATTGACTGCCTCCACGAGCTACTCTTCATCCACCTTCGACCTCCTCCAGCCTCCACCTGCGACTGTTCATCCACGGGCTCCTGTTCATCCAGCCTCCACCGCGCGCTCCTCCACCGGCTACTGTTCAACCAGCCCTCTCCACGGGGTCCTATTCAACCACCCCTCCATGGGCTACTGTTCATCCAGCCCTCCACCGGCTACTGTTCAACTAGCCCTCCATGGGGTCATGTTCGTCCAGCCCTCCACAGGGTTCTGTTCATCCAGCCCTCCACGAGGTCCTGTTCATCCACTAGCTCGATCGATCAGGGTACTGTTCATCCAGCGGCAATGGCCTCTACTACCACAGGGTCCTGTTCATCCAACCCCCCACCAGGAACTGTTCATCCAAACTCCGCCAACAACACTCACTGTTCATCCAGAGGTAGCATCGATCGACTTTAGTTAGCAGCAGTAGCGAAGGAATCACTCTGGTCTAGTTAACAGCAAGGGATCGATCGATCGCTCGGGTTCAGTAACGTTTAGCCTGCAGTGCAATCGCTCGGGTTTAGTTAGAGCCCAATGCCTCACTCGGGTTCAGTTAGATCCCAACGCCTCGCACACACGCATGTACGTACGAGAGAAACGTGCATCGCTCGGCCGCCGACCACCCACCGTAATCGGGAACTTCCTCGATATTTTCCTCTCCCTCGCTACTACCATCGTTCTTTCCGTCATGGACGGCCCAAAGAATGTCATGCAGCTGCGTCTCCAGCCCGCCCAGGATGAAAAGCCCATTTTCTGTCATGATTTTTTGTCATAGAAGTAGGACCCCACCACATCTATGATGATACCGGGTTTTGTCACAATTATCGTCATAGAAGTGTCATAAGCATGACAGAAAAAATTCGTTCGGCCCAAAATGTCATTGATGTGTCTTTTTTGTAGTGTCACTAAGGAACTGACATGTGTCCAACGGTCGGATTTGAAACACACGCAACAGCTTGGCTTGGGCTACAAGCAAAGCTGAATCATCCAACTCTGGATAATATTTACTCGCATTGTCTTGGCTCGAAGACATAGGATTTTGGTTGAGCATCACATCAGTCATCTGACTTTGTTAACTTGGACCTCACTTAATAGTATGGTGGTTCCTATGACATAATAAAGAAGAAAAGGAAACTACGAAACAGCTATATCTTCGCACTCCATAGTCTTCAAGTGAATGCCTTCACATGTCATTATCTTCGAGTGAATATCTTCGCGAAGCACCATTGTCTTCAATGTCTTCATACATTTTTAGGGGTCATCTTTGGTAGGTAAACCGAATCAATGAGGGACTACTACCTGTTTTATCCTGCAATTCTCACAAACACATTAGTCCCTGAACAAAGTTTGTCATCAATACTCCAAAACCAACTAGGGGTGGCACTAGATGCACTTACAGTACGGAGCAGACAACTCATGTGTGATGCCCAATGTATCAAGATAAGTTATGAGGCCAATGTTCTTGAATTCCATGCCATTGTCACTCCTGATGTGCTTGATCTTGATGCCATAATTGGTCATGGCACGATTGGCGAAGCGTCTGAAGACAGCCTGCACTTTAGTCTTATATAGAATTATGTGCACCCAGGTGTATCTTGAATAATCATCAACAATGACAAAGCCATAGAGATGTGAAGTGGTAGTAAGGGTAGAGTAGTGAGTAGGGCCAAATAAGTCCATGTGAAGCAGCTCGAAGGGGTGTGACGTAGTCATGATTGTCTTCGAGGGGTGCTTGGGCATAGTCATCTTCCCGGCTTCACAAGCACCACATAGATGATATTTCTTGAACTTGACTCCCTCGATGCCAATGATATGTTTCTTCTTCATGAGAGTGTGCAAGTTCCTCATGCCCGCATGTCCTAGCCTTCGATGCCAAAGCCAACAATCTGAAGCTTTTGCTAGAAGACATACAACAAGTTGTGGTCCTGCGGAGAAATCTACCATATACGGATCACCTCTTCGATACCCTTCGAAGACTAGAGATTTGTAGTTTCCATAAGCACAAGGCAATGATATTTTCCAAATATCACAATCATGTTCAGATTGCAAAGCATTGAGACAGACATTAAGTTGTAACCAAGGGATTCAACAAGCATCACTTTATCCATGTGCTGATCCTTTGAGATAGCAACTCTACCTAGGCCCAATACCTTGCTTTTACCAGTGTCAGAGAACATGATGTGGCTTTTAGTAGATGGACGTAGGGCTGAATCCATGAGAAGACTTCGATCACCAGTCATGTGGTTAGTGCATCCACTTCTCATTGTCCACTCAGTTGCTTTTGGAGTCGTACCCTACAGAGCAGTTAGGGGGATAGGCTTCACCAAGAGTACTGTGAAGAACAAACATATAACAAACAAGCATGCTATCAAAGTTAAGATTCTTCTCGTTTGGTAAGATAGGATACTCGTCAAGAAACCCTGGGATGAAATAAATGGTAATACCATTCTGGCACTTTATCTTGCGTCCCACAAGATGTTTTAGGTCCCCAGCATTGGCGCCAAAAGTCTTTGAGTTCTAGCTAGAGACCTTTCCCTGCAAGATAAGTTAATTCTTCTTAACCACCCACATCTTCAGGGGTGTCTTAGAAGCAATAAGTCTAAGTGCAGCATCTGAGAACTTTGGCTTTGGAGCCCTAGCAAATAGTTTTGTCGGAGGTGAATAATACTCATAAGAATATGCAGAAACGTTCTTTCATTTGTGAACATAGTGGTTAGAAGAAACATGCTCATATTCATGAGTCTAATGATAGTTTCCGTGCAAAACATTGGCGTTAGGGTGACCTTGTAAGGTCCTCTGTCTGTATGAAGCCTTTGGGCCATATGAAGCCTTTGGTTTGGGGTTTGTCTTCTTCCCAGGTGGTGTCATGATGACATTCACGGGAAGCCTCTCAAGACAACTTTTGGGCACCCAGATCTTCTTCAAAGGTGGCCCATTCTTGCAGTTAGTACCAATAAACCTAGAAAACACTTCACCATTCTCATTCTTAAACAACTTATAATCGGCATCAAGGGATTCATCAATGATAATGGGGTTAGCACAAGTGAAGCCAGATAAGGTGGATGGGTCCACGGAAGGGCCCTTTGCAGCAAATCATGTGGTTTTGGGGTACTGCTCAGGCTTCCAGTAAGAACCATCAACATTCATTTTCCCCTCAAAACCGACACCCTATTTTGTCGTATTCCGGGCTCCGCAGACCCTGGATAGATTCGAACTCTGGGGTGCGTGTGAAGAACTCAACCTCCCAGGCCTGCCTACTCATCGCTCTCATGGCCTATCTTGATGAACTGGAAAGAAATGGGACAAGGCACTTTACCCAGGTTCGGGCCACCTTGCGGTGTAAAACCCTACTCCTGCTTTGTCATGGATTAGTACAGTGGGAGAACAACCTGAGGAGGTGCGTTCTTGTGTGGGTGTGAGCTGGTGAGGGTGGGGTGGATCTGATCCCCCTCCATGGTGGTGGCTAGGCTATATTTATAGTGGCCTTGGTCCTCTTCCCCAAAATGAAGGCAGGAAGGGATCCCACAATGGCCAAATTCGAAGGGAGACAACTAGTACATCTTATCCTGACAAAAAGTGGCCTTCGCCTGCAAAGCTTCTGGTCGTGACACCATGGTGGGCTCGATGATGACCTCCGTCTTGCCGTCCTGGCGGTGTTGGTCTTGTTTCATGGAAATGGAAACCTTTGGCTGATTCTCGAGACTCCGCGCTTGTGCTTGCCTCCTTAGCACCAAAGACGAAACTTCTATATTGTGCCCGTTGGTGCCCGTCTGGCCTTGGTCGTCATGCCTTGCGTCATCCAAACCTCACGAGGTGGAGGTTTGCATAGAGATCTCCACTCCTCAGGAGTCAGCCTGAGGAGGCCGCTCCTTCTTGAGGTCATTGCGTCGTCTGCCTCGTGAGGCTTGGCCCCTCATGAGGGTCTTGTGTTGTTGATGCTGAAGGTGGGCCATACCAAGCCATTGATGGAGGCACGTCATGGGTCACAGGCAGGCAAGTATGGGTACCCCCATTCCCAGAACACCGACAGTAGCCCCCAGGCCCAAGGTGCGCTCGGACTTGGCTTCGAGGCAAAGACAAAGGGCAAGGGCGGAGCGCCGCGGGCCCCAATCGCCTGGGGGCCCGGTCGACGCATGGCGCTTGATGGGACGTGGGAACCTCCATTTCCCTACACAACCTCGATAACCACCAGACTTGATGGATGCCTGTTGCGAGCGCAGCGTTGCCATCATTGCCCGCCATGTTCGCCCTTGGCTCCCCCTCCTTCCTATGAACTTGTGACTCTTCTCCCAGATTCAGCGCCGGCACCAATCCTCCCTTGGTGCTATGGCCCCGAGGTTGAAGAAGAGGGGAAAAGCCTGTGCTCCTGCCGAATCACGGCCGGACATGGAGCTCGCCCTTGATCGGTCGATGGTGATCAATTGGGAGGGACTGGACAAGGTCCGGTCGGCCCTTGCCGCCAATTATAACGAGTGGAAGGCGACGACAGTTTGGCCTGCCTCCCGGGCTATGATCGACATGGAGGCCACCGAGATCCCCACCCATCTGCACACTCTCCTGGCCGGCCTGATCCCCCTTTCTATGATTTCTTCAATGCCACACTTTCGCACTACCAGATACAAGCGCTACATCTGGACCCCGGGTCCATCATCCTCCTTGTTGTCTTTGCCTTCCTATGCGGGGCTATGGTAGGCATTGCCCCGTTTATCACCTTGTTTCGTCATTTCTTCTCGCTCCACTTGGTCGACAACCACCAGCGCTCTGGATGCGTGGCGTTCTAGGGTGAGGCAACGATAGCTGGCTCAGGCATGGACTTCACACTCTGCCTGAGTGTGAAGGGATTCCGGAAGCATTGGGTGTACGGGGACGTCGGCACGCTCAGCCCCTGCTCCTACTCCCGCGGGTGCCGGTGGAACCCAGCTCCGGTTGGGCCACATGAAGCTCGACGACCATCGGCTCGCCCACGTCTGGTCCAGGCTGGCCAAGTTGAAGAAGGTCGGGGTGGCGGCGCCGATTGTCATGAGGGAGTTCGTCCAGCGGCGCATTGCCCCGCTCTAGCGCATTCTCCCCCAATGCGGGACTTCACCGGCTCCAAGGACCCCATGAGGCTCCAGGTTCCTTCGCTTCCTTTCAAGACACTGCGCGCGATGCTCAAGATCCTGACGGGCGACCTAGCGCCCGCCGCGCTTCCGACGTGTGCATACCACGCCCAGCCCCCGCTCGCGAGGTTCTCACCAGCGGTGGGGGGTACCAGGCTCAGCCTTACTCTTGAACGCAAACCAAAAGGAGAGAAAACACCACGAACCAGGAAAAATTCGCCCCATTTTTCCTTTGATAAATGCGAGAAACTCCAAATCTCATTCCAAAAGACGACAAATTGGGTTACAGAAAAAGGGCGAAATCAAACGACCGCGTCCCGCACCTAGCTAGTCTTCTTGTCTTCTCACTAGCGCGGAGCTAAGTGCTTCCACTTGGCGTGGGCATATTCATTGGGGGACAGTGTTGACGGCCAACGCGGAGCATGGTGCTTCCACTTGGACATGGGTTGGAGCCCCCGTGAAGCCCGAGGGTGGCGCTCAGGAGAATACGGGGCGTGTACAGCCCCAACTCATTATTACGTGAGAGTGTCACGAGCGGAGACCTTCACGTGTGTCCATAGCGCCTGGCGAGGGCCCCGCCCTGCGTCTCCCCCGACCACCGTTGGGGCGTTCGAAAACCAGGACAAGACCAAGGGGCAAGAGGGACGCTAGCGGTGCCCCCGGCGACCGAAAGTCCTCTGCAGGGGGGAGGGCTCGCCGGCGCCTTCCCCGGCAGGGGACCTACCTCCGTGCGGCGCCTTGCTCCAAGCGGTGCGGGGGAGGCCCTGGCCCCGGGCTCCCCCCGGGCAGCATCTAGTGCTTCTCATCCGCGTGTAGCGGGGCCATCATCCTGAGATCCATGGCTGCGGTCGTAGCTTGGTTCACTTGCAGTCCATGGTTAGTGAAATTGTGTTCCTGAGACATCGGCTGTAACTAGTGGATGTTGTCGTTGAAGGCGTTGGTGAAGCTCCAGGGCGGCTCATGAAGAGCCTCGGCATCGCGTAGCCTTTATGCCCAGGCCGGTGTAGGCAACGGGCAGGGGCTGCTTCTTGGTGCGTATCGCCAATCCATCAGGGGAGGTGCAGGGGTGCCCAAGGCCGCCATGCCAGAGTCACCGCCTGGCCGTCCTGCGTCGTGGCTCGCCAGGCTCGGTGCCAAGTCACAATGGCCATAGGGTGGCGTCTCGGCGCGGCCCACGAGGGACTGTCTGTGCTCTACACGCCGGGAGGAAGCGTACCCTGATACGTCTCCAACATATCTATAATTTTTTATTGATCCATGCTGTTACATTATCAATCTTGGATGTTTTATAATCATCTTATAGTCATTTTATATAATTTTGGGTACTAACCTATTGACATAGTGCCAAGTGCTAGTTGCTGTTTTATGCATGTTTTTTACATTGCAGGAAATCAATACCAAACGGAGTCCAAATGCTACGAAACATTACGGAGATTTTTTATGGACCACAAGACACCAAATGGTCCAAGGCTACTCCTGGGGGGTGCTCCGAGGGGAGCACAACCCACCAGGGCGCGCCTGGAGGCCCAGGCTCGCCCTGGTTGGTTGTGCCCACCTCGGGTGCCCCCCGAACCGCCTCTTTGCTCTATAAATACCCGAATATTCTAGAAACCCTAGGGGAGTCGAAGAAAATCAATTCCAGCTGCCGCACAGTCCAGAACCACCAGATCCAATCTAGAACAATCACGGAGGGGTTCACCACTTCCATTGGTGCCTCTCCGATGATGCGTGAGTAGTTCTTTGTAGACCTTCGGATCTGTAGTTAGTAGCTATATGGCTTCCTCTCTCTCTCATTTGATTCTTAATAAAATAGTCTCTTGGAGATCCATATGATGTAAATCTTTTTGCGGTGTGTTTGTTGGGATCGGATGAACTTTGAGTTTATGATCAAATCTATCTTTTTATATCCATGAAAGTTATTTGAGTTTTTTATCTCTTATATCCATGATTGCTTATAGCCTCGTATTTCTTCTCCGATATTTGGGTTTTGTTTGGCCAACTTGATCTATTTATCTTGCAATCAGAAGAGGTGCTTTGTAATGGGTTCGATCTTACGGTGCTTGATCCCAGTGACAGAAAGGGAACTGACATGTATGCATCGTTGCTACTAAGGACAAAACGATGGGGTCGATCTCTACATAGATAGATCTTGTCTACATCATGTCATCATTCTTATTGCATTACTCCATCTCTTCATGAACTTAATACACTAGATGCATGCTGGATAGCGGTCGATGTGTGGAGTAATAGTAGTAGATGCAGGCAGGAGTCGGTCTACTAATCTTGGACGTCATGCCTATATAATGATCATTGCTTGGATATCGTCATGATTATTTGAAGTTCTATGAATTGTCCAATAGTAATTTGTTTACCCACCGTTTGCTATTTTTCTCGAGAGAAGCCACTAGTGAAACCTACGGCCCCCTGGTCTCTTTCTCATATTATTTTCCTTTGCAATATACTTTTCCTTTGCTTTTATTTTCAGATCTGTTAAACCAAAAATACAAAAATACCTTACTGCATTTTATTTTATTTGATGTTCAATCTACCAATCTACTACAATTTATCTCACGTCCGTTTGCCAATTTCTGGCGCTGTTACCCGAAAGGGATTGACAACACCTTTTACACATAGGGTTGCGAGTATTTGTTATTTGTGTGCAGGTGTTGTTTACGTTGTGTTTCTTGGTTCTCCTACAGGTTCGATAACCTTGGTTTCATATTTGAGGGAAATACCAACCACCACTGTGCTGCATCATCCCTTCCTCTTTGCAAAAATATCGGCGTAGCTTCAAGCGACATCGAAAGGAATTTCTGGCACCGTTGCCGGGGAGGATCTTCAACATATTCCATGTTCCTAATCATAAATCTCATCTCCTTGCAATTTACATTATTTGCCATTTTCCTCTCCCCCACTTCAGAAAAAATTGCCATTTTATTCGCCCCTCTTTTTTGTTCGTCGTTTTTTGTCGGGTCAATTTTTGTGTGCGTTTTTGGTTGCGTAGTCATGATCCCTCAAAGAAAATATTATGGTGTTCCTTATCCCAATATTTTGCTTGAAATTGAGAAAAGTACTAAGGAATATATGACTACACAATTTGAGCATAATAAGTATTTTACCAAAGAACTTAAAGAAGACTCCATTGTGCTTGATGCTATCACAAAACAACGTGATGATATTAGTAGAGAATTTTGTAATCTCCAGTCTAAATATGCTTTTGCTAAAAGTTTGCTAGGAAAAATATCTGATGCACAAGCTACCCTAGTAAATCAAATGGCCGCAAAACCAATCTTTCTAGAGGATAAAAATGATGATCTTAAAATGATTGGTGTTTCTTCTATTGATTCCTTGTTTAGTAAAGTAAATATTGATGAAAAGGGGACGGGAGAAGAGTCAACTTTAGTTGGAAGGCGTCCCGATAATTCGGAGGGTGAAAATATTGTTGACAAATTTGCTAAAAGTGGCTTTGAAGAGGTCAAGACTTTAACTAGTGATGTGCCCACTCTTTTGGATTACAAAGACTTTAATTATGATAGTTCCTCTTTGATTGATTGTATTTCTTTGTTGCAATCCATGATAAATTCACCCCATGCTTATGAACAAAATAAAGCTTTTACTAAATATATTGTTGATGCTATGATGAAAGCTTTTGGAGAAAAGTTGGAATTAGAAGTTTCAATTCCGAGAAAATTACATGATGAATGGGAACCTACTATCGAAGTCTAGATTAAAAATTATGAGTGCTTTGTTTTGTGTGACATGGGTGCTAGTGTTTCTTCAATTCTGAAATCTTTATGTGATGTGCTTGGTCTTACCGATATTGAATCATGTTCTTTGAATTTGCACTTTGCGGATTCTGCTATTAAAAATCCTATGGGAATAATTAATGATGTTCTTATTCTTGCAAATGGTAATTATGTGCCCATACATTTAATTTTCTTGATATTGATTACAATCTGTGTTGTCCAATTATTCCTGGTAGACCATTTTTACGCACTATTGGTGCCGTGATTGATATGAAAGAGGGTAATATTAAGTTCCAATTTCCTTTGAGGAAGGGTATGGAACACTTCCCTAGAACAAGAATTAGGCCACCATATGAATCAATCATGAGGGCATCTTATGGATCTAGAACCAAAGATGACACAACTTACGTCCTTTCTTTATGCCTAGCTAAGGGCGTAAAACTATAGCGCTTGTTGGGAGGCAACCCAATGAATAAAATTTATTTTTGCTTTTTGCTTTCTGTTCTTGAGTGTTTGCACAATTATGCTACTATTATGATTGTGTTTTTTATGTTTTAATTAGTTTTTGTGCCAAGTAAAGCCTTTAGGACCTTCTTGGGTGATAGTTGTTTGATCTTGCTAAAAAAATAGAAACTTTTGCGCTCGTGGAAATAATTTTTGTTTTTAACCAGAGAGCGATAAAATACCAATTCCTTTTGTAGATTAATATACAAATTTCCGAGGTCGTCCTAATTTTTCAGAGTTTCTAGAGTACCATAAGTATTCAAATCACCCAGATTGCTACACACTGTTTTGTTTTTGATAGATTATGTTATCTTTGCATTGTGTGCTTCTTTTGATGGCTCAATGGTTTTCTTTGATGAATTTTGCCATAGAAAAGTTGGAATACAGTAGATATAATGCAAGAACAAAATATGAATTGGTTTACTACAGCACTTGTAGTAGTGATTTGTTTTCTTACACTAACGGATCTCACGAAGGCTTTTGTTGAGTTTTGTGTGATTGAAGTTTTCAAGTTTTGGGTTATCTTACGATGGATGAAGGAATAAGGACTAAGAAGAGCCTAAGCTTGGGGATGCCCCGGCATCCCAAGCTACTATCCAAAAGAGAGCAAGCAACTAAGCTTGGGGATGCCCCCGAGTGGCATCCCCTCTTTCTTCTAACAACCATCAGTATTTTATTCGAAGCTATATTTTTATTCGTCACAGTCTATGTGTTTTGCTTGGAGAGTCTTGTATGATATGAGTCTTTGCTTGTCTTATTTTATGTTTTAAGTCTTGATTCCTTGCTGGACACATCTATTTGAGAGAGCCAAAATTATGTCATGACTTGTTAGAATTGCTCTCTATGCTTC
Source organism: Triticum urartu (assembly GCF_003073215.2). Lineage (NCBI taxonomy): Eukaryota > Viridiplantae > Streptophyta > Magnoliopsida > Poales > Poaceae > Triticum > Triticum urartu. Next base: position 440,064,036 of record NC_053027.1, on the reverse strand, counting down.
ACTTAATTTTTTATGAGCTATGGACTTGCTCTAGTGCTTCACTTATATCTTTTTGAGCATGGTGTGCTTTAGTATTTTTGAACAAATGCTCTCTTGCTTCACTTAGATTTATTTGAGAGTTATTAAAATTTTCAAGAAATTCTCTCTTGCTTCACTTAAATTAATTTGAGAGAAAGAAATATTATGCTCATGATCTTCAGTTATATTTGGTTGAGCTTATCAAAAGGAACACATAAAAATTAGTCCCAAAGTGATAGATATCCAAGAAGGATATAATAAAAACTTTCATGAAGATCATTGGACAAAATAAACTTGATTCTTAATAATTTTTTTGAGATATGATGATGTGATATGTGAGTCATGTTGATGAGTAATTATGCTTTAGTAAGAATATTGGTGTTAAGGTTTCTGATTCCCTATGCAAGCACGATAGTCAAAAATTATGCAATGAAATTATATCCTACTTGTGGTGCATTATTTGGCATTAATTATCCTTAATGCTCGCTTATGATATTATCCGTTTCTTGGTTGGCCGCTTCCCAATCTTTTGCTAGCCTTCATTCACTCGCTTATGCGGTATTCTTTTGCCATTCTAAGCAATTTTATATGTGCCATCTCTAACTTTCAAAATAAACTTCTCTTTTGTGTGTTCGTACCGCTCGCGGAGCGGTGAGGGGTGGCTAATATTTTCCATGCTAGATGTTTTATTCTCATGATTAGTGTTTATTCACTTGTCATTGCACGAGAGTAAGGCAAAGGTATTAGGGATGCCCAGTCCCGAATTAAAAATGAATTTACATTATGTTATCAAATAATAAATTCCTTGGAAAGTGTTGGTATGGAAGGCACCTGGGGATACGGTTAGCCATGGAAAGTGAAAGTATGGTGGAAAAAGGAATAAACTTTATTTTCTGTTTGGGAACCACCTATGATATATCTAGCATGGAAAGTGTTGGGAACTCTAAGTCGGTTTCGTTGGTGGGAAGGACACACCTCACAAAATGTTTTTATCTCTAAGTTTTTCGCTTTGAGCTCTGGCACCTCTACAAATCCCTACTTCCCTCTGCGAAGGGCCTTTCTTTTACTTTATGCAATTTTTATTTTTGAATTTGAGTCTCCATCTTCTCTTATAAAAGCACCAACTAGGAGGCACTATGATCGTACTTGAGCATTAGGTGTAGTTAATATGCGAGTGTGCTTCATGAATGGATCAATGATTAAGCATGATGGGCTAGGGATAGCTTATTTTAGCGTTGATATTTTGAAATACATGGTTGCTTGTTGATATGCTTGAGTATTTAAGTTATCATGTCAAAACTAGACTATTTTTTGAACAATATAAAAGTCCAAATGTCCATGCTATAAAGAAAATAATATCACATGACATGTTAGGCAGCTTTCCACATCAAAAATTCTGTTTTTATCACTTACCAACTCGAGGACGAGCAGGAGTTAAGCTTGGGGATGCTGATACGTCACCAACGTATCTATAATTTTTGATTGTTCCATGTTGTTATATTATCAATCTTGGATGTTTTATAATCATTTTATAATCATTCTATATCATTTTTGGTACTGACCTACTGACATAGTGCCAAGTTCCAGTTGCTATTTTTTGTGCATGTTTTTTACATCGCAGAAAATCAATACCAAACGGAGTCCAAATGCAACGAAACTTTATGGGGGTATTTCATTTACCAGAAGACACCTAATCGGACAAGGCTGCGCCTGGGGGTGCTCCGAGGGGAGCACAACCCACCAGGGCACGCCTGGAGGCCCAGGCGCGCCCTCGTGGGTTGTGCCCACCTCGGGTTCCCACGGACCACCTCTTTTCTATATAAATACCCCAATGTTCTAGAAACCCTAGGGGAGTCGAAGAAAATCAATTCCAGCTGCCGCAAAGTCCAGAACCACCATATCCAATCTAGACACCATCACGGAGGGGTTCACCACTTCCATTGGTACCTCTCCAATGATGCGTGAGTAGTTCTTTGTAGACCTTCAGGTCCGTGGTGAGTAGGAAGATGGCTTCCACTCTCTCGCTTGATTCTCAATACAATGGTGTCTTGGAGATCCATATGATGTAACTCTTTTTGCGGTGTGTTTGTTGGGATCGGACGAACTTTGAGTTTATGATCAGATCTATCTTTTTATAGCCATGAAAGTTATTTGAGTTTTTTTTGATCTCTTATATGCATGATTGCTTATAGCCTCGTATTTCTTCTCTGATATTTGGGTTTTGTTTGGCCAACTTGATCTATTTATCTTGCAATGGGAAGAGGTGCTTTGTAATGTGTTCGATCTTACGGTGCTTGATCCCAGTGACAGAAAGGGAACTGACACGTATGTATCATTGCTACTAAGGACAAAACGATGGGGTCTATCTCTACATAGATAGATCTTGTCTACATCATGTCATCATTCTTATTGCATACTCCGTATCTTCATGAACTTAATACACTAGATGCATGCTGGATAGCGGTCGATGTGTGGAGTAATAGTAGTAGATGCAGGCAGGAGTCGGTCTACTAATCTTTGACGTGATGCCTATATAATTATCATTGCCTGGATATCGTCATCCGACGCATTCAATCTATCAATCTACTACAATTTATCTCACGTCCGTTTGCCAATTTCTGGCACCGTTACCCGAAAGGGATTGACAACCCCTTTTACACATCCGGTTGCGAGTATTTGTTATTTATGTGCAGGTGTTGTTTACGTTGTGTTGCTTGGCTCTCCTACTGGTTCGATAACCTTGGTTTCATATCTGAGGGAAATACCTACCGCCGATGTGCTGTATCATCCCTTCCTCTTTATGAAAATACCGACGTAGCTTCAAGCGACATCATACCCTGGGTGGGATGAGCCGTGTCGCGAGCCGGGTTGGTGCAGTGAAATCCCGCGATGAGAGACGCGCAGGCGTGGCGGGGCCTGGCAGGCATCCCCGGCACCTCTTGCGATGTGGGCATGGTGCAAAAAGGTTTCGCGCCCCTCCAGGAGGTGTCAAGCAGCTCGGCGACCCACTCCAGCAGGGCGTTGTGGCCGCCTTCTGCCAGCCTGCATTGAAGCAGCTCTCGTGCCACGATGAGTGCGGCTCGAGTGTTCGCCTACTCCCGGCGGGTGTCTAGTGTCGTCACCGTGGCATAGCTCAAAGATCGCGTGGTGGCGCGGTTGCGGCATGGCGCGAGAGCTGGTGGTGGCTTTCCGTGCCACCCACGGCTGACAACGCTGTGCAGCGCGCGGGCCGCGAGGAGCGCGGAGTGGAGATCTTCTTGGGCGGAAGGCGCTGCCCGGTCAGGCCAAGCGGCCCAGTGCTCGGTGTGCGCTTGAGGGGCATCAGCCATGAGAACTCTTACTTATCGAATGGACTATGATAGATCCCTTATAATTGTGGGTCTCTTTTCTGGCGCCGTTGCCGGGGGGTTAAGCGCCTTTGGTAAGGAAACATTTATATAGTGTGTTGAAATTTACTATCACTTGTTGCTATGGAAAATAATCCTTTGAGGGGATCCACGAAACCACTTCTCCACCGCCGCAACCTTCTGTACCTGTGAGATCCCATCTTGGGGCCTTTTCCGGCATCCTGCCAGAGGGGGATTCGATCACGGAGGGCTTCTACATCAACACCATTGCCTCAGACCTATGGGTCCATAGCTAGTAGCCAGATGGCTTCTTCTCTCTCTCTCTCTCACTCTTTTATTCTTAATACCATGTTCTCCTTGATGTTCTTGGAGATCTATTCGATCTCATACTGTTTTGCGGTGTGTTTGCCGATATCCGATTAATTGTGGATTTATGATCAACTTATCTATGAATATTATTTGAATCTCCTCTGAAGCCTCTAGTGAAACCTATGGCCCCCGGGTTTATTTTCCATCATATAAGTTTCCGATCTACAATTCTAGTTTCCTATTTACTTTCTTTTGCAATCTTTTACTTTCCGTTCCATAAACCAAAAATATTACTTTACCGTTTATCCATCTCTATGAGATCTCACGTTGCAAAAACCGTGAAGGGATTGACAACCCCTTTATCACGTTGGGTGCAAGGTTGGTGTTTGTTTGTGCATGTATTCGGTGGCTTGCGTTTTGTCTCCTACTGGATTGATACCTTGGTTCTCAAAACTGAGGGAAATACTTACGCTACTTTGTTGCATCAGCCTTTCCTCTTCAAGGGAAAAACCAACGCAAGCTCAAGAGGTAGCAGGTAACCCCCCCCCATTCCTAGAATGCCGACATCTTTCCTAGGGTTTCGGTTCAGAATCTCTTTCTCGAGGACATCACATAGTGTCTGATTCCCTTCGAGGCTTTTGTACATGCCTGTTTCAAGCAATGTCTTCAACCTAGCGTTCTCATCGGCAATAGTAGTGGTATCCTCAGTAGAGGGGTTAGTTACCACATCAGCAGTTGAAGATATTGCTATATCAGAGGCAGTAGAGCATTCAGCAATAGAGACAGCATTATCACACTCAAGACAGTTAGCTTCTTGAGTATATGATTGTTGGTGCCCCATAATTTGTATGATGAGCAAAATGGTGTTCATTTTGGGTGCAAATCCAAGATGCCTAGAAAGGTTGGGAAGGGAAACTTGTTGAACTCGTTACCCGTGTTTAATTCAATGGCATGTGAAACTTGATGTGCACCGCTCCCCGAAGTGTTAGAAATATGCCCTAGAGACAATAATAGTGTATTATTAGATTTCTATGGTCATAATTAAGAGTTTATATTCTATTATAATTGCTATAATCTTGGAATATGTGATTTAGTGAAAAACTCATATGCACATGTAGAATGATAAACGGTAAAACTTGATTCCTAGTCTAGCCTCTAAGACCAGCTCAAGTGTTCTTAGTGATCATGTTTTCTGGATTTTTAGATATCATTAAGTGTAACAATAGTCTCGAAACAACAATGAGAATATGACATTAGAAGAACGATCATATTGAATTGACCCAAACTTTATTATTATACTTTGAGATGTTATCGTCACAAGTCAATCGTTATAACACAAAGAGTTTAATATATGCTTTAGTTCCTTAGACCATGAGAGTACCATAGTCACTACTTACCGTACGATGGACTTTGGGGTTACTCAAACGTCATCATTAACACGATGATCATGACTACAACTTACAAGTACATCAAACTAGATAGCTCAAGAGTGAAATTTTCTCCTTTGATGATGGAGGATATTCTTAGCGCCCTCTCAGTGTGACGGCATCCATCATCATCTGGCCAGACACAGGTTACTATGTCACATGTATGACGGGACATGTTAACAAGAAAGAAGAACAAAATTGATAACGAGGAGACCGGTATAGTGAGCATGAGAATGACTAAAGAGGATACCGATACATCTCACCTCGGGTTTTGTAATGTATCCTGAAGCAAAAGGGCACATGATAACCAAAGGTTCACTCAAATGTCATTCTATACTCATAGGGACTGGTATGGACGTCCACGGTTTCGCTATTGGTAATTGAACTAAAGGGTTTGTTGATGTCATAGTTTATTGAACCTATAGGGTCACAAGCTCAAGGTAATCATGATCTGATGAGTGTTAATAGGACAAGAGTAAGGATGAAATATTTATGAAATAATTTCATTAATATTCAAAATAGTTTCGAGAGGAACCACAAGTGTTTCGGGGTCACCGGAAGCATTACTCTGTTTGTTATGAACTAAATACCTTAAGATGCATGCTAAATAGCGGTCGAGGAGTTGAGTAATAGTAGTAGATGCAGATGGATGTCGGTCTACTTGTCTCGGACGTAATGCCTATTGTCGGGGGAAACGACACATACCGGACCACGAGGAATCCCTTTTTGCTACGGTTGGCGGGCGTGGGGCTGTGGAAAGAGTAGGATTGAGAGATTAACGTGGGGGGATTATCCAGGTTCGGGCCGCAAATGATGCGTAATACCCTACTCCTGTTGGTTCCTGTTTAGCTGGTGTTCTTGGACTAGCTACAAGGCGTGCAAGGTCCAAAAAATCTGAATCCTCTCTCAGTACGCCGCGGGCCTCCTTTTATAGTAAAAGAGGCTACCAGAGTGGCACACAGGAGGCGGAAAGCTATATAGTAGTCGAGTCTATCTCTTGGCACCTTAGGACAAACGCATTTAATGCGCTACCGACGTGCTCTTCTTGCTTTATCGGGGACGGCAAGGAAGCTCATCCCAGATGTCATCGCTTCACCTGGCTTCGACGTGCGTCCGAACTGACGAGGCGTGTAGCGCCACGTTGGCTGGCTACTGAGTTGGTGCGGTGGCAGAGTCTTCACGAAGATCTGCATGCCACCACGCAGGTGCTTGCCGAGTCGGCCTAGAGGCCGCACGTCACCATGCAGGAGCTTGCCTAGCTGGTGGGCTGGCGGCTGCATGGGAACGGCGGTGGAGTTTTGGCATATGTGGGCCTGGCTGCGGCCCCGTGGATGTTTTCGGCAAGAGTCTTGCCGGGGCCCTGGCAAGGGTCTTGCCGCGACATCGTGGTCGTCCCCGGCAAGGGTCTTGTCGGGGGTCTCATGGGTATCCTTGGCAAGGATCTTGCCGAGGATCATCGTCTTCTGGTCATCATCTAGTCTTGTGTGCCACCATGGAGGTGCCTCCCGAGCCTTGGTTCCAAAGTGGTTGATGGTGTTGGAACTCTTGGGCTCAAGGGGGCGGCTCTGCTGGTGTTGGGCAAGTTGCCCCAGCAAGGTTCTTGTCGGGGCTGCAGAGGCCGCCCCGGCAAGGGCCTTGCCGGGGGAGTCCACCTCGCCCCTCTGCTCTTCGTGTTTCTGGCTTGGTGTTGCTCTGGTTGTCTTGTGGCTTCGCTTCCTTCCTCTGTCCCGCTAAGTGTGGCCGCAGGCGCGGCTCCAACTACCTGCGCACAAGTAAAGGGGTACAAAATAAGACCCCTCCTTTTGTGCACCGACAGGAGCCCCCGGGCCTGGGCCATACATAAGCGCGACGCGTTGTTGGGCTAGGGCCAAAATGGTGCGTGGGCACACGGGGCCGGGTTGTACTGCTGTAACTCCCTCGCCTGTCGCACTTCCCCACGACCCGCGTTGGATGCGCGACGTGGGGGTCCTGTGTGATGTGGGGGTCATGCGTGGGGGTGATTGCTGCCTGATAACCCACAAGTATAGGGGATCGGAACAGCTTTCGAGGGTAGAGTATTCAACCCAAATTTATAGATTCGACACAAGGGGAGCCAAAGAATATTCTCAAGGCATGTATTCCGTATATAGTCATACGTGCTTATGGAAAAGAACTTGCATGACATCTTTTGTCCTACCCTCCCGTGGCAGCTGGGTCCTATTGGAAACTAAGGGATATTAAGGCCTCCTTTTAATAGATAATCGAAACAAAGCATTAACACATAGTGAATACATGAACTCCTCAAACTATGGTCATCACCGGGAGCGGTCCCGATTATTGTCACTTCGGGGTTGCCGGATCATAACACATAGTAGGTGACTATAGACTTGCAAGATAGGATCAAGAACTCACATATATTCATGAAAACTTAATAGGTTCAGATCTGAAATCATGGCACTCGGGCCCTAGTGACAAGCATTAAGCATAGCAAAGTCATAGCAACATCAATCTCAGAACATAATGGATACTAGGGATCAAACCCTAACAAAACTAACTCGATTACATGATAAATCTCATCCAACCCATCACCGTCCAGCGAGCCAACGATGCAATTACTCACGCACGGCGGTGAGCATCATGAAATTGGTGTGGAGGATGGTTGATGATGACGACGGCGACGAATCCCCCTCTCCGGAGCCCCGAACGGACTCCAGATCAGCCCTCCCGAGAGGTTTTAGGGCTTGGCGGCGGCTCTGTATCGTAAAACGCGATGATTTCTTTTTTCAGATTTTTTTTCTCTCCGAAAGCAAATATATAGAGTTGGACTTGGCGTCAGAGGTTTCCAGGGGGCCCACGAGGTAGGGGGCACGCCCTAGGGGGAGCGCGCCCCCCACCCTCGTGAGAAGGGTGTGGGCCCCCTGGTCTTCATATTTGGCGAGGATTTTTTATTGTTTTTTCTAAGATGTTCCGTGGAGTTTCAGGTCATTTCAAGAATATTTGTTTTCTGCACATAAAACAACACCAAGGCAATTCTACTGAAAACAGCGTCAGTCCGGGTTAGTTCCATTCAAATCATACAAGTTAGAGTCCAAAACAAGGGTAAAAGTGTTTGGAAAAGTAGATACGACGGAGATGTATCAACTCCCCCAAGCTTAAACCCTTGCTTGTCCTCAAGCAATTCAGTTGACAAACTGAAAGAAAGAAAGAAAAACTTTTACAAACTCTGTTTGCTCTTGTTGTTGTAACTATGTCAAGCCAGCATTCAAGTTTTCAGCATAGATCATAACTAACCACATTTGCAATAATTCTCGGGTCTCATAATTACTCATATCAATAGCATAATCAACTAGCAAGTCATAATAATAAATCTCGGATGACAACACTTTCTCAAAATAGTCATAATATGATATAACAAGATGGTATCTCGCTAGCCCTTTCTGAGACCGCAAAACATAAATGCAGAGCACCTTTAAAGATCAAGGACTGACTAGACATTGTAATTCATGGTAAAAGAGATCCAATCATAGTCATACCCAATATAAATTAATAGTGATGAATGCAAATGACGGCTATGCTCTCTAGCTGGTGCTTTTTAATAAGAGGGTGATGACTCAACATAAAAGTAAATGGATAGTCCCTTCGCAGAGGGAAGCAGGGGTTTGTAGAGGTGCCAGAGCTCGGTTTTGAAATAGAGATAAATTGTATTTTGAGCAGTATACTTTCATTGTCAACGTAACAACTAAGAGATGGCGATATCTTCCATGCTAAACACATTATAGGCGGTTCCCAAACTGAACGATAAAGTTTATACTCCCCCTCCACCAACAAGCATGAATCCATGGCTTGCTCGAAACAACGAGTGCCTCCAACATACATCAGGTCCCAAGGGGAGTTTTGTTTGCAATTAATTTTGATTTAGTTTGCATAAAGCATGGGACTGGGCATCCCGGTGACCAGCCATTTTCTCGTGAGTGAGGAGCGGAGTCCACTCCTCTTGAGAATAACCCGCCTAACATGGAAGATAAGGACAGCCTTTGTTGATACATGAGCTATTCGAGCATACAAAACAGAATGTTTATTTGAAGGTTTAGAGTTTGGCACATACAAATTTACTTGGAACGGCAGGTAGATACCGCATATAGGAAGGTATAGTGGACTCATCTGGAATAACTTTGGGGGTTTAAGGGATTGGATGCACAAGCAGTATTCCCACTTAGTACAAGTGAAGGCTAGCAAAAGACTGGGAAGCGACCAACTAGAGAGCGACAACAGCCATGTACATGCATTAAAATTAATAAACATTGGATGCAAGCATGAGTCGGATATAATTCACCATGAACATAAATATCGTGAAGGCTATGTTGATTTGTTTCAACTACATGCGTGAAGATGTGCCAAGTCAAGTCACTTAAATCATTCAAAGGAGGATACCACCCCATCATACCACATCATAATCATCTCAATAGCATGTTGGCATACAAGGTAAATCATTATAACTCATAGCTAGTCAAGCATGGCACAAGCAACTATGATCTCTAATTGTCATTGCAAACATGTTTATTCATAATAAGCTGAATCAAGAATGAGGGACTCATCATATTTACAAAAACAAAAGAGGTCGAGTTCATACCAGCTTTTCTCATCTCAGTCAGTCCATCATATATCATCATAATTGCCTTTCACTTGCAGGACCGAACGGTGTGAATAATAATAAGAGTGCACGTGCATTGGACTAAGCTGGACTCTGCGAGCATTCAATAAACAGGAGAAAACAAGGCAATATGGGCTCTGGGTTAAATCAACAATAATGCATATAAGAGCCACTTCAACAATTTAATTATGGTCTTCTCCTACCGACCCCGAAATAAAAGAAAAGAAATAAAACTATTTACACGGGAAAGCTTCCAACAAGCAAAAGAAAAACGGGAAATATTTTTGGGTTTTCATTTTAATTATTACTACTATAGCAGAAAAATAAACTACTACTATTTTTTTTGGTTTTTCTTAAGGTTTAACAAACACACAAGAAGAAAGCAGGAAAAAGAAAATAAACTAGCATGGATATTACAGTGAAAAAGTATGAGCACCGACATTTAGCAATGAGTGTGTGTGAACATAAATGTAATGTCGGTGAGAAATACGTACTCCCCCAAGCTTAGGCTTTTGGCCTAAGTTGGTCTACGGCCACGGCTGGCCTGGCGGATATCCATAATAATAGTTGTTGGGGTCGTACTGTGATGAGGAGGTATAGTTGGGATCATACTGTGATGAAGAAGAAGACTCTGACTGCCACTGGCTGACAGTCATCTCTGGATCCCAAGAATAAGCAGATTGTCATGGAGGCTCATCTTGTGGCTCCTGTTCCGGGGCTGGTGCAGGATTCTTGTAAGCTTGGACGGCAGCCCACGTAACGAGGTAGGGTCCTACAAAATTAAACAAAGAAGGAGCAGGCAACGTAATAGTTTCAGGATGATGTTTGTTAAAGAACAATTGATATTTAAGCTCTCCTGCCCTATTCTTAACAATAAAATCATGTGCCACCATACTTTTATGATCTAGATAAACATGGGGCAGCACCTTTTCTTCCTTCTCAGCATGCCTAATAGATATGTTAAAATGTGCAGCTAGGTGTGTGGCATAGACGCCTCCAAAGATGGGACCCTTAGTACGGTTCATACTTAACCGTCTAGCAATAATACCGCCCATACTAAAAGTGTTATCACTGTATAAACCGTGGTGCAGAATAATTATATCAGGGATACTCAGGTTTCCACTGTTTCCGCGTCCAATTAAACAATGACTAGCAAATAATGCAAATAGCGTAAAACAGGAAAATGTATGCTAGTGATTCGTGCATCGGAAACCTTTCTAGTTTCTCCTACAGTGATAGTATCAATAAACCCAGCCACATCATCATGATGTGGTTCTTCTGTCTTGCCCTCAAAAGGGATTAAACAAATCCGACAGAAATCATAAAGTGACAGCTCGTTATGCTCATCATATAAATGAAACTCCACCGTAGGTGGTGAGCTCCTAGAATGAAAATGAAAATTTTGCACAAAAGTATTTGTGAGTAAGAGATACTGATCGCATTGGTCGTGGAGGAAAGCGGTGAGGCCTGCAATGTGAGCCAATTCATGAAAATCTTCATAGATACCGGCTGCTCTCAAGAAATCTTCAGAAGGCCATTCACACGCCAGAATCTCCGCGGTGCGCTGCAAATTATACTTAGGCTTCGGTGCCTTTTCCTTCGAGCTTTGGCTCGATGAGCCCCTCAAAAATCTCCTCATTATTTTTCTGAAACAATCTTAAATTTTTAGTAACTTCAAACAAAAATGAACCAACTTCAATAATATTGATAGCAACTACTCCTACAAGTGCCTAGAACCTATATCAAGCATTAGAACTACTTGGAACCATATAAATTTGACATGCAAGCTCAAGAACATGGTCACCTATGCAGCACAAATTTGCAAAGAATAAAGCACTAGAACAAAAACTAATTGGACCAATGGAGGAGTCACATACCAAGGAACAATCTTCCCAACCAGTTTTGCGAGAGGTGCTTTGAGCAAGGAGATCGAAAATCGCAGCAAAAGTGGCTGGAACTCGTGCTTGAGTTGGTTTTTCGGGTTTGTGTGAGATAGAGGAAGAAGATGGGTGTTGGGATAGGTGGAGGAGGGCCACCATGGGCCCACGAGGCAGGGGGCACGCCCTATAGGGGGGGCGCGCCCACCACCCTCGTGGCGAGGTGGCAGCTCCTCCCACGGTAATTTTTGCACAGTAAATTCTCAAATATTCCCGAAACAATCATATTAAATTGGCATGTCATTCTGAGGACTTTTATTTTCGGGATATTTTTATGTTGCACGGATAAGTCAGGAAACGGACAGAAAATACTATTTTTACTTTATTTAATATAAATAACAGAAAGTATAGAGAGGGTACAGAAGGTTGTGCTTCTAGTTTCATCCATCTCATGCTTATCAAAAAGAATCCACTAACAAGGTTGATCAAGTCTTGTTAACAAACTCATCCCGATAATCATGAAACTGGAGAAATTTCGAATAACACAAAGTTACCTCAACGGGGATATGCACATCCCCAATAATAAGAATATCATATTTCTTCTTGACAGTAGCAAGATGAAATTCAAAACCTCCAATTATAATTGATGGAATTTTCCCAATAGAATTGATACTATGAACTTGAGGTTGTTTCCTCAGAAAGTGCACCATATGCTCATTACCATTAACATGAAAAGTGACATTGCCTTTGTTGCAATCAATGACAGCCCCTGCAGTATTAAGAAAAGGTCTTCCAAGAATAATAGACATACTATCATCCTCGGGAATATCAAGAATAACAAATTCCGTTAAAATAGTAACGTTTGCAACCACGACGGGCACATCCTCACAAATACCGACAGGTATAGCAGTTGATTTATCGGCCATTTGCACAAATATTTCAGTAGGTGTCAACTTATTCAAGTCAAGTCTACGATATAAAGAGAGAGGCATAACACTAACACCGGCTCCAAGATCACATAAAGCAGTTTTAATATAATTTCTTTTAATGGAGCAAGGTATAGTAGGTACTCCGGGGTCTCCAAGTTTCTTTATTATTCCACCCTTAAAAGTACAATTAGCAAGCATGGTGGAAATCTCAGATTCCAGTATCTTTCTTTTATTAGTAATGATATCCTTCATATATTTAGCGTAAGGATTTGTTTTGAGCACATTAGTTAATCTCATACGCAAAAAGATAGGCCTAATCATTTCAGCAAAGCGCTCAAAATCCTCATCATCCTTTTTCTTGGATGGTTTCGGAGGAAAAGGCATGGGTTTCTGAACCCAAGGCTCCCTTTCTTTACCATGTTTCCTAGCAACAAAGTCCCTTTTGTCATAACGTTGATTCTTTGATTGTGGGTTATCAAGATCAACAGCAGGTTCAATTTCTACATCATTATCGTTACTAGGTTGAGCATCATCATGAACATCATCATTAATATTTTTACTAGGTTCATGTTCATTACCAGTTTGTGTTTCAGCATCAGACATAGATATATCATTTGGATTATCAGGTGGTTCAGCAATAGGTTCACTAGAAGTTTACACAGTTCTATAATTTTTCTTCTTCTTTTTAGAAGAACTAGGAACATCTATATTATTTCTCTGAGAATCTTGCTCGATTCTCTTAGGGTGGCCTTCGGGATACAAAGGTTCCTGAGTCATTCTACCAGTTCTAGTAGCCACTCTAACAGCATAATCATTTTTCTTACTATTCATTTCATTAAGCACTTCTTTTTGAGCCTTAAGTACTTGTTCTACTTGAGTGGTAACCATAGAAGCATGTTTGCTAACAAGTTTAAGTTCACCTTTAATATTATCCATATAATCACCCAAGTATTTAAGCATATCGGAATCATATTTCAATTGTCTACCAAAATAAGCATTGAAATTTTCTTGTTTTACAATAAAATTATCAAACTCATCAAAGCATTGCCTAGCAGGCTTAGAGTGAGGGATATCACCTTCATCAAATCTATAGAGAGAATTTACCTTTACTACCTGTGTCGGGATATCGGGATCAGGAGGTTCTTCAGTAAATAAATAATTAAGACCATATGTTTATTCAACAGGCGGTATATTAAGACCATGTATTTCTTCAATAGGAGGTAAATTCTTAACATCTTCAGCTTTAATACCTCTTTATTTCATAGATTTCTTTGCCTCTTGCATATCTTCGGGACTGAGGAATAGAACACCTCTCTTCTTCGGAGTTGGTTTAGGAATAGGCTTAGTAATTGGAGCAGGAGATGGCCTAGGAGCTGGCTCAGGAGGTGCCCAATTATTTTCATTTGTCAACATATTATTCAATAGAATTTCAGCTTCATCCGGCATTCTTTCCGTGAAAAGAGAACCAGCACAACTATCCAGCTAATGTCTGGAAGCATCGGTTAGTCCATTATAAAAGATATCAAGTATTTCAGGTTTCTTAAGAGGATGATCAGGCAAAGCATTAAGTAACTTGAGAAGCCTCCCCCAAGATTGTGGGAGACTCTCTTCTTTAATTTGCACGAAGTTGTATATTTCCCTCAAAGCAGCTTGTTTCCTATGAGCAGGGAAATATTTAGCAGAGAAGTAATAAATCATATCCTGGGGACTACGCACACAACCAGGATCAAGAGAATTAAACCATATCTTAGCATCACCCTTTAATGAGAACGGAAATATTTTGAGTGTATAAAAGTAACACGGTCTCTCATCATTAGTGAACAGGGCAGCTATATCATTTAACTTAGTAAGATGTGCCACAACAGTTTCAGATTCATAGCCATAAAACGGATCAGATTCAACCAAAGTAATTATATCAGGATCAAGAGAGAATTCATAATCCTTATCAGGAACACAAATAGGTGAAGTAGCAAAAGCAGGGTCAGGTCTCATTTTATCTCTAAGTGATTCTTTGTTCCATTTAATTAATAACCTCTTAAGCTCATATCTATCCTTGCAAGCTAAAATAGCGGCAGAAGATTCCATATCAAAAAGATAGCCCTCGGGAATAACAGGCATATTTTCATCATGACTATCATCATCGTATTCAGATTCAATAATTTCTTTTTCTCTAGCCCTAGCAATTTGTTCATCAAGAAATTCACCAAGGGGCACAGTAGTATCAGGCATAGAAGCAGTTTCATCATAAGTATCATGCATAGCAGAAGTGGCATCATCAATAACATGTGACATATCAGAACGAATATCAGAAGCAGGTGTAGGTGTCGCTAGCTTACTCATAACAGAAGGTGAATCAAGTGCAGAGCTAGATGGCAGTTCCTTACCTCCCCTCGTAGTTGAGGGATAGATCTTGGTTTTTGGATCTCTCAAGTTCTTCATACTGTCCAGCAGATATAAATCCCAAGTGACTCAAAGAATAGAGCTATGCTACCCGGCAACGACGCCAGAAATTAGTCTTGATAACCCACAAGTATAGGGGATCGCAATAGCTTTCGAGGGTAGAGTATTCAACCCAAATTTATTGATTCGACACAAGGGGAGCCAAAGAATATTCTCAAGTATTAGCAGCTGAGTTGTCAATTCAACCACACCTGGAAACTAAGTATCTGCAGCAAAGTGTTTAGTAGCAAAGTAATATGATAGTGGTGGTAGCGGCAACAAAAGTAAAGATAGCAAAAGTAATGTTTTTGGTATTTTGTAGTGATTGTAACAGTAGCAGCGGGAAAGTAAATAAGCAAGAACCAGTATATGGAAAACTCATAGGCACCAGATCAATGATGGATA
Organism: Triticum urartu; assembly: GCF_003073215.2. Lineage (NCBI taxonomy): Eukaryota > Viridiplantae > Streptophyta > Magnoliopsida > Poales > Poaceae > Triticum > Triticum urartu. Next base: position 440,048,655 of record NC_053027.1, on the reverse strand, counting down.
ATTATGCCGGATGTGGTTCATCATGTAACAGTCATAACATAGGGTGACACAGAACTAGCTCCAATTCATCAATGTAATGTAGGCATGTATTCCACATATAGTCATACGTGCTTATGGAAAAGAACTTGCATGACATCTTTTGTCCTACCCTCCCGTGGCAGCGGGGTCCTATTGGAAACTAAGGGATAATAAGGCCTCCTTTTAATAGAGAACCGGAACAAAGCATTAGCACATAGTGAATACATGAACTCCTCAAACTATGGTCATCACCGGGAGTGGTCCCGATTATTGTCACTTCGGGGTTGCCGGATCATAACACATAGTAGGTGACTATAGACTTGCAAGATAGGATCAAGAACTCACATATATTCATGAAAACATAATAGCTTTAGATCTGAAATCATGGCACTCGGGCCCTAGTGACAAGCATTAAGCATAGCAAAGTCATAGCAACATCAATCTCAGAACATAATGGATACTAGGGATCAAACCCTAACAAAACCAACTCGATTACATGATAAATCTCATCCAACCATTCACCGTCCAGCGAGCCTATGATGCAATTACTCACGCACGGTAGTGAGAATCATGAAATTGGTGATGGAGGATGGTTGATGATGACGACGGCGACGAATCCCCCTCTCCGGAGCCCCGAACGGACTCCAGATCAGCCCTCCCAGGAGGTTTTAGGGCTTGGCGGTGGCTTCGTATCGTAAAACGCAGTGATTTCTTTTTTCTTATTTTTCTCTCTCCGAAAGCAAATATATAGAGTTGGAGTTGGCGTCGGAGGGTTTCCTGGGGGCCCACGAGGTAGGGGGCGCGCCCTAGGGGGGCACCCCCCCACCCTCGTGAGAAGGGTGTGGGCCCCCTGGTCTTCATATTTGGCGAGGATTTTTTATTGTTTTTTCTAAGATGTTCCGTGGAGTTTCAGGTCATTCCGAGAATATTTGTTTTCTGCACATAAAACAACACCATGGCAATTCTGCTGAAAATAGCGTCAGTCCGGGTTAGTTCCATTCAAATCATACAAGTTAGAGTCCAAAACAAGGGCAAAAGTGTTTGGAAAAGTTGATACGACGGAGGTGTATCACTGCCCTCATGCGTCACATCATAGTAAATGGTAAGAGGCAGCCCGCGCCTTCCCCATAAAAAAGGAAAAAACGCAGGCACGCTGCTCATTTACTAGGTGGACTCGGGTCGCGTCCTTCAAGGTGCCCGCACCCCACGGTCACGGGGTGTAATGCGGTCGCTTCAGTCATCCTCTTGATTCCGGTTCGCTTTCCACATCTCCTTCATGCACCGAGGAGGGTAGGTGGTGGACGAAGAGGGCACAGACCATAATGTGGAGGTGGGAAACTGGGTCATCGCTGATTGGAGCAGCGGGTCGGTCCCGATTCCCTGCGCCCCTTGGCGGACGGATTGGTCGAGCGGGGAGGCTGAGCCTCGGCCCCGCCCCTTTATAAGAAGGGGCGGCGTCCTTCGACCCTTCAACGCTAATTCCTTCGCCTCGACTCCTTTCTCCCCTTCATCATGGCGAGAGGGCGTGCTGGTGCTCCGATGGCGGCGACGAGGGCCTCCGCTCGACATTGTGCCCTTCCTTCGCAAGAGCTCATGGCGGCGGAGCCGGTCGCTAGTGGAAGAGGGAGGGGGCGAGGCCGAGGCCTCCGTGGCACTCGGGGAGGAGGAGGACGGAGCGGCGCACTGGCTTCGCCTCCGCCTGCAGCCCCTCCTCCAATGGAGGGCCATGTCGGAGACTAGCCCCGCGAGTTCTATGTCAGGCTGCATGGGCCAGTGCGTGGCCGTCTTTGTCTCCCACTCCGTTTGCTCGGGAGATGGAGCTTGACCCGGCTCAGGCATTGAGGCTGCATATGATGGGCTGCGGGAATGGCAGCATGCGGGTCGTCGTCGACTTCCCAGCCCCTCATGTTATGTATCTCCGCCGTGGATGGAAGAACTTCGCCCATGCCCATAGCCTGTCGGAGGGGCTCGTCCTCCAATTCAAATTGATGGAGCACGGCTTGCTCTCCGTCAAGGTCTTCGGGCTCTTGGGAACTCTCTTGAGGTGTTGTGCGGAGAGCTCCTCTGGCGGCGAACCCTCCTCCTCGAGCAGGAGTGACGAGGAGGACAGTGACAGCGACGACGAGGGTGTCAAGCGGGAGGGCGTCGACTCCGACTGACCGCGCCGCCCCCTCCCTCAGCCCCGCACCCCGCCGAGGGTATTCCTCGTCAAGCTCTCCATCGGCGCGCTCCCCGCCGCTCCCTTTTTGCCTTCACCTGCTGCACCTGGGAGGAAAGGGGCAAGAACAGAGAACACGGGGAACCTATCTTTCTTTTTAAATTGTAGGAACTTGCCAAATCTTAATTTCTATATAATGTAATCTCTCGAGCCCATGCTTGTATCTTGTAACCTTTGTACTTGCATCAGCATATTAATGAAAAAGTCCAGTCCTGCCGGTAACTCGTGCACGTATACGTTTGTGCGGAGGCGAAATGCCTTCTTAATGTAAATAAATGAGTCCTTCCGGCAAGCCACCTTACCGAAACCCCTTGCGTCTGCCGGAGAATCACATCTGCCGGGTTACAAACAAAGGGCCCAGCCCCCCGTCCACCTCTTTTTGACAAGGGTCACCACGAGCATTCTGACTGAAGCAACGTTTGAGTCGGAAATGGGAGTGTCGGACTTCGGGTTCCGGCAGACCCTTGAGGTTCGAACACTGGGGTTCGCACGGAGATTTCGCCTTCTACCTACCTGCACCCCTCCGCCTCGCTAAGATCTAAGCTATGGAAAGAACAGCACAAGAGACACATGGTTTATACTGGTTCGGGGCACTGTTGTGGTGTAATACCCAACTCCAGTGTGTGGTGCGGTGGATTGCCTCTTGGGCTGATGATGATGAGCAATACAAGGAAGAATAGCCTCGCAAGGGTCTGTTCTTGGCTGGGGGGATGAACTGCTAGGAGGAGTTCAGTCACCTTCTCTCTCTCTCTTCTCGATTGCGATCCGATCTTGATCCCTTTTGATTTTCCCCCCTTTCTACCCTGGGGGATGGCTAGTCCTATTTATAGGCAAAGGCCCTGGGCCTCTTCCCAAATATTGAAGGGGAAGGGCACCAACAATTGGCCATTTTGAAGGGGAACATCTGGTACACTTATCCTGACTAAAGTTGGTCCTCGCCTGCCAAAGGCTCTGGTGGTGACGCTGGCTTGGGCTCCACAATGACTTCCTCCCTGCCGTTGGACTGGTCTTGGTCTCGTTGCACCGAAACGGGTGCCTTTGCTTGACGCTCTCGCCTGCGCTTGCTCCCTTTGCACCAAAGAGGAAAGGAGGACACTGCGCGGCTGGCGCCCGCCTGGTGCCTTTGGTCGTCATGGCTTGCGTCACGGTCACCTCATGAGGTACCCCGCCTTGATCTCTCCGCCTCCTCGCGAGCATGCCTAATGAGGCCGTGCCTGAGGAAGCTCCGTGTCGTCCGCCCCGCGAGGCTTGGCCCCTCGCGAGGGTCTTGGGTTTGTGTTGATGAAGACGGGCCGTGCGAAGCCCCCCTTGAGCCATGCCGCAGGCCGCAGGCAGGCAAGTCTGGGGACCCCCGTTCCCAGAACGCCGACAGTAGCCCCCGGGCCCAAGGCGTGCCCGGACTTGGCCGTGCAGGGAGGCGAAAGGGCAAGAGCGAAGCACCGCGGGCCCTAACAGCCTGCGGCCTTGGGCGCCGCATGGCAATTGATTGGACGTGGGCGTCTCCACTTCCCCATGGCGCCTCGGCAACTGCACGGATTGGACAAGTCCCTGCATGCAAAGCGGGTCATGATTACCTGTGATCGTGGAGGTCGGCGGTTGGCCTTCGCCGGCCATAAGTACGGAATGGCGCGCGCCCTTCCAGTCCATCCCTTCTTGCTTCTCCTTCTTCTCGGTCCTTGCTCCGTCTTGCTGCAATGGCTCCGATCCACCGGTTCTCAGCGGCAGAGAAGGGAAAGGCTCCCCGAGAGGAACCAGACCCGCTCCCGCCGAAGAAACGGCTCGCACTCCGCGGCCGGGACGAGGGGGCCCATCAGGTGGTGTCGAGGCCCTGGTGCGAGCGGCCACCGCCGGGGTTCCTGCTTCCCTTGTACGCCCACATCGAGGGCTCTGGAGGAGTCGATGCCGATCGCCACGGGCGGCGCCGCCGACGGGTCATGAAGGTGTGGGTCGTCCCCCCTGGGGTCCACACCGAGGGCTCCTCCCGAGAGTTCGTGCTCCACACCGCCATGCCTCCTTAGACTTGGATTCGCCTTCATCCCTTCTTCGCCTCCATCATCCCGCATGGAGAGCTCCTGGAGCTTTGGTTGCAGCACGCCGGCTGCAGCGCCCTCGCGACCGAGGCAGAGGTCGCGGTCGTTGCCCCGGGCGAGGTCTTCATGACTCGAGGCTGGAGCGAAATCGCCCAGGTCTGCAGGACAAGAGGTGCCTTCGTGATCCACTTGGAGTACGATGGTGCTTCGGTGATGTTCTTCAAGGTCTTCGATGCGAACGGGCGCCGGCTGGAGTGCTGCCCCGGGAGAGGTGGACGGGACCCTGCTACGGCGAGGACTGGGCCCGCCGACCGCTCCCTTGGCGGCTCCTCAGGCGGCGGAGGTTCCAGCGACTCCAGCGAGCTCTTCGCGACTCCGGAGACGTGCGACGACAGCTACGAGCCCCCGAGCCGGCGCCGCTCTTGGAGCAGGGCGGGCTCGTCCGGCCGTCGCCGACTCCGATCTGGATGGGGTTGGCGCCGGTGCTCGACGGCCCACTATTGATGATGGCGTCTTTTGCAGGGGCGCGTGTAGTTAGCATCCTTTTAGGATCTGTTTCCTGCGAGGAATCAAAGACGCGTCCCGTGGGGGCTTGTAAGGTGCCTGTGATCCTGTTTTGTTAATATAACCCTTGTCGTAGAACTGTGTGAGTTGCTCATTCCGTCTTAGCTCAGTTCTCCCTTTCGAACCTCACGAGGGCTTGGTGCTCTGCGCCAACAGGTCCCAGTCCCAAGGCGGCTTCAGCCGTCACTGGTATGCCGTGGTCAAGGCTAGGAGGTGAGCGACCCGGGGTCCGGTAAGAGCCCCTGAGTCGCGATGCTCAGGAGGTCCCCTTCGGCGCTCAAGCAGGTGTTGTTCGGTGAGAAAGGAGAGCGGCGTCGCTAAAACGGGATTGCATTAGGTGCGGGGATGGTGCCACGGTAGCTGGTGCTTCCGGGTGGTGACTTATCTCAAGAATCAGGGACCGCTCTCTGGTGTGTCGCCGGGTCCGTGCATCGGCAGGCGTGAGTTTGCTCGGCGAGGTCCTCGCGTGTCCCTCCCCTCTCGCCTTTACTCCCCTTTCTGCTCTATGTCCTTGGGTCCCGGCCCTCGAGCGAGTCTCAGCCCTCGCTGGTATGCCAGGTCACGATGCCGTGGATAAGGCCAGAGGATGAGGGCTGGAGAGCCAGTAGGAGCCCTGAGTCGTGATGCTCAGGCACCCCCTTTAACGTGCAAGCGGTTCGCGCGGATGAGAGTGAAGGAGACACCGCAAGGGCCTCGCCTGACGCAGCTCCTTTAGGAGACCCTGTAGACCCATCATAGAAAGAACGAGGGGTTGCCATGACAATTGACAGTCAGCCGTTGGTTGCTTCCGAGGGGCGATGAGGCACTGAAGGCTTGACGAGGTGGCGCCATGCGGGGCTGTCGCGGCCAGAGCTCAGCCATTCAGGTTTGTCGGCGTTGCAGGGACGGACCCATGCGCAAGCGTCGTGCCGTTTGGGAGCAGCTCCGTCAGTTGGCATCAGTTGAGCAGGCAACTAGGTCAAACACATTAGCCGCAAAGGAGTGGATTCATTCAAATAGATGCTGGGAAGGTGGAAATCACTGGGTCAGGCCTGAGCGACTTGGGGGATGACGCAGCCCGTGGGGCGCCCCCAACAAGGTAAGCTAACAACATGAAATAAAAGGGATACATGCCGCAGGGACGGACCCACGCGGCCTGGGAATAATGCAGCCCTGGAGCGCGCTCCCAGCTGGAAATGAAACTTGAAAGATGTCACCTGATGATGTTGAGGATGAAGGAGTGTTGGTGTAGCAGACTCGGTGGGCTATGGAAGCCGATCCTCACGAGCCCCCAGGCCCAGGGGCCTTGGGAGGCTCCGGAGGCGCTGGTGGCTCCTTGCGGACCATCTCCATCTCCACCAGGGTTGCGGAATGCTGGCCTCTTGAGCCTCCATGATACCCCTCATGAGGCACTGGTACGTGGCAGCCGCGTTCGGCAAGCCGTAAGGCATGCGAACGTAGCTGTGGGGTGGACCTTCGCAGCGCCCCACTCGCGAGGGCCAGAGGCGCTCCAGAGAGGCGACTCGATTGAGCCCTGGTATGTCGATGCAGACGCGTAGCCCACCATCCTCGCCTGGATGGGGAGCCATAGTTGGCAGGAGGCGGCCGCCTTTCATGACTCTTGACTCCTGTAGCTCCTGAATGGCCTTGCTGACGAACTCTTGAGGGTCTGGCTCTCCTTGCCTTACTCCTTCTTGAGGGAAACGTGCTTCGAAACACGCCTCCATGTGGCGCCCAAGCGCCTCCCTCGTGACCTTAGCCAGGTCGGTGGCCCTCCAGGGGAGAGCCCCCGAGCCCCGCCTGAGGAGGGCGCCGGGCGCGCTTTCCTATGCGATGGAAGGAGGTTCCCCCTGGGCAGGCGCGGGCCCTGAGGGCCTGCCTCCTGAGGGGCCGGGCCGGATGATGTCTTCTTCTTCTTGGGGGCGGTCTCGGGAAGCCTCCTGCTTCCGTGATCCGGGTCTTCCAATGATGCGGCCTGAAAGGCTCATTCCAGGGAACACACCGCGTCCTTCTCTTCACAGGGCACTGTGATGACTCCGCCACTTCCTGGCATCTTGAGGACGTTGTAGCCGTGGTGAGTTACGGCCATGAACTTGGCCAGCGCTGGGTACCCAAGGATGGCGTTGTACTGTAGGCGAATGTGGGCGACGTCGAAGTCGATGAGCTCGGTGCGGTATTTGTCGCGTGCCCCGAAGGTGACAGGGAGGCGGACCTGCCCAATCAGGGCCGTGGAGCCGTCGGTGACTCCGGAGAAAGGCTTGGTTGGCTGAAGCTGGTTGTAGGGCACTTGTAGATTGTTGAATGTTTCCACGGACAGGACGTTGAGCCTTGCCCCGCCATCGATGAGGGTCCTGGTGACCACCACGTTGCTGATGATTGGGGAACAAAGCATCGGGAGGACTCCCGATGTGGCCGCACACTTGAGCTGATCTGCTGAGCTGAACGTGATGGCGCACGCTGACCACCTGAGAGGGCACGTGGCTTCGAGCTTGGGGAGGACTGCATTCACTTCACGGGTGAACTGCTTGAATATGCATTGAGAGGCTGGGGCTTGAGCCCCGCCCAGGATGCAGGCGACCGCGCGCGGCTCCTGGAAGCCCCCAGCCCCTCGTCCTGATGGCGGTCCTCGTTTCTCCTTCTTCAGCCCTTCTTCAGCCCTGGCGCACTTGGTTGCCAAGTTGAACAACTCCAAGGAGGTGCACAGGTCTTCATGCATCGCCAGCTCCTCCTTCATCTTGACATCGCGCACGCCATCGGAGAAGGCTGAGATGATGGCCTCCTCGGTCACCTTGGGAATCTTGAGGCGTGCGTTGTTGAAGCGCTGGATGTACTTCTGCAGGGTCTCTCCGGGTTTTTGCTTGATGCGGCGCATGTCGCTCACGGCGGGTGGCCGGTCGCGAGTACCTTAGAAGTTGGCGATGAAGCGGGTGCGCATCTCGTCCCAGGAGGAAATCATGCTTGGAGCCAGGTTCAGGAGCCAGGTGCGGGCCCCGTCCTTGAGCGCCATGGGAAACCAGTTCGCCATGACCTTCTCGTCTTCGTTGGTAGCTTCGATGCCCAGCTCATAGAGCTGAAGGAACTCCGCAGGGTCGGCCATGCCATCGTAACGAGGAGGCAGGTCTGGCTTAAACTTGCCGGGCCACGCGACGCTGCGTAGCTCGGTGGTGAAGGAACGGCAGCCAGCTGTGGCCATGGGAGGCCTAGGGTGACGGAGAGCTTGGTCTTGCATGTCCCCACGCGCTGCAGCTGGGAGCAGCGCGGGGTCTTGACGTGCGGGAGCAGGAGCGTGGTCGCGACGTGCTGGAGCAGGGAGCGCCCGGGCAGCTTCTTGCGGGCGAGGGACTTCTTGGCAGCTCTGCTCTTGCCGCGCTGGCACCTGACGGAGCGGGTTCCGCCCAGGGGCCACGCGCCTTGGATCCATGGTGCCTTCTTGAGGAGGAGGCGGCCGGGGCGCCGCCGGAGCTTCGTCGCCCGCGCGGGGCGGGGTGCGGTGCAGCGGAACGGACGGCGCAGGAGAGCCCCCTGCAGCACGGACGAGCTCGGCGACGCGGTCGAGCCATTCTTCGTAGACGTCATCGACGGGACGGTAGCGCAGGAGCTCGTTTGCCGCGATGAGCGTAGCTCGAGCCTCCATGGGTGCGCGGAGCGCGCGAGACGAAGAACCAGCTGGGGTGAGCGAGGGAGAAGCTGTGCGGCCGTCTTGCCGCACGGACGGATGCTGAGACGACGCTTGCTGCTCGTCCCCCGCCGGGCTGGTGGGGCGTTGACGGCAGGTGACGGGGAACGGCGAGGACGCCCGCCGACAGGAGCCGTCTGGGCGACGCGGGAAGCGAGAGCGGCCCAGCGCTCGGCGTGGGCCCGACGAGCGTCAGACATGGACGCGATGGTCGGAGGAGAACGGGGTGGTGGAAGACGAATTCCGGCGCACCCCTACCTGGCGCGCCAAATGTCGGATTTCGGGTTCCGGCAGACCCTTGAGGTTCGAACACTGGGGTGCGCGCGGAGATTTCGCCTTCTACCTACCTGCACCCCTCCGCCTCGCTAAGATCTAAGCTATGGAAAGAACAGGACAAGACACACATGGTTTATACTGGTTCGGGCCACCGTTGTGGTGTAATACCCTACTCCAGTGTGTGGTGTGGTGGATTGCCTCTTGGGCTAATGATGATGAGCAATACAAGGAAGAACAGCCTCGCAAGGGTCTGTTCTTGGCTGGGGGGATGAACTGCTAGGAGGAGTTCAGTCACCCTTCTCTCTCTCTCTCTCTCTCTCTCTCTCTCTTCTCGATTGCGATCCGATCTTGATCCCTTTTGATTTTCCCCCCTTTCTACCCTGGGGGTGGCTAGTCCTATTTATAGGCAAAGGCCCTGGGCCTCTTCCCAAACATTGAGCGGGAAGGGCGCCAACAATTGGCCATTTTGAAGGGGAACATCTGGTACACTTATCCTGACTAAAGTTGGTCCTCGTCTGCCAAAGGCTCTGGTGGTGACGCTGGCTTGGGCTCCACAATGACTTCCTCCCTGCCGTTGGACTGGTCTTGGTCTCGTTGCACCGAAACGGGTGCCTTTGCTTGATGCTCTCGCCTGTGCTTGCTCCCTTTGCACCAAAGAGGAAAGGAGGACACTGCGCGGCTGGCGCCCGCCAGGTGCCTTTGGTCGTCATGGCTTGCGTCACGGGCACCTCGTGAGGTACCCCGCCTTGATCTCTCCGCCTCCTCGCGAGCCATCCTGATGAGGCCGTGCCTGAGGAAGCTCCGTGTCGTCCGCCCCGCGAGGCTTGGCCCCTCGCGAGGGTCTTGGGTCTGTGTTGATGAAGACGGGCCGTGCTGGGCCCCCCTTTGAGCCACGCCGCAGGCCGCAGGCAGGCAAGTCTGGGGACCCCCGTTCCCAGAACGCCGACAGGGAGCCCTCGAGTCCTTAAAGACGAGTGGAGAGGTTTTCTAATGCACAAGTCACAGGTTACGAATACGAATGGGCAAGAGGTAAACTTTATCTGTTTGGTTTGCCGGGGATCGCCATGCCGGGTGGTCTTCTCAACTTCTTGCTGAAGCTGGGTCCTTGGCGGGATCGCGCGTCTTTGCCATGATTGGAAAGAAGTGAGGACAAAAGCATGGAACCTCGGTAGTTCACTAACATTTACTGGAATCAAAAAGCAGTATAGTACCCTGGACAAGCATGCATATACGTATATACACAAACATGGGAATCAACAGGAAACTATACATGCTAAGGGATTCCTTTTCCCTTACTGCGCACAGGATCTGCTACTGGCTCCGTACATAGGGTTGCATGCCTCGGCAGCAAGGCTAGTACGAAACGGGAGTTGCTGGGGCCCCGGCAACCGCGCCTTAGGGGTAAAACTTGCAAAGATGTTAAATATTGCACGAGTTGCTCACCGGAATGCCATCTTCGGTCTCCAGAAGGACTGCGCCAGGCCTGGTGACTCGTATTACCCGATAAGGTCCTTCCCACCTCGGCGTCAACTTATTTGGATTCTTAGGGGATTGGATCCACTGAAGAACAAGGTTGCCTTCCTCAAGGCTTCGGGCATGAATCTTGCGGCTATGATAGCGGCGCAAGGCTTGCTGATATCGAGCGGCTCGCACAGCAGCCCGAAGACGATCTTCCTCAAGGAGCGTCGCATCATCTTGGCGCAACTGCTCTTGCTCATGCTCATCATAAGCGAGCACTCGAGGTGACCCGTATATGAGTTCACTGGGGAGAACTGCTTCTGCCCCATATACCAGGGCAAAGGGTGTCTGGCCAATGGCTCGATTTGGTGTCGTCCTGATTGACCAAAGAACCATTGGCAACTCATCAATCCAGCGCCTTCCGTATTTGTGTAGCTTGTCAAAAGTCCTAGTCTTGAGACCCCGCAGCACTTCCGCATTCGCCCTCTCAGCCTGGCCGTTACTTCTGGCATGGGCAACAGAAGCAAAATAGACCTTGCTGCCGAGGTCTTGAATGTACTGCATGAAGGTGCGGCTCGTGAACTGCGTGCCATTGTCGGTGATGACTCTGTTCGGCACACTGAAACGACAGACTAGTCCCTTGAAGAACTTGACGGTTGACTGTGCTGTTACTTTTCTCACTGGCTCCACTTCCAGTCACTTTGTGAACTTGTCAATCGCGACGTACAAGTACTCAAAGCCCCCGAAAGCACGGGGAAAGGGGCCTAGTATGTCGAGCCCCCAGACTGAAAATGGCCAGGAAAGAGGGATTGTCTAAAGAGCTTGGGCAGGTTGATGGAGCTTCTTTGAATGGAATTGGCACGCTTCACAATTGGTTACTAGTGTAGTTGCATCCTGGAGGGCGGTGGGCCAGAAGAAACCTTGCCGGAACACTTTACCGGCAAGAGCCCTTGACCCTATGTGGGAGCCACACATGCCTCCATGTATCTCTGCCAACAGCCTCAGTCCATCCTCTCAAGGAATGCACCTCAATTTCACACCGTTCGATCTTCTCCTATAGAGGGCATCATCCACAAAGTGGTACACGCTGGACCGATGGGCTACTTTCTCTTCTTCTTCCTGCTCCTCGGGGAGCTCTCCTGTTTGGAGGAAACGGACGGTGGGTTGCGCCCATGCCGGAGCCTGGGGCTCAACGGCAAGGACTAAAGGCTCATCTTCGGCCGTAAGGGTAACTACTTCTATGGCCAAGGCATGAGGCCCTCGTTGCCGCCCTCCAGCAAGCTTGGGGCTCCCGGCAACGTCCTTGTCGGCGGCTCCTGGGAGCTCAGTGGGAAAGTACTTTCCGGGGCCCGCCTTCCTTCGTTTGTTCTGTCCTGCTGATGGTTCAACGGATGGGTGAGTTAATTGAAGCACAAAGGTACCTGGTTCCACGGGCAATTTGAGGGCAGCACGCTTTGACAGGTCGTAAGCAATGCCATTCTCCGCTCGGCGAACATGCTCTGCTTGCAATCCATCGAAGCGCTCTTCCAACTTCCTCACTTCATCCACATAGGCCTCCATCAACGGGCTCTGGTAGTCCTTGTTTACTTGCTTGACGATGAGTTGTGACTCACCTCTGATGATGACCTTTCTGATTCCAAGGTCTGCCGCGATCCTGAGACCGGCCAACAACCCCTCGTACTCCGCCGTGTTGTTCGTTGATTTTTCCCGGGGAAAGTGCATCTGGATTACGTACTTGAGGCGCTCTCCGGCGGGCGCGACGAGCAATACGCCGGCACCAGCACCTTGGAGTGAGAAAGCTCCATCAAAGTACATAATCCACTCACTACTCGTCTCCTTGCCGGGGAGGATGGTCTCTTGAATCTCCTCGTTGGGCGTTGCGGTCCATTCTGCTATGAACTCCGCCAGGGCTTGGCTCTTGATTGTTGAAGTACTTTCAAACTTGAGGCCAAAGCTCGACAGCTCCAACACCCACTCCACAATCCTCCCAGTCGCATCTGAGTTGTGCAAGATTCGTTGCAATGGGGGCGCGTGACGACAGTGATCTCATGTGCTTGGAAATAGTGGCACAGCTTTCTCGAGGCCATGAGGAGGCTGAAAAGTAGCTTCTACATACCAGAATATCTTGACCTAGCCCCCTCCAAGAGGGAAATGACAAAATAGACTGGGTGCTGCACCATCTTCTTCTTCTATCCTACTTGGCTCATCTACTCAGACCCCGCCTTGCCGGGATCGGGTCTCGCCGGGGCTTCTGTCTTGCCGGCATCAGACCCTACCGGGGATGGCCCTGGCCCGCCACCCGATGGATCCGCTGCTACTACCGCCTCTTCCTCAAGTTCCCTCTGCGCCACCAGTGCGGCACTGACCACTTGATTCGTTGCAGCAACGGCTCTTGCGGTTTGGGCGAGACTAGTATTGGCGTGGAGGAGAGATACCTCTTCAAATCTTGTAGTGTAGCCTCTGCTGTCGGGTTTCGGGTTCCGGCAGACCCTTGAGGTTCGAACACTGGGGTGCGCACGGAGATCTTTCCCCTAGCGATCTACGTCCAATCCTCTCGTGCGAACTAAGGTGAAAATTATGAAGAACACAAGGGACACGATGTTTATACTGGTTCGGGCCACCGTTGTGGTGTAATACCCTACTCCAGTGTGTGGTGTGGTGGATTGCCTCTGGGGCTGATGATGGACAGTACAAGGCAAGAACAGCCTCGCGAGAGGTGTTCTTGAGCTGGTGCGATGAACTGCTAGGGTTAGTTCAGTCGCCTCTCTCTCTTTGCTGGGGTTCTACCAGATCTCCCCAGGGTGTCCTCCTACTCTATGGTGGCAAGCTCTATTCATAGAGGCCCTGGGCCTCTCCCCAAATAATGAGCGGGAAGGGCGCCAACAATTGGCCATTTCGAAGGGGAACATGTAGTACAAGTTATCCTGACCAAAGGTGGTCTTCGGCTGCCAAAAGCACTGGCGATGATGCCGTCTTGGGCTCCACGGTGACCTCTGTCCTGCCGTTCGGCTGGTCTTGGTCTCGTTGCACCGGAATGGTAACCTTTGCCTGATGCCTTGGCCTGTGCTTGCGCCCTTTTCACCGAAGGGGAAACAAGGACACTGCGCAGGCCGGCGCCCGCCTGGTGCCCGCCTGGTCTCGGTCATCATGGCTTGCATCACGGGTTCCTCGTGAGGTACCCTTGCATTGATCTCACCGCCTCCTCGCGAGCCTGCCTGATGAGGTCGCCTCTGAGGAAGCTTCCTGTCATCCGTCCCGCGAGGCTTGGCCCCTCGCGAGGGTCTTGAGCTTGAGCTGATGAAGATGGCCAGGCAAGTCTGGGGACCCCCGTTCCCAAAACGCCGACAGTACCCCCCGGGTCCAAGGCGCGCACGGGCTTGGCTTAGCAGAGAAGCGAAGGGGCAAGCGCGAAGCGCCGCGGGCCCTAACAGCCTGTGGCCTTGGGCGCCGCGTGGTGATTGATTGGACGTGGGTGACTGCGCTTCCCCACGACGCCTCGGTGACCGCATGACTTGATAAGTCCCTGTATGCAGAGAAACTGGTCATGATTACCTGCAATCGTGATGCCTGGCAGTTGGCCTTCTCCGGCTATAAGTACGGGGCTGGGTGAGCTTCGCCGGTTCACCCCTTTCCGTCACTCCTCCTCTTCTTCTTCCTCATCCTTGCTTCCTCTTGCACCAATGGCACCGATCCGCCGGTTTTCAGCTGAGGAGAAGGGAAAGGCCCCCAGAGAGGGTCCTGACCCCCTCCCGCCGAAGAAGCGGCCAATCCTTTGTCACCGGGACGAAGGCGCCTGGCAGGTGGTGTCGAGGCCGTGGTACGAGCGGCCGCCGCCTGGGGAGGTGCTAGCAAGTAGCATTCCTTAGGGTTAGCACCTTTTGTTCCCTGCAAGGAATTAAAGCAACACCCCGTGGGGGTATGTAAGGCATTTGTCGTGCTTTTGTAATTACTCTATCCTTAATATGAATTAGCGTGAGGTGTCCATTCTGTTCCGGCTAAGCTCCCCCTTTCTATCCTCACGAGGACTTGGTGCTCTACGCTAATAGGTCCCAGTCCCCAGGCAAGCTTCAGCCATCGCTGGTATGCCAGGTCGCGATGCCGTGGTCAAGGCCAGGAGGTGAGCGGCCCGAGGTCTGGTAAGAGCCCCCGAGTCGCGATGCTCGGGAGGTCCCCTTTAGCGCTCAAGCAATCCTTGCTGGGCAAGAAAGGAAGGTAGCGTCGCCGTGACAGAGTTGCACTGGGCGGGGATTTAGCATTGCATTGGTCTAGCTTTTGCGATGGCGCGACTTATCTTGTGTGTCTGACGTAGTTCCTCGGAGAGGCGCCTGGCCCGAGAGGCGGTGGTCGATGTACTACTGGTTAGGCCCTCGCGAGCTTCTTACCACTCCCCCGCACTTTCCTTAATGCTCTACGTCCTCAGGTCCCGGCCCTCGAGCGAGCTTAGCCGCCGCTGGTATGACAGGTCACGATGCCGTGGGTCAAGGCCAGGGGGTGAGGGCTGGAGAGCCAGTAGGAGCCCATGAGTCGCGATGCTCAGGTACCCCCCCCCTTTTAACGTGCAAGTGGTCCGTGCTGAAGAGAGGGAGAGAGAGCTCACGATGCCCCCAACGTTGCTCCTGGAGTAGGTCCTACACACCAATCATGAGGAGAAATAAGGCTTGTCATTACGGTCGCCGGCCAACCTATGGTCACTCCGAGGGAGCGGTCAGGGCACTGAGGGCCTGGTGAGGTGGCGCCTTGCGGGGCTGCCATGGCCAGAGCTCGACCACTCAAGTTTATAAAGATTGCAGGGACGGACCCGTGCGCAAGCGTCGTGCCAGAACTAGCGGCTCTTCAAATAGGCGTCGATCGAGCAGGTGATTAGGTCAGGTATGTTAAGCACATAGGAGGAAATCCAATTTCAAGCAAGCGCGGGTAAAAGCAACTGCCGTTGGGTCGGGCCCGAGCGGCGTGGGGATGATGCAGCCCAAGGGGCGCCCCCAATAGGGTAAGTAAAGAGCATAACCAAAATGGATACATGCCGCGGGGACGGACCCACGCGGCCTGGGAATGGTGCAGCCCTGTGGGCGCTCCCAGCTGAAAGTAGAACTCTGAAAGATGTCACCTAGTGCCGTTGAAGATGAAGTGATGCTGACGAAGTGAGCGATGCGCGGTGAAGATGTCGGCCTTCATGCGCCCCCAGGCCCAGGGGCCTTGGGAGGTTCCGGTGGCACGTGCAGGTCTTCAGGGACCATCGCCACCTCCACCAGGACCGCGTGATGCCTGACCTCCTGAGCCTCCAGAATGCTCCTCAACAGGCGCTGATGTGCGGCGTCCGCGCTCGGCAGGCCAAAGGGCATGCGAACGTAGCTGTCGGGTGGTCCCACGTAGCGCCCTACGGCCGAAGGCCATAGGCGCTCCTGGGACGTAGCTTGGTTGAGCCCTGGAACGTCGACGCAGACGCGCAGTCCTCCATTCTCGCCTGGATGTGGGGCCACGGCAGGTAAGCGGCGGCTACCGTGCATGACTCTGGACTCTTGTAGCTCTTGGGTGTTCCTTGCGATGAACTCCTGAGGGTTTGGTCTCCTTTGACTTGTACCTTTCTGAGGGAAGTGTGCCTGAAAGCACCCCTCCAAGTGGTGCCCAAGCGCCTCCCCCATGACCTTGGCAAGGTCGGTGGCTCTCCAAGAGGGAGCCCCCGAGCCCTGCCTAAGGAGGGCGCTGGGCGCGCCTTCCTATGCGCGAGAGGGCGGCGCTCCCTGATCGGGCGCGAATCCTGACGCAATACCTCCGGAGGTGCCTGCTTCCTTGTGGCTCCGGCCAGGTGAGGTCTTCTTCTTCTTCTTGAGGGTCGCCTCGGGAGGCCTCCCGCTCCTGCAATCTGGGTCTTCGATTGCTGCGGCTTGGAGCGCACGCTCGAGCGAGCACACTGCGTCCCTTTCTTCACAGGGTACGGTGATGACTCCACTGCTTCCTAGCATCTTGAGGACATTGTAACCATGGTGAGTCACTGCCATAAACTTTGCTAGGGCTGGGTACCCGAGGATGGCATTGTACGGCAGGCGGATCTAAGCGACGTCGAAGTCGATGAGCTCGGTGTGGTAGTTGTTGCGTTGCCCGAAGGTGACCGGAAGGCGAATCTGCCCAATTGGAACAGTGGAACCATCGGTGACTCCTGAGAAAGGCTTGGTTGGTTGAAGCTGGTCGTATGGCACTTGGAGATTGTCGAACGTCTCGACGAACAGGAAGTTGAGTCCTGCCCTGCCATCGATGAGGGTCCTGGTGACGTGCACGTTGCTGATGACTGGGGAGCAAAGCATCGGGAGGACTCCGGCCGTTGCCGCACACTTGAGCTGGTCTGCGGAACTGAATGTGATCGCGCACGAAGACCACCTGAGAGGGCGCGTGACCTCAAGCTTGGGAAGGACTGCATTCACCTCGCGAAAAAACTGCTTGAAGATGCGCTGTGAGGCTGGGGCCTGGGCACCGCCTAAGATGCAAGCAATTGCACGCGGCTCTTGGAAGCCCCCAGCCCCATCGTCTTGGTGTTGGTCTTCGTTCCTCCTTGGTGGAGTTGACAGAGGAGGGAGGCCTGCGTTGCCGTGGGGACGGTCCTCACGAGGCTGGTCCCTCCAGCCTCCCTCGTGAGGCTGGTCCCGCCAGCGGTCCTCGCGAGGTCGGTCACGCCATCCCTGGCGAAGGCCACGGTCTTCCCATCGTCCACCACCTCTTCCTCCTCCTCGGCCATAGCCCCTGTCATTGCGCTCTGGGCGTCGGCCGATTCGCCCATCTCGCACGGCTCTGAGCTCTTGACATTCGTTGGTGTTGTGGGTGTGGAGGTCGTGGTACACGCAGTACCGTCTGCCCTTGGATGACTCAGGCTGATCCCTGCCTCGCTTGGTGTCCGGTTCCACTGCTAGCATGGCAGCCCCCTTGCGCTTCACGTCCTTGGCCTTGAGCTTCTTTTCTTCCGGGTCGGCTGCCGGGAGCTCGAGGAGGGAGAGACGCCTTTCCTCAGCCCTAGCGCACCTGGTCGCCAAGTTGAATAGCTCCAGGGATGTGCACAGGTCTTCATGGATTGCTAGCTCTTCCTTCATCTTGATGTTGCGCACGCCGTCGGAGAAGGCTAAGATGATGGCTTCTTCAGTCACCTTGGGCATCTTGAGGCGAGCGTAGTTGAAGCGCTGGATGTACTTCTATAGGGTTTCTCTTGGCTGTTGCTTGATGCGGCGCAGGTCGCTCACGGTCGGGGGCCGGTAGCGAGTGCCCTGGAAGTTGGCGATGAAGCGGGTGCGCATCTTGCTCCAGGAGGAGATCGTGCCGGGAGCCAGGTTCAGGAGCCAAGTGTGGGCGCCATCCTTGAGCGCCATGGGGAGCCAATTCGCCATGAACTTCTCGTCTCCGTTGGCGGCTACGATGCCCAGCTCGTAGAGCTGCAGGAACTCTGCAAGGTCTGCTGTGCCATTGTAGCGGGGAGGGAGGTCAGGCTTGAACTTGCCTGGCCATGTGACGCTGCGCAGCTCGGGGGTGAAGGGGAGGCAGCCCGCCGTGGACTTGTTCTTGCGGGTCACCACGCGCCACCACTGGGAGCAGCGCGGGGTTTTGTCGTGGAGGCGCTGGGGCGCGATCTTGGCGCGCCGGTGTTGGGAGCGCGAGCACCTTCCCGGGGACGTGAGATCTCTTGGCAGCTCCCTTCTTGCTGCGGAGGCGCCGGACGTGGAGGGTTTCGCCCTGGGGTTGCGCGCCTTGGAGCCAAGGCACCTTCTTGGGGAGGAAGCGGCGGAGGCGCCTCCTGATCCTCGCCCCCTACACAGGACGGAGGGCGAGGCAGAGAGAGGGACCGCAAGGGGGAGCCCCCTACGGCACTGACGAGCTCGGTGATGCGGGCGAGCCAGTCCTCATAGAGGTCGCCGATGGGGCGATACTGCAGGAGCTCCCGCGCTAAGAGCAGTGAGGCGTGCGCATCCATGGGTGCGCGACGGGCGTGGGACGACGAGCCAGCTGGAGTCAGTGACATGGTGGCGGTGCGACCGTCCCACCGCACCAAGGGGTGCTGGGACGAGGCCTACTGCTCGTTCCCCGCCGGGCCGGTGGCGGCGTTGGCGGCGGGCGACAGGGAACGACGAGGGGGGCCGTCGACGGGCGCCATCTGGGCGACGCGAGCGGCGTGAGCAGCCCGGCGCTCGGCATGAGCCCGACGAGCGTCAGCCATGGACATGACAGAAGATCACACATGAACAGCGGAAGGAAGATTCCGGCGCACCCCTGCCTGGCGCACCAAATGTCGGGTTTCGGGTTCCGGCAGACCATTGAGGTTCGAACATTGGGGTGCGCGCGGAGATCTTTCCCCTACCGATCTACGTCTGATCCTCTCGTGCGAACTAAGGTGAAAACGATGAACAACACAAGGGACACGATGTTTATACTGGTTCGGGCCACTGTTGTGGTGTAATACCCTACTCCAGTGTGTGGTGTGGTGGATTGCCTCTGGGGCTGATGATGGACAGTACAAGGGAAGAACAGCCTCGCGAGAGGTGTTCTTGAGCTGGTGCGATGAACTGCTAGGGTTAGTTCAGTCGACTCTCTCTCTCTTTGCTGGGGTTCTACCAGATCTCTCCGGGGTGTCCCCCTACTCTGTGGTGGCTAGCTCTATTTATAGAGGCCCTGGGCCTCTCCCCAAATAATGAGCGGGAAGGGCGCCAACAATTGGCCATTTCGAAGGGGAACATGTAGTACAAGTTATCTTGACCAAAGGTGGTCTTCGGCTGCCAAAAGCACTGGCGATGACACCGTCTTGGGCTCCATGGTGACCTCCGTCCTCCCATCCGGCTGGTCTTGGTCTCGTTGCACCGGAATGGTAACCTTTGCCTGATGCCTTGGCCTGTGCTTTCCCCCTTTGCACCGAAGGGGAAACAAGGACACTGCGCAGGCCGGCGCCCGCCTGGGGCCCGCCTGGTCTCGATCGTCATGGCTTGCGTCACGGGTTCCTCGCGAGGTACCCTTGCATTGATCTCTCCGCCTCCTCACGAGCCTTCCTGATGAGGCCGCCTCTGAGGAAGCTTCCTGTCGTCCACCCCGCGAGGCATGGCCCCTCACGAGGGTCTTGAGCTTGAGCTGGTGAAGATGGGCCGCGCTGGGCCCCCGCTTGAGCCACGCTGCAGGCTGCAGGCAGGCAAGTCTGGGGACCCCCATTCCCAGAATGCCAACATCTGCCTCCGGAGTCCACTTTACTGGACCCGCCTTTTTCAAAACCTTGAAAAAGGGGAGGGCATGCTCAGCAGATTTGGAGATGAATCTACTCAGGGCGGCAACGCAACCGGCGAGCCTACGGACGTCTTTGTCCCGCTTCGGTGCTTCAATATGCTCGATCACCTTGATCTTGTCAGGATTTGCTTCAATTTTGCGTTGAGACACGAAGAACCCAAGAAGTTTGCGGATGGGACACCGAACACTCACTTCTCTGGGTTGAGCTTGAGGTTGATCTTACGCAGATTTGCAAATGTTTCTTCTAGGTCTTGTATGAGCGTGGCCCTGTCCTAGGTTTTGACCACTGTATCATCCATATAGGCTTCCATATTTCTATGTAGCTGGGGCTCAAAACCAATTTGGACCGCTCGGGCAAACGTCGAACCGATGCTCTTCAACCCGAAAGGCATCCATAGAAAACAGTACGTACCACATTGGGTGATGAACGCGGTCTTCTCTTCATCTTCTTTCATCATGAAGATCTGGTGGTATCCTGAATAGGCGTCGAGGAACGACAGCATGTCACACCCGGCAGTGGACTCTACAATCTGGTCGATGCGTGGCAGGGGGAAGGATCCTTTGGACAAGCTTTATTGATATCTGTGTAATCAATACACAGCCTCCACTTCCCATTTGCCTTACGCACCACCACCGGATTGGCCAACCACATGGGGTGGAGTACTCCTCTAACTAGGTCTGCCGCCTCCAACTTCCTGATCTCTTCTATGATGAACTCTTGTCGCTCCAAAGCTTGCTTCCTGACCTTTTGCTTGATGGGCCGCGCATGAGGATGGACAGCAAGATGGTGCTCAATCACCTCCCTGGGAACGCCGGGGATGTCGGATGCTTGCCATGCAAACACATCGACATTCGCCCGCAGGAAGGTGACGAGCACGCTTTCCTATTTGATGTCGAGGTTGGAGCTTATGGTGAAAGCCCCGCCCGTACCATCCTTCTTGACGGACACCTTCTTGGTTTCTGGTGGTGCAGCCTTGGACTTCTTGCTCTTGCCGGCGGAGCTCTCTGGCACGTCCTGAATAGGAGCGCGGCACTCCAAAGAGGTGCGCTTGTCGGAGTGGGTGCAAGAGGTCTCGCCGGAAGAGATCTTGTCGGCCTTCTTCTTCCCTAGAGCTTCAGTGGCAGGGGCAAGTGTCTTCATGGCAGTTGCTGCAACTGCCTCTCGTTAAAGTTGATCGGCGCAGATGAGCGCATCTTTCTTGTCGGAGGGGATGGTGATGATGGTCAGCAACCCTGGCATCTTTAACATGTTGTAGGCGTAGTGGGATGCCGCCATGAACTTGGTCAGCGTTGGGCGGCCAAGGATCCCATTGTATGGCAAGGGGATCTCGGCAACATCGAAGACGATCTTCTCCGTCCTATAGTTCAGCTCGCCTCCAAACGTAAAGGGCATCGTGATTTGACCTTTAGGCTGGCTCCTTCCTGGGTTGACCCCTTGAAACGTGCCCGTCTCTTTGAGGTCTCCATCAGGAATCTGCAGCTTCTTGATCACAGCGGCCGAGATCAAACTCAGACCGGCCCCACCGTCAACCAGCACTTTCGTCACCTTGTGGTTGTGTATCGTTGGCGAGACCAACAACGGCAAACACCCGACCGCAGTTGTGTGATCAGGGTGATCCTCGGTGTCATAAACGATGGGTGTGCGGGACCACTTCAGGGGCTTCTAGGCATCCAATGACGGCTCTGCCACAGCGAGCTCACACGCCCACTGCTTCAGCTGGCGGTGTGAGGTGTGCGACGAGGCACCACCGTCGACGCACATGGCCTCTTAGCCTTCTGTAACTCGTGCTCACTGGACGCGTTGTCCTCGTCGTGATCATCATCCTCCTCTTTCTTGTCACGGCCCCGAGCGGGCCTCTCTTGTTGGTTATCTTTGCTGCGGCGACCCCCTTGGCCGCCACGCTTCTTGCCGGATCCCTCAGCACCATCCTGACCTTTCTCCTTGTCTCGCCTTTTGTATTCAGCCTTCTGCTTTTCAACAAGCGGCTCAACTTGTCGGCAATTTTGGAGGTCATGCCCCTTGGTGCGGTTAATCTTGTAGTACTGCTTGTCGGAGCCTCCTGGCTTGCCGGCAGCCGCCAGGACCAAGCAGGCGGCACACCTGGCAATCTCCTTGCTGGGGTCGTCAGCCTTGGCCTTTTTGGCGGCGCCGAGGTTGCCGGATCTCTCAACGGCAAGCACAGTCTTGCCCTTGCGCTTGTGGGGCCGGCCCTTCTTTGTCAGGGCGGCAGTGTCTTCGTCTGTTGAGTCAGTTTCCACACCGGCGTCCTCGCCGGGGTACTTCCTCCCCTCTTCAGCTCGAGAACATCTATCGGCCAGAACTTAAAGTTCAGCCACATCCTTGACCTTGTTCATCGCCGAATCTTCACGCATCTTGTGGTTGTGTACATTCTGATGGAATGCAATGATAACTGCGGCGGGATGAACATCTGGGATGTTATACTGCACTCGGCTGAACCTTTGTATGTACTTGCGCAGGCTTTCTCCTTCTTTCTGGGGGATGATGTGCAATTTTTTTGCTTGTCCATGAGCTTGGTGGCCTCCAGTGAAGGCGCCAACAAACTCATGACACAAATCCAACCAAGAAGAAATGGAACCCACTGGCAAGTGCATCAACCACGACATGACGTTGGGTTTGAGTTCCAACGGGAAGTAATTGGCAAGCACCTAGTCGTCACGGGATCCAGCAGCTTGCATCGCGATGGTGTAGATGCTGAGGAACTCCGAGGGGTGGGTCTTGCCATTGTACTTCTCGCCAACATCGGGCTTGAACATGCAGTGGGAGGGCCACTGGAACTGCCGCAGCTCTCGGGTAAAGGCTGGACAACCCACCTCGTAAGGTAGGTCGTTGGGCCCCCGGCGCCGGGTGGTCCATAGTAGGCCCCACACGCCGATTTGACTGATGGCGCGTCTCCCGTCGTCGTTCGATGGTAGTTTCAGTGTCTTCCTGGGCCCATTCCCGAAGGACTTGATGTTGGTCGCGGCGGGTTCGCGGGTCGGACGACGCGGTGGAAACGTTGTCACCGACGTTGGGTCGACGGGCCGGTGGCTGCTGTCATGGCCGCGGGGGGGGGGGGGGGGGGGGGGGGGGGGGGAGTGCACCGTGGTCGCAGCGTCTCTGGTCCCCCCACCGCCGACATGTACCGGCTCGTTAGGACGCTAGCGTGAGGGTCCCGCTGTGAGCGGCTCGTCTTTGTTGGCGAACCTAACAAGGCTTCGGATGGTGGCTCTCCACTCATCGAGCTTCCCCATAGCGGGGGGGAGTCGAGGAGCAGCTGCACGCGCGCCAGCACTTCTGCTGGCATAGGCGGCGGCGTGATCTATGTAGACCGCGATGCGCTCCGACTTCTAACCGGGTTAGAAGGGGCTCTCTCACGGTCGCGCGGTCGCGCGCCGCCTGCAGCGGCGTCTGAGCACGCACGCCAGCCTGGTTCGTCCTACGAGTGGCGCATAGGGCTCTTTCCGCGGCGGTGCCTGGGGGCTCCAGCATCGCGGTGTTGCTCATCGCGCGCGGCCTGGAAAGGGAGCGGCGTGGGTGCCATCTAGAGTGTCGTAGAGGCTACTGCGCCGCCCGTGGGTAGCATGGCCCCGCCCCTCGACCTAGCAGCGCACGGCTCGTCGTCTCGGATTCGGACGACGCCGCTCGCCTGGCTCCGATCGCCAGAATGTCATGGACGGGCCACGTCTCCGGCCCCATCCGTGGACACCCAGCCGTCTGCTCGCGCTGGCGCGGACGAGCCGGCCCTGGACGAGCCAATCGCTGTGATCCCCTTTCTCTTGGGGGCCATGGTGATGATGAAGTCGGTGTGCTAACCTTCAAACCGGATTTTCACAGCTTGCGCCCCCTACCTGGCACACCTAAGCTGTCGAGGGAAACGACACCTACGGGACCATGAGGAATCCGTTTTTGCTACAGTTGGCGGGCGCGGGGCTGTGGAAAGAGTAGGATTGAGAGATTTACGCGGGCAGATAATCCATGTTCGGGCCGCAAGTGATGCGTAATACCCTACTCCTGCTGGTTCCTATTTAGCTAGTGTTCTTGGACTAGCTACAAGGCATGCAGGGTCCAAAAAATATGAATCCTCTCTCAGTACGCCGCGGGCCTCCTTTTATAGTCAAAGGGGCTGCCACGGTGGCACATAGGAGGTGCAAAGCTATACAGTAGTCGAGTCTATCTCTTGGCGCCGTACGACAAACGCATTTAATGCGCTGCCGATGTGCCCTTGCTTTATCGGGGATAGCAAGGAAGCTTGTCCCAGATGTCGCCGCTTCGCCTGGCTTCGACGCGCGTCCAAACTGACGAGGCGTGTAGCGCCACACTGGCTGGCTGCTGAGTTGGTGCGATGGCAGAGTCTTCACGAAGATCTGCATGCCACCACGCAGGTGCTTGCCGAGTCGTCCTAGAGGCCGCACGTCGCCACGTAGGCGCCTGCCTAGCTAGTGGGCTGGCAGCTGCATGGGAATGGCGGTGGAGTCTTGGCAGATGTGGGCCTTTGCAGCTGCATGGGAATGGCGGTGGAGTCTTGGCAGATGCGGCCCCGACAAGGGTCTTGCATCGGCATCGTGGTCGTCCCAGCAAGGGTCTTGCCGGGGGTCTCGTGGGTATCCTTGGCAAGGATCTTGCCGAGGATCGTCGTCTTATGGTCATCATCTAGTTTTTGTGCTTCTGGTCTCCACAAAGATTTGCATTCCACCATGGAGGTGCCTCCCGTGCCTTGGTTCCAAAGTGGTTGATGGTGTTGGAACTCTTGGGCTCAAGGGGGGCCGGCTCTGCTGGTGTTGGGCAAGTTGCCCCGGCAAGGTTCTTGCCGGGGCTGTGGAGGCCGCCCCGGCAAGGGCCTTGCTGGGGGAGTCCACCTCGCCCCTCTGCTCTTCGTGTTTCTGGCTTGGCGTTGCTCTGGTTGTCTTGTGGCTTTGCTTCCTTCCTCTGCCCCGCTAGGTGTGGCCGCAAGCGCGGCTCCAACTGCCCACGCACAAGGGGTACAAAATAGGACCCCTCCTTTTGTGCACCGACACCTATATAATGATCATGCCATGAATATCATCATAACTATGTGATATTCTATCAATTGCCCAACAGTAATTTGTTACCCACCTTTACTGTGCTCACGAGAGAGATGCCTCTAGTGAACGCTATGGCCCCCAGGTCCATTCGCTTTATATTTACTAGAATCCTAAAAATACTTGCTGCAATTTATTTACTTTTATTTTTTACATTATATTTATCTATCTACTATTATCACATTTAATCATTGCAATTAACTAGTACAAGGGGATTGACAACCCTCTTCCCCGCGTTCGATGCAAGTATTTGCTTTGTGTGAGTGCAAATACCTTTTATCTTGTTTGCTTGGTGTCTCCTACTGGTTCGATAAACCTTAGTTCTTAATTGAGGGCAATACTATCTACTACTATACTACATCGCCCTTCTTCTTCAAGGAAATCCCGACGCCTATCGCAAGTACCAGTGGTCAGCGGACGGATGGGTGTTCCATGATGACACACAAGTATAGGGGATTGATACGTCCATTTTGCATCATGTTTTCATACTTTTATTTATAATGTTTTTATGCATAATAGTACTTTTTGAGTAATTCTAATGTCTTTTCTCTCATAATATGCAAGGTTTACACAAAGAGGGAGAATGCCGGCAGCTGGAATTCTGGACCTGAAAAACCTACATCAGAGTTACCTATACTGCACATCTCCAAATGAGCTGAAAATTTACGGAGAATTGTTTTGGAATATATGAAAAATATCGGAGCAAATAACTACCGGAGGGGGCCACCCTGGTGTGCACAAGACACCGGGGCGCGCCTGGCCCCCAGGCACGCCCTGGTGGGTTGTGCCCTCCTTGGCCCACCTTCGGTGCCCATCTTATGGTATATAAGTGATTTTGACCTAGAAAGAAAATAAGGAGAGGACTTTCGGGACGGAGCGCTGCCGTCTCAAGGCAGAACTTGGGCATGAGCACTTTTGCCCTCTGGCAGAGCGATTCCACCAGGGAAACGTCCCTCCTGAAGGGGGAAATCGAAGCCATCGTCATCACCAACAACCCTCTCTTTGGTAGGCCAATCTCCATCAACATCTTCAACAGCACCATATCCTCTCAAACCCTAGTTCATCTCTTGTGTTCAATCTTTGTACTGGAACCTCAGATTGGTACCTGTTGGTGACTAGTAGTGTTGATTACATCTTGTAGTTGATTACTATATATATGGTTTATTTGGTGGAAGATTATATGTTCAGATCCATTATGATATTTAATACCCCTCTGTTCTGGAGCATGATTACCATTTGTGAGTAGTTACTTTTGTTCTTGAGATCATGGGAGAAATCTTGTTGCAAGTAATCATGTGAACTTGATATGTGTTCGATATTTTGATGATATGTATGTTGTGATTCCCTTAGTGGTGTCATGTGAACGTCGACTACATGGAACTTCACCATATTTGGGCCTAAGGGAATGCATTGTGGAGTAGTTATTAGATGATGGGTTGCTAGAGTGACAGAAGCTTAAACCCTAGTTTACGCGCTACTTCGTAAGGGGCCGATTTGGATCCAAAAGTTTAATGCTATGGTTAGATTTTATCTTAATACTCTTCCCGTAGTTACGGATGCTTGTGAGGGGGTTAATCATAAGTAGGAGGTTTGTTCTAGTAAGAACAACACCTAAGCACCGGTCCACTCACATACCAAATTATCAAAGTAGCGAACACGAATTGAACCAACTTGATGGAAGTGACTAGATGAAATTCCCGTGTGCCCTCAAGAACGCTTTGCCTATCATAAGAAATCATTTTGGCTTGTCCTTTGACACAAAAGGATTGGGCTACCTTGATGCACTTTGTTTGCTGTTACTATTAGTTACTTGCTCGTTACAAATTATCTTGCTATCAAACTATCTGTTACCGACAATTTCAGTGCCTGTAGAAATTACCTTGCTGAAAACCACTTCTCATTTCCTTCTGCTCCTCGTTGGGTTTGACATTATTACTTATTGAAAGGACTACAATTAATCCCCTATACTTGTGGGTCATCAAGACTCTTTTTTGGTGTCGTTACCGGGGAGTGACCACTCTTGGTAAGTGGAAATTGGTAAGGAAAAATTTATACTATGTGCTAAAATTTATTGTCACTTGCTACTATGGAAGACAATCCTTTGAGGGGTTTGTTTGGGGTATCTTCACCTCGACTGAAACCACAATTATTTTCCCCTCAACCTACTGCACCTACTGAAAATATTGGTTATGAAATTCCTTCGGGTATGATAGAACAACTGCTAGCTAATCCTTTTGCAGGAGATGGAACTGAACATCCTGATATGCACTTGATATATGTGGATGAAATTTGTGGATTATTTAAGCTTGCGGGTTTACCCGGAGATGAAGCTAAGAAGAAGGTTTTCCCTTTATCTTTGAAGGGAAAAGCATTGACATGGTACAGGCTATGCGATGATATTGGATCTTGGAATTGGAATCGATTGAAATTGGAATTTCACAAAAAAAATATCATATGCATCTAGTTCATCGTGATTGGAATTATATATATATATATATATTCCTCGTGAAGGAGAAAGTATCGCTCTAGCTTGGGGGAGGCTTAAGTCAATGTTATATTCATGCCCCAATCCTGAGCTCTCAAGAGAAATTATTATTCAGAATTTTTATGCTCGGCTTTCTCATGATGATCGATCCATGCTCGATACTTCTTGTACGGGTTCTTTTATGAAGAATACTATTGAATTCAGGTGGGATCTTTTAGAGAGAATTAAATGCAACTCTGGAGATTGGGAACTCGACGAAGGTAAAGAGTCACGTATTAAGCTTAAGTTTGAGTGTGTTAAATATTTTATGAATACCGATGCCTTTCACAAGTTTAGCACTAAATATGGACTTGACTCTGAGATAGTAGCCTCTTTTTCTACTCTTGTTAATCTCCCTAAGCATAAGTGGTTTAAATATCGTCCACATATTAAAGAAGAAATTAAAGAACCAGATTAGCTAAATATGAAACTATTATTTACAATGTTGATCCAGTTGTGCCTACTGCTTATATTGTAAGACCACCTTTCCCTGTTAGGATAAAGGAACATGCTAAGGTTTCAACTGTGGTCCGCAAAAGTAATATCAAAGCACCTAGACCTTCAGAACAAATTAAAGTATAACCTAATGTTGCTATTGTTAAAGATCTCTTGGTAGAAAATATTGATGGGCATGTTATTTACTTATGTGATGAAGCTGCTAGAATTGCCAAACCCGTTGAAAAAGATAAACATAGACTGCTGTTGGCATGCCTGTTGTCTCAGTTAAAATAGGATATCACCATTATCAAGGTTTATGTGACGTAGGTGCTAGCGTTAGTGCTATTCCTTTTACCTTCTATCAAGAAATCATGAATGACATAGCACCCGCTGAAATAGATGACATATATGTTACTATTAAATTTGCCAATAGAGACACCATCACACCACTTGGGATTGTTAGAGATGTTGAAGTCTTGTGTGTGAAAGTAAAATATCCTATTGATTTTCTAGTACTTGGTTCCCCACAAGATGATTTTTGTCCCATTATTTTTGGTAGACCTTTCCTTAACACCGTTAATGCTAAAATAGATTGTGAGAAACAAATTGTCGGTGTTAGTTTTGGTAATGAGTCTCATGAGTTTAATTTCTCCAAGTTTAGTAGACAACCTCATAAGAAAGAATTATCTTGTAAGGATGAAATGATTGGTCTTGCTTATATTGTCATGCCTCCTACTGATCCGTTAGAACAATATTTGCTAGACCATGAAAATGATATGCATATGCATGAAAGAAATGAAATAGATAAAATACTCTTTGAACAACAACCTCTGCTCAAACACAATTTGCCTATTGAAACTCTAAGAGGTCCTCCTCCACCTAAAGGTGATCCTATGTTTGAATTTAAACAATTGCCAGACACTTTGAAATATGCTTATCTTGATGAGAAAAAGATATATCTTGTTATTATTAGTGCTAACCTTTGAGAACATGAAGAAGAAAGATTATTGAAAATTCTGAAGAAGCACCGACCTGCTATTGGGTATACTCTTGATGATCTTAAGGGAATTAGTCCCACTCTATGTTAGCACAAGATTAATATGGAGCCTGACACTAAAACCGTTCTTGATCATCAACGACGTTTGGATCCTAAAATGAAAGAAGTGGTAAGAACTAAAAAAATTAAAGCTTCTGGAAGCAGGTATAATCAATCCCATAGCTGATAGTAGATGGGTAAGTCCCGTTCATTGTGTCACTAAGAAGGGAGGTATTACTGTTGTTCCTAATGATAAAAATGAACCTATTCCGCAAAGAATTGTCACTGGCTATAGAATGGTAATTGAT
The DNA here is from genome assembly GCF_003073215.2 of Triticum urartu. Taxonomy (NCBI): domain Eukaryota; kingdom Viridiplantae; phylum Streptophyta; class Magnoliopsida; order Poales; family Poaceae; genus Triticum; species Triticum urartu. The sequence goes on along the minus strand of NC_053027.1, from coordinate 440,019,826 downwards.
TTTAGAAAACTAAATAAAGCTACTAGAAAATATCATTACCCTCTGCCTTTTATTGATCAAATGTTAGAAAGACTATCTAAGCACACACACACTTTTGCTTTGTTGATGGATATTTTGATTTTTCTCAAATACCCATTTCACAACCTGACCAAGAGAAAGCCACCTTTACTTGTCCTTTTGCAACTTATGCTTATAGACGTATGCCTTTTGGTTTATGCAATGCACCTGCTACCTTTCAAAGAAGTATGACTGCTATATTCTCTGATTTTTTTTGAAAAGATTGTTGAGGTTTTCAAGGATGATTTCTCCGTTTACAGAACTTCTTTTGATGATTGCTTAAGCAACCTTGATCGAGTTTTGCAGAGATGTGAGCAAACTAATCTTGTATTGAATTGGGAGAAGTGCCACTTTATGGTTAATGAAGGTATTGTCTTGGGACATAAAATTTCTAAACGAGGTATTGAGGTGGATAAAGCTAAAGTTCATGCAATCGAGAAAATGCCATGTCCTAAAGACATTGAAGGTATTTGTAGTTTCCTCGGTCATGCTGATTTCTATAGGAGATTTATTAAAGACTTATCTAAAGTTTCTAGGCCTCCTACAAATCTTTTACAAAAGGATGTTCCATTTGTTTTTGACGATGATTGTGTAGAAGCCTTTGAGACACTGAAGAAAAGCCTTAGCTTCTGCATCTATAGTATAACCACCTGATTGGAACTTGCCTTTTGAAACTATGTGTGATGCTAGTGATTATGCTGTTGGTGTCGTTCTAGGACAAAGAGCTGCTAAGAAAATAAAAGTTATCCATTATGCTAGCAAAACTCTAGACAATGCCCAAAGAAATTATGCTACTACTGAGTAAGAATTTTTAGCAGTTGTGTTTGCTTGTGATAAATTCAGATCCAATATTGCTGATTCTAAAGTAACTGTTCACACTGATCATGCTGCCATAAAATATCTTATGAAAAAGAAAGATGCTAACCCTAGACTCATTAGGCGGGTTCTTTTGCTACAAGAATTTGATTTACATATTACTGATAGAAAAGGAGCTGAGAACCCCGTAGCTGATAACTTGTCTAGGTTAGAAAATATTCTTGATGACCCACTACCTATTGATGATAGTTTTCCTGATGAAAAAGTAGCTGCAATATATGTTTCTCATAACACTCCTAGGTATGTTCATTATGCTAATTACATTGTTGCAATCTATGATTTAAGACACTACTTTTGGGATGACCCACATCTTTATAAAGGAGTAAATGGTATTATTAGACCTTCTGTACCTGAGCATGAACAGGAACAAATCAGACGGAAATGTCACTTCAAAGTTTATGGAGGGCATCATGCGGGAGATAGAACTGCTCACAAGGTATTGCAATCTGGATTTATTGGCCTACTCTCTTCAAGGATGCCCGTAAGTTTGCTTTATCTTATGATGAATGTCAAAGGATTGGTAATATCGGTAAACGTCAAGAAATGCCTATGAATTATTCACTTGCCGTTGAACCATTTGATGTTTGGGGTTTTGATTATATTGGACATTTCCTTCCTCTAATGGGTATACTCATATTTTGGTTGCTGTTGATTATGTTACTAAGTGGTTATAAGCTATTCCAACTAGTAGTGTTTATCACAACACTTCCATTAAAATGCTTAAAGAAGGTATTTTCCTAAGGTTTGGAGTCCCTAGATATTTAATGACTGACGGTGGTTCACACTTTATTCATAGTGCTTTCCATAAAATGCTTGCTAAATATGACGTTAACCATATAATTGCATCACCCTATCATCCTCAATCTAGTGGTCGAGTTGAACTTAGCAATAGATAAATAAAACTAATGTTACAAATTAGATGATGCACTTTGGGCCTACAGAACAGTTTATAAACATCCCAAGGATATGTCTCCTTATAAAATGGTTTATGGAAAAGCTTGTCATTTTCCTATTGAGTTAGAACATAAAGCATATTGGGCAATCAAAGAACTCAACTATGATTTCGAACTTGACGGTGAAAACAGGTTATTTGATATTAGCTCATTAGATGAATGGAGAACCCAACCTTATGAAAATGCCAAACTATTTAAAGAAAAAGTTAAAATATGGCATGATAAAAGAATCCGAAAGTGGGAATTTAAAGCTGGAGAATATGTTCTTTTGTACAACTCTTGTTTCAGATTCTTTGCAGGAAAACTTCTCTCTAAATGGGAAGACCATATATTATCGAAGAGGTTTATCGTTCTGGACCTATCAAAATAAGTAGTGCCAAAGGTACTAACCCGAAGGTTGCCAATGGACGAAGAATTGATCACTATATCTCAGGTACGCCCATTAATGTTGAAAGCAATATTATTGAAACCATGACACTGGAGGACACATAAAAGAAACCTTCCGGAACACTCCAAAATCATGAAACAAGAGGTGGTACGTGATACGGTAAGTAAACGAATTCTGAAATATCCGCAAAAATATTTTTTGTCAGGTTTGGAATATTACAAAAATTAGGAAAATAATAAACAACCAGGAAGGCAACCGAGGAGGGCATAAGACACCAGGGCGCGCCTGGGCCCCCTGGCACGCCCAAGTGGGTTGTTCCCACCTCGAGGACCTTCCCGACTCTGTTTTCCCCTCGTTTTGCTTGTTTCCCAAGATAAAAAATCTTTATATACCCCCTGAATCTATTGACCACTGTATCACGGAGAAATCTTCTATTCTTCTCTCTTGGTGTTTTCTGTTAGATCTGTCGAGCCAGGCATCATGTCTTCTCCTTCCTCCAACAAAGTAGAAGAGGATGCTTGGTTGATGAAAATAGAACTTAAGAGAGAGGAATCAGGGGAAACTATCGAGGTTGATGAGTGATACATCCATTTTGCATCATGTTTTCCTACTGTTATTTATAATGTTTTTATGCATAATAATGCTTTTTGGAGCAATTCTAATGTCTTTTCTCTCATACTATGCAAGGTTCACACAAAGAGGGAGAATTCTGGCAGCTGGAAATCTAGACCTGAAAAAGCTACGTCAGGCTACCTATTCTGCACAGCTTCAAATGAGCTAAAACTTCATGAGGAATTTTTATGGAATAAATAAGAATTATTGGAGCGAATAAATACCAGAGGGGCCCACCAGGTAGGCACAACCCACCAGGAGCGCCAGGGAGCCCAGGCGCGCCCTGGTGGGTTGTGCCCTCCTCGACCCACCTCCTGATAGGTGGGAACCCGACGAACGAGTTCACGCCCAAGGGTGGCCCGATCTTCACGTCGTAGGATCGAATCGGGGGTGATAACTAGCTTTATACCTGCCAAGGTTGGATGCAACCTGTACGTTGGGGATGGCTGACCGAAGCTACAAGAACTCCAACCCGCTGTCCGAACAATCGCAGAACCACAAATCGTGACTAATACACAGAAAACGGCCGGAACCGTAGAGCATGAACTAGGGGGAACCAGAGGCTCCTTCTTGCGAATCCGAATGAACTCACAAGATCAAAGGTAGCAAGATCTCTCAGATCTCTCTAGCAGTCTTGCTGCATAAGCTTGTAGCTAAATGGTTTGACTAAAGGTTCTCTAGAGGATGGGGGAGTTGGGATTTTATAACAGGGACAACCCCCCTTGGCTAGGTGTGAAAATGGTTCCAAAAGTAAGCAGGTTTGCATGGCTTCCTTGGGTGAATAAGCAGTCAACTTTGGGAGTTGTTGCAGAGCTCCTCGGAAATTCACGAAGCCTTGACAGCCTGGACACCTTCCATGAGAATGACTACAACTTTTGACTCACAACTCCAAATGATGTGAGGTTTTTTGCATTGGAATGATAACTTGATTTAGCTTCTGTCGATGTACCCCTATAGCCCCGTCTCTCTAACACATGGGTGTGGCACATCAAAACATTAGAGGAAAAACTGACAACATCAGCTTCACTTGAAACTTGTTTCCTCCAAACTTGTTCCTCCAAACCGGTTGCTTCAAGAGCTCATAGGTTGTTGGATTTCTTCCATGTGATACCTAAGTTCAACCAATAACAATGGGGATGAAATCATAGTTGTGTCATCAAGGTTATAAGGTAAACTTAAGTTAGCGTTCACCTGGTCACTTATTAGTTTGGCGTGACTTCTTGTGATTGGACCTATAATTGTTGGAGACTTGTCGATGGTTGTGGTGTCCTCATCATCCTCCCCCTCTTGAAAAGGAGTCGTCCTCGACTTTGATGGTCGAAAGTATGGAGAGAGGTCGGACACATTGAAACTTGGACTAACACCATAATCCATCGGAAGTTCAATCTTGTAGGCATTGTCATTTATCTTCGCAAGCACTTTGAATGGAGCATCTCCATGTGGCTGCAACTTGCATTTGCGTTGATATGATCATTCCGCAGGTGCACCCACACAAGATCACCTTCTTTCTTCCCTTGTTTGCTCGTTTTGCATATTTTTTAGTCATCTTCTCAACATTTTCCTTGGTCTTCTCATGAATTTTCTTCACGAAGTCAGCACGCTTACTTGCGTCAAGATTTGTTCGCTGCAATGGTAAAGGCAAAAGATCTATGGGAGCAGGAGGTTTGAAACCATAAACAATTTCAAAAGGACAAAATTTAGTGGTCGAATGTACCGCCCTGTTGTATGCAAACTCCATGTGGGGGAGACACTCTTCCCACATCTTCAATTTTTTCTTTAAAACTGCTCTCAGCATCATGGATAGTGTGCGGTTGACAACTTCAGTTTGTCCATCCGTTTGTGGGTGGCATGTAGTGGAAAAGAGAAGCTTTGTTCCTAGTTTTGCCCACAATGTTTTCCTAAAATAGCTCAAAACTTGGTGTCATGGTCTGAAACAATAGTGTGTGGTACTCCATATAGCCGCACGACTTCCCTGGAAAACAAATTAGCAATGTGTGAAGCATCATCGCTCTTATGACATGGGATAGAATGAGCCATTTTGCTAAACCTATCAACCACCACAAAAACTGAAGCACTCCCCCTCTTAGTGCGTGGTAATCCAAGAACAAAATCCATGGAAATATCTTCCCAAGGTGTACTAGGAATTGATAAAGGCGTATAAAGTCCATGGGGGTTTAAACGTGATTTAGCTTTGCGATAGATCTCACAACATAGCATGTAGCGCTCAACATCACGCCTCATCCTTGGCCAAAAGAAATGGTTGATTAACACACTCTCAGTTTTCTTTGCTCCAAAATGTCCCACGAGACCACCAACATGAGCCTCCTGCAAAAGCAACAAACGAACAGACCAATCTGGGATGCATAATTTGTTAGCTCGAAACAAGAATCAATCATGCAAGTGAAACTTTTCCCAACCTTTCCCCTCACTACACTTTAAGTGTGGTTCAAAAAAATATGGGTCATTAGCATACAATTATTTGATACTTTGCAACACAATAATTTTAGTATCAAGTTGTGAGAGTAAAATATGGCGTCTAGACAAAGCATCAGCAACAACATTATCTTTTCCTTTCTTGTACTTGACAATATAGGGAAAAGATTCTATGAATTCACTCCATTTTGCATGTCTACGATTTAGTTTTTGTTGACCCCTAAGGTGCTTTAAAGATTCATGGTCGGAATGTATCACAAATTCTTTAGGCCACAAATAATGTTTCCATGTTTCCAAAGATCTCACAAGTGCACGTAATTCTTTGTCATAAACTAAATAACTTAGAGTTGGACCACTTAGCTTCTCATTAAAATATGCAATAGGCCTACCTTCTTGCATGAGTATGCCTCCAAGACCCACACCACTTGCATCATATTCAATTTCAAAGGTCTTACCAAAGTTGAGCAGTGCAAGCAATGGTGTAGATGTCAATTTTACTTTCAACTCTTGGAAGGCCTTCTCTTGTGCATTTTCCCACTTGAAGGGAACATCTTTCTTGGTTAGCTCATTCATTGGGGCAGCAATGGTGCTGAAGTCCTTCACAAACCGACGGTAGAAACTAGCAAGGCCAAGAAAGCTTTGTACTTGGCTTACATTTTGTGGAGGCATCCCCTCATGGATGGATTTGACCTTCTCCTCATCTACCTCCACACCTTTACCTGAAACAACAAAGCCAAGAAACACAACTTTGTCTGTGCAAAATACGCACTTTTCCTTGTTACCATATAATCTCTCATCTCTTAGGACAGCAAGCACACATCGGATCTGTTCAACATGTTCATCCAAAGTTTTTCTATAAATTAGGATGTCATCAAAGTAAACAACCACAAACTTGCCAATGAACATTCTAAGCACATGATTCATTAATCTCATGAAAGTACTAGGTGCATTTGTCAATCCAAATGGCATAACTAACCACTCATACAAACTAGATTTTCTTTTGAAAGCAGTTTTCCATTCATCACCCTCTCTCATTCTATTTTGATGGTAGCCACTTCGCAAGTCAATTTTAGAAAAGATGGTGGCACCACTAAGTTCATCAAGCATATCATCAAGCCTAGGTATGGGGTGCCTATACCTCACGGCAATGTTGTTAATAGGCCTACAATCACAACACATTCGAGAAGATTCATATTTTTTTGGTACTAAAAGAACGCGTACAGCACAAGGAGAGAGACTTTCCCTTACATAACCTTTGTTTAGTAGGCCTTCAACTTGTCGCTGAATCTCCTTGGTTTCCTCCGGGTTTGTGTGGTATGGCGGTTGGTTCGGCAATGGGGCTCCTGGGACCAAATCAATTTGGTGCTCAATTCCTCTTTGTGGTGGCAGCCCCGGTGGTATCTCCTCGAGGAACACATCTTCATACCCTTGCAAAATTTCAGCAACAACACTAGGAGTGGTAGAGGATAATTCGTTAGTAAAAAGTAAATCGTCCTTGTACAAAAGTACAAAGAACACGGAATTGGGTTCTCTCAACTCTCTCATATCCCTTTTCCTAGCCATCATAACTAATCCCTGTTTTTCCCATGTCTTGGTCAATTTAAGTTGTGGGGTTTTATTTGGCTTTGGATTCTCTCGCTCACGATGTTGGTGGATGTCACTCAAGTGTTTCTCGCTCACTCTCTCTTTCTTTTTCAGATCGTCCATCAATATTTCTTCGGGTGTTAAAGGGAGCAAAAATGTGTGCTCTCCCTCATATTGGAATGAGAGACAATTAGTACAGCCGCTGATTTGCACATCACTGCCACACCCTAGCTAGTTCATGCATTAGAGTGTTTGCATCATGTTTAAATTTCCCAGAAAGATGAAATGGGGATGATAGAACCCCAGCACCCCCCTGGAACAACTAGGGTTTACTAAAAACTTTTTCAATGAACCTGAAATGCCCTTCTAAAAAGTCCACCCTTTTTGTTCTGGATTAAAACCTTTGACAAAAATGGTGCACATTTTTCTAGGACATCTTAAGGTCATTGGCTTAATCCATATAGTATTTGCATTTGGGCATTTAAATGCTATAAAATATTTTAAATGCTCAAATAATTCTGGAAATAAGTGTGGGCTGTTGGAAATAATCTAAACAGAGCCTATGATTATTTTCAGGATTTTTGTAAGTGCCTAACTATTTTTAGTAAAGCCACAAACTTACAGAAAAATAGAAAAAGAAAAACAAAGCAAGCAGAGGCTTACCTGGCGCCCACCTGGCAAGCCCACCTACCGGCCCAGCCCAGCCACCGCTCCAGCGAGCTGCTTGGCTTGGCTAGGCGGGCAGGCAGGTGCTCGATGCTGGTGCCTGCGCGCCCCGCAGCTGCCGCCACCCTGCTTCCTCCCCTCGCAGCGCTGCTGCCCTAGTTCGGTCACACACCTCTCCCCCGAGCTCGCAGGCACGCCTCTCTCTCCCCAGCTCCTCTCCCTCGCTCTCCCGCACCATGGCCGACGCTGCCGCGCCCGCGCCACCGTGCTAACCGTGTCCGCCGTCATCCCCGTGCCGCGTCACCGTGTCCACTAGCTCCGCCATCGTCGACTACGTCGAGCAGGCGGAGCCCCGAGCGCTCGCCCGCTCTGGAGTCGCCGCTGACCCCTTCTCCCCCAACTCCGGCCATCGAGATCTCCATTGTCGCCCCGCTCAGCTCCGGCCTTCCCAAAGCCCGCTTCAATGCTTGCTGCAATCGCCGTGAGCCCAGCTTCGTCCTCCCCCTCTCCACTAACTCCCTCCTGCATCGTGTGCACCGCACCACGCTCACCCGAGCACCCGCTGCCGCCGAGCTCATCGCCAACATGACTACGGCCACCCACCGGCCACACCATTGCGACCAACGCACTCACCGCACTCGCAGGAGCCCGTAGCACCACTCCACGCGCCTCGCCGTGCCCCGTAGCCTCGGTTTTGACCTCGCCCGAACTTCAACGACCGCCAAGGTCGTCGCCGGCGACGTTTCTGGCCACCCCAGCCCCACCCATTGCCACCAAATGCTACGCCTTGCTCCTAGCAACGCGTAGATGCTCTCCGCCGCCCTTTTGGTCGCCGGAACGCGTAGATGCACTTCCACCACCGCGTCTGGCCTCGCGGACTGCTAAACGCCGGCGGGTTTGACCCATTGACTTTGACTGGGTGGGCCTAGGTTGACTCCCCCTAAGTCTATGACAAGTGGGGCCCCCTCTGCTAATTAACCTAGGGTTAGCACTAACTAATTTTAGTTAGTTTAGGTCACTGACATGCGGGCCCAGGCCCCACTAACAGTTTAGTTAGTATTAACTTAACCCTGTTAATTAGTTGTTTCACTGACATGTGGGTCCCAGCCATCAGGTTTGACCTAGGCTGGCGCCTTTGACTCACTGACGTCATAGTGATGCAGTGCTGACGCAGTTATTCATTTGCTGGATTTGTTCTTATATAGGAAATTCCAGAAAATAGCCAAAACTTATAAAAATCATAGAAAATCAACCATAGCTCCAAATCAAACAAATTATATATGAAAAATGATCAGAAAAATTCAATCTTTCCATCTGTAATGGTTTCATGCATGACAAAACAATTTAACCTTGTTGTTTAGGTGAAACAAGCTAATACACTTATAATGCATAAGAACTTAAGCTTCCATTTGAATCTTTGATTCAAATGGACCCATTCCAACTTGTTTCACATTGCATAAGGTAGGACACCTCATTTTGCCATGTCATAGCATGCATCATATTGTTGCATATTGCCATGTGTTGATTATATTCTGTGGTGTCTTTTGTGGTAGGTTCTGCCTCCGAGGATATCTCCGAGTATCCAACTGAAGGGCAGTACCCTACTACCACTCCATCAGGCAAGCAGCCCCATTGATCATATCGATACAATCCCATGTTCTCGCCTCTGCTCTCATTTACTGCATTAAGACAACAACGTTTCAAACTGCTGTGTGCTACGGTAGCTGAACCCTTATCCTCTGCATGACCTGTCATTGCCACAATAACTAGATGAAACCCACTAGCATGCGTAGGAGTTGATTGAGCCATGTATGTATTTCCTACCTTGCTATGCCTACTATGCTTAGAGTTGTGTCAGGTCTGGTTCATCTGGGTGATGGCTAGAGTGAAATGATTATGTCGGTAATGTGAGGGATGCGTTGAACATGTTTTGGTAAAGGTGTCGATGAGAGGCCATGTAGGAGTACATGGTGGGTTGTTTCATTGAGGCCGTCCATAAGAACTGAGATCTGTATGCGTGATTTAAGATTCAGCTACTACCACACATTAGGCCCGGAAATATGACCCCGCTCGACTTACTGACCCCTCTCGTCCTCTGTCCAGGAGTTGCAACTAGTTTCTGGTGTTTGTAGGCTATGTGTTGGCGGTCGTGCGTAGCGCTGACCCTAGGGGTGGGCTATGATGCGGTAGATACACTGTGGCCGGGTATGTCGAGCGCCCGTTTGGCGTCTCGGGACCCTTTACACATCGTTTGGGGACGTTGAGGACACCCCGGCCGAATTTTCTTGTGGATGGAACCCGAATAGGCAATAAACCTGGACTAGAGACTTGTGCGGTTAGTCAGGTCATGGTCGACACCCATGTCGTCTTTCGCTTGAAGTCTGCCGAGAACATGTCGTGTGCAGACGCTAAGTGGTGGAAACATGTGTGATGAAGTACACCCCTGCAGGGTATAAAACTATTCGAATAGCCGCGTCCGCAGTAAAGGACTACTTGGTTGCCAATACAGTTCATAGACAAGTTAATGGTTACTACTAAAAGACTCAAGATAAGTGTGAGTACCGAGGATGGCCCTCTCGTAGGATGACGAGGGAGGATCCCCGGTGGAGTATTGTGTTGGTGACTAGTGGACTCGTGTGCAAAAACTACTTTACTAGTGGTGTCTCGTAGGATAGCTTAGCCAAGAGTCAAAGCTGGCTTGCTGCGATAACTCCACCACCTTCTTGAGAATGAGCATGTATAATAGGTTCTGTTGTAAGACTTGCTGAGTACCTTTGTACTCATGTTTGCTTTAATAACTGTTTTCAGACGACAACACCGCCCCCTCCTATGGGTTTTATGTAGACCTCGACGTCGATGAGTAACTTGCCACCCAGGTGGTGATCCTGGCCATGGAGGGCCTTATGTAGATAGACAGTCTTCGACAAGCCTTCTTTCTTTCTAGTGTCTGTACTCAGACTATTTGCTTCCGCATGTGCTTGTATGCTTGTATGACTTGAGTGTCGGGTCATGTGACCCCTACCTGTATGAACATGTTATGTATGGCTCTCTGGAGCCTTTAAATAAAGTACTTGAGTTGTAGAGTTTTGTTGTGATGCCATGTTGTATTTGCACATATCGAGCATATTGTGTGTATGATTGAAATGCTTGGTATGTGTGGGATCCGACAATCTAGTTGTTTATCCTTGGCAGCCTCTCTTATGGGGAAATGTAGTCTAGTGCCCCTCGAGCCATAGTAGTCCGCTACAGCCCGGTTCACCAGAGTCCTGCTAGCCCAGCACTACTGCTCAGGACACTTGACTGGCCGCATGTGTTTCACTTTGTTCCTATGTCTGTCCCTTTGGGGAAATGTCACGCGGTGACATCCGGAGTCCTGCCTAGCCTGCTACAGCCCGGGTTCCCCGGAGTCCTGTTAGCCCAGTGCTACAGCCCGGATTCACTCGCTGATGACCGACATGCTTGATGTGATTCATGTATGCCTGTCCCCGTAGGTCTGTGCCGCTTTGGGTTCACGACTAGCCATGTCGGCCCGGGTTCTCTGTCATATGGATGCTAGCAACACTATCATATACATGAGCCAAAAGGCGCAAACGGTCCCGGGCCATGGTAAGGCGACACCCGTGGGGATACCGTGCGTGAGGCCGCAATGTGATATGAGGTGTTACCGGCTAGATCGATGTGACTTGGAATCGGGGTCCTGACAATCACGATCATACAACCAAGGTCTTCCCAACAGCAATTGGCATGCTTGCATTGGCACCAAGTCACATTCCACTTGATCTCGATACTTCCCAATGGAAAACTGAACGGTGACTATGTTGCTTACTTGAAGTGTACCACAATCATTGAGCCATTGCATCTTATATGGAATTGGATGCCTTCTTTGTTTCAGTCCCAATTTCCCTATCAAATCTGAACTTGCAATGGTGTTGCAGCTACCATTGTCAACAATAATTATGCAAACCTTGTCCTTGTTGGTGCCACAGGTGTGAAAAGTATTATGTCGCTGCCCTTTCTCTTCTCTAGCTGCATTAACACTAAGAACACGACAGGAAACAAAGCAATCTCCCATGTCGGCCTGAATATCACAACCACTCTTCTCACCCTCTTCATCCTCATGATCATCCAATGCTCCATTATCTTCATGCTCACTCTCAGATTCCCATTCACCTTATTCATTCACAAAGAGAACTCTCTTGTTTCGACATTCAGAAGAAATGCGACCATGCCCTTTGCACTTCCAACACTCAATATCTTGGCTTCGAGATGGTGGTACAACCATGGAGTTAGAAGTACTTCCAGCAGTAGAAGGAGCACACTTGTCAACATTCCTAGGATCCAGTGATGATGCCGATGAAGTCGCTATTCGCCGGGTGGCGGTATGATGAAGTGTGCTGAAACTGAGAACCACCATGAGAGGCACTTGGCTACAACCTTTGCCATCATGTGGTGGTGCGGTTATGAAATATCCGCCCATGACCACTCCGCTACACCTTCCTCCCTGTGCGCTTTGCTTGCTCCAGAATATCTTGTAGAGTGTTATAGGGAAACATCTTCACAAAATCAGATATTTCACTGTTGAGACCATGCAAAAATCTTGCCATCTTTGACTCCTCATCTTCATGAATACGAGCACGAACGAGCAGTAATTCCCTCTCTTTATAGTACTCATCCACCGTGCGCGTACCCTGGCTGAGGCGCTTTAAAGCACAAGTGCTCCCTGGGTGGTTTTGGTAATTAATGTCAACATATCTCCTATTGGACTAATGTTTTTATTTAGAATATTTCAGACAAGTTCAACAAATGGAGTGGCGTGGACAAGAAGATGTGGAACCCCTTCAAAATGCTAAGGAAAAAAGATTGGCTCAAGGTCTAAAGCTCAAGACTCTACATTTTACTTTTGGTGATCCAAGATCACATTGAGTCCATAGGAAAAGCCAATACTATTAAAAGGGGATGAGGTGTTGCTTAATGGCTTGCTTGCTCTAAGTGCTTAGTGATACGCTCCAAAAGTCCTCAACCACTTTCTCATATCCACATATGTCCCAAACCAAAAGTCAAACTCGGCCCCACCGAAACACTCTATCCAGTGCCACCGAGTTTACTTGACATAGCCACTGCCAGAAACCCTAATCAGTTTGGTCTCACCGATGGGATATCGGTCTCACCGAGATGGGCTTGCAAACTCTTTGTTAGCTATTGCAATAATTTCGGTCCCACCAAAATATGCAGTCAGTCCACTGAGTTTGCTTGACCAACTCTCTGTTTTGCTTATTACCAAAATCGGTCCCACCGAGTTTATGTAATTGGTCAAACCGAGATGAGGTTTTACCCTAACCCTAGCACATCGGTCCCACCGAGTTGACAATATCAGTCCTGTCGGATTTTGCGTCATAGGACCGAGAGGCAAGCATAGGCGAGGAGTCCCGCCTAGTGCCCGCCTGGCTCCAGTCATCATGGCTTGCGTCATAGGAACCTCACGAGGTATCCCTTGCCTTGATCTCTCCACCCCTTGCGAGCCAGCCTGGTGAGGCCGCCCCTGAGGAGGTCTTGCGTTGTCTGCCTCGCGAGGGTCTTGAGTGTTTGCTGGTGAAGATGGGCCGTACAGGGCCGCTAATGGAGCCACGTCATGGGCCGCAGGCAGGCAAGTCTAGGGACCCCCGTTCCCAAAACGCCGACAGTAGCCCCCGGGCCCAAGGCACGCTCGGGCTTGGCTTCGAGACGAAGCCAAAGGGCAAGTGCGGAGCGCCGCGGGCCCCAACAGCCTGTGGCCATGGTTGGCGCTTGGCGATTGATTGGACGTGGGCGTCCCCGCTTCCCCATGCTGCCTCGGCAACTGCCCGTCAGACAAAAAGGCCTGTGCGGGCAACACTTCCCTTCATTGCTTTCCTTCACATTGCTCCAGATCCCCTCTCTCGCTCCTCGCTTCTGAAATCTCCAGATCGGCTTCAATCCCCTTCCGAGCTTCCAACCAATGGCGCCCCGGAAGCCCAAGGTTGTTTCGCCGCTTGCCTGGTACGAGCCGGCTCTGGAAGCGCCCAAGGTCTCGGAGAAGAACCTCGCCACCACGCGCCTGCTGACGATGGGGGAGGACAACAAGAAGGGGAATACCAAGCTCCGGGTTGGCTCTACCGTGCCTGAGGCTTCGAAGAGCTCCTTCTACCCCTTTTTTATGAGCAACGTCATCGCCGGCCTGGTTCCCCCCTTCTCCGACTTCTTCTATGCAGTCCTCCAACACTACAGATTGCAGGCTCTCCATCTCCATCCCAACTCCATTCTTCTCTTGTCAATATTTGCCTTCTACCGCGAGGCGTATGTCGGGATGATGCCGTTTGAGGCACCACTACAAAAAAATAAACTTCCGTGATGATACGTGTTTGTCATTGTACATCGCGTTTTTTGTCATGCATGTACATCCATGACGATTTTATGACAGAATCAAGATAGTCATACATGTGCGGTCGTAGAAGTGTTCCATGACATTACCAAAATTATCATCACAGAAGTGTCCACTTCCATGACGATAAATCGCGCGTCACAGAAGTGCTTTCGTCAAGGGTGACCAACACGTGGCATCCACCGTAACGGAACACCGTTAAGCTATCGGGTCGGATTTTGGATCCGATAACCCGTTAACAGCCCTGACCAATGGGAAATTTCCACGTGTAAAATTCTGATTGGCCGAAGGGAACACCTGTCAGCTCGTCAGTGGGCCAGATGTCGCCCGTCCATTGGAGGAGACATGCCTATGATACGTCGACACGTGGTTGGGCCCAACAGAGGCCCATATAGGTTAAAAAGGCCGGCCCAGTCAAAGGCCTGTAGAACTTAATCAGGTACTAGTGGGCCAGCCCAATAACGGTCTGCTTAATAAAGGCCCATTTACGGCCCGAAGCCAGATCTGGCCCGTTAATTGTTCGCCCAATATTTGGGCCCATTTACGGCCCGAAGCCAGATCTGGCCCGTTAATTGTTCGCCCAATATTTGGGCCCATTTGCGGCCCAAAGCCAGATCTAGCCCGTTAATTGTTCGCCAAATATTTGGGCCCAACTACATCCCAATGACTTTCGGCCTGTTAGAGGCCTGATGTAGACATGGGCCCATTTCAGCCTGGTGTGACTTTCGGCCTAGGAATGGCTCGTGCTGCCCGTGGGCCATATATGGCCCGACGGGACAACGGGCCCACTAACAGCCCGTGCTAAAGGTGGCAACAGTTAAGCCCAACGTGACTTTGGGCCTGTTAAAGGCCTGTCACGTAATTCGGCCCGTTGATGCCTGTGCTAAGCTTTCGGCCTCTTAAAGGCCCATGATATCAGTGGGCCAACTAAGGCCCGAGATATCTTTCGGCCTGGTAACGGCCTGTGAGCTAACTAGGCCCAAAACGGCCCGGTCTACATTTCGGCCTGCGGAAGGCCCGTCGACGACTAGTGAAAATTGAGGCCCAACATGCATTTTGGCCTGCTAACGGCCCGTGGTTTCATCTCGGCCGTAACAGGCCAGTACAATATTCAGCCTGTTAATGGCCCAACGCTACCTGGGCCAAACTAAGCGCTGGGTCGACAAAAGGCCCAACTAAAATATAGGCCGGTGTAAGTCTGGGCCTGGCGCAATGTGTGAAGGCCCCAATCATTCGGGCCAAAGAAAGACGCAGGCCGGCCCAATTGTGGCCCGCTAAAAACCTGGCCCGTTAGAGTCGAATGCTTAGGTCCGGTCGACTACGTCTGATTTTTTTTAGATAGCGAATGATGGTAGTAACTAGTAGGAATTAAGAACAAACCTACTCTATACAATAAATAAATTACGGCATAGTAACTAAGAATAAACCTACACTATACAATAAAGGATTTAAGGTATATTATATCCACTGGGCATCGAAGTTCGCCACCAGTGATCATAAAGCGCAACGAAGAAGCAGATTACAAAAACTGGGCACCATTGCAGCGTAACAAAATAATACTGAACCGAGACCACTTCCAAGACAGTTCAAGAAAGGTTAGCCTTGCGGGGGAACTACTGCGCAAGCTGCTGAGCAAGGCTGTGAGACCGGCCTAGCATGTCGGTCAGAGCTTCTAGGTGTGGCTGTTTAGCGATGAGGTTCTCATTGGTGTTCTCTGCAATCTTTCTTAGAGATAGGACTTCAAGTCGAAGTTGAGTTGCAGAATGCCTTTCTGCTAGAACTTGGGACTGAAGAAGTCGAACTGATTCAGACAACGAATTCTATGAGCTTGTCTGACTATTAGTCTCAAGTAACTTGAACACTGCATCAAGAAAAGACTTTGGGGTTGTCTCGCTATCTTCAAGATTTTTTGCCTTCTTTGCTGCAATATATGTTGGGTTTGTCTCACAGCCTTCAGCAAACTTGTGCATGCCATCAGGCATATCACCCTGAAATAAAGCAGAGAGATGACAGGTTTTGCACGTGTATAAACAAAGATGATAACTATTCTATCAATTCTATCCAATTTCAAATTAGAAAATAAAGAGTATTTCATAATATCAATAGCATACTTCGGCATTGTTCATAATGCAGGGAGCTTCACCACACTACTGGATTACCATGTCAACATAACAAGCATAGATGAAGGGTAAAGAAAATCATTGTATCTATTTTGGATAATGTGCATGGCATGTTGTTCATATCATCAGCCACATCAGTAAGATAAAACAGGAGATGACAAAGTGCAAACGTGGGCTACTTCACCACACACTGGATTATAGATCCACAAAAACAAGCATACATATAGGGAGTATTAAGTAATGTGCATGGTATGAATAAGGAATTTGGTTTTAGAAGTAAAACTAAGAACTTACGGTTCTTACGAACATGCATTTTGGTAGAAACAGCAAACTAAACAGCAGTAAACGATAGGGAGTATGAGCAAATTAAACAGCAGTTGAGGATAAAGGCTTTAGAAGGACTGACTTACATTAACAGTTAACACCGGCTTTATAATGCCCCTCTCCATGTCAAGGGAAGGATAACTCAAGAATTTCAGCACAGAATCTTCTTCATAAGCATTGCCCGTACTCTACATTTTGTAGAGAGTAATTATAGATATGATAATACTGGAAGGGATAGAGGATAATGAAGATAAGATGCAGATTGATGCTACATAATCAACTACCAATCCCTGGAAGTACAAGCGTTACAGGAAAAAATGTACTGATAAGAGCAATATGCTACACTTCTACACTGGCATTGTCTGTATATTCTACTTGTTGGTAAGATTAAATATAGATCTGATCTTTTTTAGTAAATGGTGGGTGAGGAGATAAGATGCAGAATGCTACAAAATGAACCAATCCCTCTTCCCATAATACAAGAGTGTTTTGAACACTGGTGTACTGTACAAAACGTTCTTATATTATGGGACAGAGGGAGTGGCTGTTAATGTAAGTACAGTGATAGACCATGTTCAGTCCTTACAAGAGGACTGCAGAGCTAAACCTCTTCAAAAGCATTGGGTTGATTCTAAATTTATGTAAGAGTCCATACGGATCTTATAATGTCCACCAAATGGACGATTATGAGGCTAACATGTGCAGTGATGCTACATAATCAAACAGCTATGAAAGTAAGTATGGTCATACAGGGCAAGAGGTACTCACAAGAGCAATGCAGTGTGCAGTATAGTTGTGAGATTCTGTGGTCCCTTGAGAACGAATGTTCTTCTGCTAACAGTTTTCGTACAAGTGAGACATTAAGGCAAATGCAGAAATGTAGTTCAAATTGTGATGTGATATCATAGACAGTACCTTACACTGCAGCCGAGACCAATGTGTAACAAAATTATTCCAGTCACCGTTGGATAAATGTAGCACTGGAGACTTTACAGAAATTTCGTTCAGAGGCTTGCCATCGAAGTGCGCTTGCCTCAGGTAGGAACGATACTTCATCAACGAGTGCTTGAAAAGCACAACCAACCCTTGCTCGTCATCACAATCCTGTTTGCTCCTCGCCTATTTAAAAGAATGAAATCTTGTGTCTTCTGTCAGCAGAAACATATGCAGTAATGACCACGAATAACATTAGTACATTATTTACACATAAGTTGCGGAGGAAGACTGGAAATTGTTCTGTGTCTGCGGTATAATCTTTCCATGAAGGAAAGATGTGCACAAAGTTCCTGACAACAACATAAGCTTCGTCTTCTAAACTGGGAAGAAATGGAACAGGGGTCCTATTTGTTGCAATTGGGGCTCTCTCTGGTTCGAAAAGGGATTTGGCAACTGGATTTGGTGTACTCTTTGCTGGAATGGGGGTTTTGCATCGTACAGCTGGTGCTATGTCAACTGGCATAATCATATTGTTTGCTGCAGTTGGGGTCTGCTGAGTTGGGGCATCAGAAATGACCAGTGTAGTAGGGCTAGAGTCTGCTAGAGTTGGGGTATTTTGTGGGTCAGGTGATATTGCAACTACACCTAATGGGCTATTTGATTTATCAGGTGCCACTACCTTTTCCAAATACTTTGCTTGTGCTCATCCACGATCAGCAAATCGCGCTCTTCCTTTTGAACGTCTGATACACAAGAACAACATTTGAATGATAAGTATGGTATGATGACATATGGAATATGTACTGAAAATGGATAGGCAGGGCGTATTCACATACATGATGTGTAAACTAAGCTAATGGCAGTTCAACAAAGTAGAAGCAATGCAAAGCATCAGTTGCAAGATATGTGCGAACAATGTAACCTTGGAAAGTTAGAGAAAGTACCTTGATGGGTGAATAAGATAGGGCATCTTCCTCTAACTCCTCCACTAGGGAGATACATTGACTTAGGTCTCCCTCTAGCTCAGAATCACTGTTAGGCTCATATTCTGAGCATGAATCTGTAGGTGGAGAGCGTTTGCATTACATTGCATCAAGACTTGATGTCAGTCCCTTAATGCCAAGTTTGACAGCCATGGCATTGTTTTGCTTTATTCTTTTCATGCGCGCAAGCTCATAATCATTATGATGCTGTTCAGAATCTGAGATTCATGAAAACATAAAAAGTAGTCAGATTATCTATGGAATGCATTGCGGATTCAACTCGGAGAGTGTCTCCCTATAAACCCCTGCATATGCAAAGTTCACCTCCCCAACCGTGCTGACCAGACCACACACAGAAATACAAACCCCTTATGTCTCTATAATAGGCAGGCACACATTTCAAAACTGAAGTAGGAACATTAGAATCACATGAAATTCGTATTTGAACAAATAAACTAAGCAATTATGAGTGGCGTAATGTTTAGCTTCAAGGGTGGAGTGTTGGTAGTGCGATACAAAGCAAGTAGGCAGATTGTATTCCATGTAAAAGATCGAAACCTATGTAAAAGCTGGAAATGACACTTTCTTTCTATACAATGCAGTGTTCGTTACCCACACATGATGGAAGAGATCACATAGAGAAATACTATTCACTCATGTCTACGGTTCCAGTATTTAGAAACAGGGTGGTCCAACCTAAAAGAATATTGACAACAAATATGACAAGGCAAGCATAGATGTAGTGAATCAATCATTTACTTGTGAGCTTACTAGGACAAGTATGCAAAATTGTAACTGCAGTAAGAGACCGTCCAAAATCTGAATGAAGAAGTTTGTCTAGCACTTATTGTTTGCAACTAATCGACGTGAATAATTGGATATTATATCGAATGAGTAAGAAAGACAAGTAAAATTTTCAACAAACCTGGCTTGTAGTAGTAATCTGGGTCAATGTCACTACGACCAACAATCCAAAATGACTAGTTTCTGTTCCGAGGGCCGTAATTTTGAAAACCCTGTGAACTTTAGAGGTACTAAAGATTACCGAAATACATCTGAACCATTAAGTGTAGGTAGCACTGAGCACACAACAAACCCTAATGGCAGTCCTGCCTAATGAGTAATGAATCAATTATAAAATGGGCGATGAGGAGTGGCTGCTGAGTGTTGAGGACATATCTCAGGATAAATCGGGTTGGCTTGGTGGGTGCTGCACGCCTGAGCCCTAAACGGACTGGGAAGGTAGGCACGGCGGCGCGCCCGGGCAGCGGTGACATTGTTGGGTGAGCGGCTCCTGGCCTCCTGTTAGTCCGGCGTCTCGTCCTAGAGTCATGCCGTCCGGGGAATGCAAGTCGCCGGCGAGGCAGGCGGCTGGGGGCGAGTAGAGATCAGAAGCGCGTAGCAGAACAGAGGAGAATCGGGGCCTGGGACGACCCAAAATCCCAGGGTGGGCCGGCCGACCGTGGGCACCCTGTAGAGATACACACCCGAGCGGCGAACATGCATTTTCGAAACTAATTTAGGAACATTTAGCTGACCAATTAAACAACTCTATTTTAATAATATCAAATTCGTATTTGAACAACTAAGCTTGTTTAGCTTGATGGGTGGAGCAGTGTTATTATGACATGAAGCACGTATTCTGATCGTATAGTGATCATAAAAGGGGGAAACTCTAAGCATATTTTTTAGTAAAAGAGGGTTTCCCCTCCGATTTCTATTAAAGAAACCACCACGGAACCAACATGATCAATTAAACCCTAAGCATGATCAATTAAACCATATTATGGCTGTGCCATGGCAGATTTGAAGCTGCAAACCGGAGAAATGATATTTAGCATCCATTGTTTGCTTCGAACTAAGAACTAAATTCTAAGAGCTGAAAAGAAAGTAGAGTAACCAAGTTAAGATTTATTTTTTGGTTGAGATCAAAAAGTTGAGGAGATATGAAGTACCACCTCTCTTGCGGCGTCGTGTAGGCATCAGGGGTGCGATGGCTGTCGGTGGCATTGAAGCATATCTGCGACGGTAGACGGGTGCATCGGGGGATAAGTCTCGTTGCGGTGGAAGATAAGATCGTGTGAGCGGCCCCGGCAAAGAGGACGATGGCGCTGATGAAGCGAGAGGACGCGATGCAAGGCTATTGGTCCATCGCTGTGGATGAGAAACGTCCATCTCTAGCAGTGGACGACGCGGTCTTGGTAGGCGCTCCAGCATGGTGGAGGACGGTGGTGATGGATGTGGTGGAGGATGGCGGCGATGGATGGGGTGGCGAACGGAGGCTGGTGTGGGGATAGGGTGTTCTAGCGCGGATGGTGTATGAATGGGAAAATGGAGGGAGAGGTACGAGGAACCATGTTTTTGGGACGGGCCTGTCTGAAATATGGGAAAGTTACGAACTTAGCCCCCGTTTAAAATTTGGACGTCTCGTCGGTTGGGGATAGGATGGTAATCTCGCATCTCGCCAATATTTGCCCAGAGCAATTTCGGGCGAGGAGAGGGTGGTTGGCGCCCATGGTGTATGAACGGGGTTGACAGGTAGGGTGGTTGTGTCACGTCTGAGTGAAGTTACAAACCTGCCCCTATTGAAAATATTTGCCTACATCGATTTCGGCCGAGTCGAGTTTGTTTTGCCGCCCACCGTGTATGAATGGGGAATGGAAGGAGAAACAGAGGTCTTTTGGACGAGCTTGAATCAAATGATTTTTGCCAGCCATGCTTGACGCCCACCGTGTTGGAATGGGCTCAGAGGCGGTCGTGTCACGTCTAATTGAAGTAACTAACCTACCCCTATTTAGAGCAGTGGAAATCGGGCCGATGGATTGTCCGTGTAATGGATAGACAGTAATTTCCATCTCCCAAACACTTGGCTTCGGGCAGCTGACGTGAGAGTGGTCATTTTGCTGCTTCTTTCGAATTTTCAGACAATAAGCATCCACGTTTACCCTGGCAACTAAATTCGAATCCATTTTGTATTCCTATATGAATCTTTATAAATCATTCTATGTGTTTTTATATATCTTCAAAAGGACGACAAAGATGTATTCCACTATCATATATGAATATGGTTTACAAATGCCGATACTCAAATTGAGAAACTAGAATCCAGTTTAAGGTGAATTCAAATATTTGGAACACTTCATGTCCAACTCAAATGTTACACGCAGCATAATGTGTACTCCCATTTAGATATGTACACAAGCGATGTATCAAGATTCAAATACCGAGTCAATCAACCAAGAATGTACAAAACTAACAGACATATAAACACGTACAGAGTATACGGATCAATAATATCAACTAACATACATAAGCCAGGCCGCTGTACTTTTTTTTGGCTACAACAGCATCCTTTTTAGCCAGCATCTTGGCCCTTTCTAATGCGTGCCACTTATGGTCCATCTATACTACTACTACTGTTGAATCCACATTCAGCCCGATTGGGATGTTTGTAGGTCTGGCACAGCAATCCAAATGAAATGTCTCTGAGTCTTATCAATTAATACAGACTTGTGCTCAAATAAAATTACAAACCAAAAAACAAAAAAACAATTATTACATAATCTCTAAAACAAATGGTTTGATTGATTACATGAACAGACAACACAAAGGTTATTCAACTATGGAAAGAACATTTCACCTATGATTTACCAAGTAGGAATTTAATTTCCTTTTTTCCTTCAGGACCTTAACAATCTGGTCAGTCTCAGCTTGCTTCGTTTTGAAATCCACCAAATATTTAATGGTTGTCTTGAGTACTACTTGTGATTGTGTTGTTTGCTTCCTCAACATGTCAACTTCATCTCTAAGTGCAGAAGTAGAATCTCTTTCTACCACTAGTTTAGCCTCTAGAGCATCAGCAGTTGGCAATTCATAATGCACGATTGGGATGGTGCCACTACTGTGGGATGATGCAACGTCCATGGGGACCTCGCTCGTTGATCTTGGGCTAACCTGTTTTGCCATTAAAGTTCCGATTGTATTCAGAAAAGTTGAAGTTAGCAAAACATCTCAACTGGGAGTTATAACAGAAAACCAGTTAAACAAACAAGGAATTAAAGAGTTTCAATTGGATGCTGAAAAGTAGTTATTAACATCATTGTAACCCGCTGTTGCAGCAGCAAAGCAGTTAAACAAACAAGTAGATATTTAAGTTAAGGCAAACAGGTAATTCTTAACAGTAAGTGTCAAACACATAGATAGGCGCAGTCTACAATATAATTAACAGGCTGTGCCATTATGTAATCACTAGCAAACTAAATTAAGACAAGCAACGTAATTGAACAATTTTGCAATAAGTGGCTAACTAAAATTTCGAGAAGAAGCTAACTAAACTTACGCTAGTTCTTTGTACAGGCACACTGCAACTTCTTTTTCACTTACAAGGTTGTACGAAGGAGTCCATGGCATCAATTGCTTGGATACGCAGTCCCAATAATTCTTTCTTCCCACACTGCATGGGTAAGTCAAATGGTTAATCTGGTAAGATGGTGCGTCCTTGATATGTTATATAAGGACGTGTAGTCAGACTAGTTGTAGCCAAACACATCACACTGGCTTTTACTGTATATTTCATGCGATTACTTTTGGCATATCGAGATCTAAGCAGTCTACAATAGGATGAAAAGACTGGCATCCTTCACATTATTGGCGAGCTCAGTTCATAGAAACAAGCAATTCAACCATTCTGTGGGTAAATCAAAAGCACCACTGGAATATTTTTCACTATCAAATCATACACGCAAAAAGGGGCAACGCCACCATAGGGGTTGGTATGGGCGGCCGCTCAGGTGGCTAGAAAGTGTGCACCTAGTTTGAGTCGTCCAGGTTGGCCCATGCTAGTTTTGTTCGTCCCAACGCATGAGCAGGCAATGTAAAAAATGAAGAAAAATGTTTCAATTTGGATGGGCCAATAACATAAGTGCAAGGCAGGCCCTATAGTAGGCTCGCGGCCCAAACGAGCGCCTCCCATATCGATCGACAGCAGGAAAAATCCCAATTCATTCACTCCGGCTTCTAGTCTGGTTCGCTCCTAACCTAGCCATCGCTGGACAGACCGACACAGCACTTCCTCGCGCGCTTGTTGGAGGGAGGTCACCGGGCTTCAAGCAAATGGAAGGACAAGAAGATGAAGATCCAACCCTGGGTGTAGCCTGCGTGGGAGGCAGTGGCGGCAGAACGGGCATGGCATCGAGCTTGCGCAAACGGACAGTCGCAACTTGCAAGAGTAGCATGCGCAACGAGCAGGTACATCACATCCCTGATTATATCTAATTCAACTCTTCAATTTCTGGCCAATAGTTAAACCTGACGGTGTTGTAAAACTGCTTGTATGTAGGGAATCTATGAGAAAATGAGACCAATTTCTACTTATTTTATAACTCCCCCAATCAATACTGAACTGACTGAATCTGATGTATCTAATCAAGTTTCTGGTGCAAACATACAAGCTCATGTTGTTCTTGAGCCTGAAGTGTCTAATGAACAGACTGCTAGTGAAGGATTTGATGCAAACATTTTACATGCTCCTGGTGATGAACATATAGTGTCTAATGAGGGATCTAATGCAAGCATTTTGCAAGCTCATTGAAGGATTTAGTGTCTAATGATGATCTACTATGTTGAGAGAGACAAAGATTTGCAGGCATTGATGACAAGCAAATTATAGTGCATTTTCATAGCTTGAGGAAACGTCGAGGCCATCTACCAGAAAGTCCCAGTATCATGACAACATAGCATAAATACATTTCTAATCTGTTGTTTGAAACTATTGGCATACTTGTGCAGGATAGATATATTGATATGCAGTTTGCGCACTGGTTATACGTGCAATTACACTTCGATATTTTCAGCCAGAGAACAAATAATTCAAGCAGGTACAGACCATGTTTGTAGTCCTTGTAAATCATGTTGCATTTTGTGTTTTTTGGTGCTTGCATCATTTAGTGTTTATAATTTGAACTACTTTGGATCATTAGCTGGTTTTCAAAGTGCATGTAGCTTCACATTTCTCAAGTTATGTTGATTTCCGGAGTGCAAGTGCCTTCGTATTTTTTAAGTTAAATGTTCGCCCCTGGTAACTTTAATTCGTGGATCAGCCACTGCACATAAATCATACACGAATGCCAGTATGAATTAAATGAAATGCAGGGACTTACGCTAGCGTGTTGTACAGGCTCACTGCAGCTCTGCTTGCACTTGGGATGTTCCATGTACAAGTACATGTTACCACTTGCTTGGATGTGCAGGCCTTGTGCTCCTTGCATCCCCCTCTGCATTTTTTACACGGCGAATGGTTGATCAAATAAGAGGAATCGACCTTGATGTTGTACTGGAGGACAGATACTTACAAGGTTATACGGGTGTGCAGGATGTGTACCAGATCCCGTAGCGCCGTCATGCTTCGCTAAAAAATGGATTTGCTTGTTTCAGATGATATCTCCAGAAGAAATAAGAGTTAAAGTCAGAGTTTCATAGGCATGTAAGCTAAGAGAGCAGTGAAAGGATATCCAAACATCGTCGGAACAGTGCACAAGGGAGTGATGTGTGGATACCTAGTTCAGGCCGGCGTTTGGGCATGCTCGCCTAGCTAGAGTGCGGGTCACTTCAGAGCCGTTGAGGGTGATGCGCTGGCGTTGGCTAGCCGCGCATGAATGCAGATATTGAGTGGCAGTAGAGTGCTACGATGCGGTGGACGAGACCGTTGGTGAAGCCCCAACGGCCTCGGGGGGCGGAGGTGCGACGATGTGCTCGGTGAAGTAGCCCCGGTGAGTTGGGAGATGGCGTCGGTGAAGCACACCTGATGCGGTGGAACTCAGTGTCTGTGAGGCACGTTGGTTGCGGCGGCCGACATTATCGGTGGACCACCCGGTGCGGTGGACGAGGGCGTAGATGAGGTAGCTCCGGTGCGGTGGTGAAGTGTGAATGTCGTCTTCGTCGTCGTCATCCGGCACAGAGGTTGGGAACGGTGGGGAAAGAGACGAGACGAGGGGCGATTCGAGGGTTGGCGGCGAATTAGAGATTTGAGCAAAATCTGGGCGCGAAAGGGGACGGTGGAGAAGAGAGATTTTGCAGGGCTGGAATTGGGGCCGCCAGATATTTCAATCTGAAACGTGGAAGCGCAAACTTATATTGTCGTCGTCCTTTTTTGGGGGGGAGGGGGTGGGTGGCTGGGTGCTACGCGTCCGTCCGACACACGCGACCACCCCGACAGGACTATGCTTTGGTGCCTTAAGGCACCTGCCTTTGTGTCCATGACATGTGGGCCCAACAGGTGGATGGCCCACATGTTAGTGACCCAAAGGCAGTTGCCTTTAAGGCACCGAAGCAGCGTCCACCCCGACACGACCTGGTTTGCCTGGTGCGCCTACATTTGAGAATGCAAACAAATCTTGTTTCATTTGCAAACGAATCTGTATGTATTACCATGCCTGTGTTTTCCTTGCAATAATTAATCATTCAAAACGAGATACTCCATCCATTCACTTTTGTAAGTTGTTTCAGACAACTTAAAATGAATTGTTTTGCACATTGTCTGAAATGTCTTCAAGGTCTTATAAAAGTGAACAGAGGGAGTACTATAAATTAATTAATGAGGAGTTATTTGAAAAAAAATCAAAACGGTACCCACGCTAACGTGGATTAGAGTGTGTGTCACATAATTAGTTATTTGAATTAGAGTGTGTGTCACATAGTTAGTTATTTGAATTAGAGTGTGTGTCATGTAGCAATCTCCAATTCTAACGTGGATTTCGCATTTCACTTTATCCACGCTACTTTTTTAATACAAATTCATATGTATATGATGAACACCATGGTAGTGAGAAAACTTTTGGATGGATTCAAACATATGACCTACAAAATAGCACAACAAACTGAATCAATGTCAACTTTTCGAAACTTAGTATGGCACGAATTCGAAATAATTACTCGTATGCCTGGTCCACGGTTCAAATCTTACAATGTACACCGAATTGAAACATCGATATTAAGTCTCGTACTATGTACATTCAAATGTTGTTTTAACCCCCCCCCGCACAAACGCTACATACTTCCTGTATCGGTCAATCTTCCTCTCCTAACACCTTAGGAAGCTATCGGTTTCCAACACACGTTCATTCTTTCTCTCCATGTTTCGATCTCTAAGTCTCTCCACTACACAACCCCTTTTTCCACTCGGTTACCAAATGTATTTACCTCACACACCCGCCATTGCACCACATGCCGAGCTCTCTTTCTCTCCCCCCTCTCTCTCTCACCCTCTCGCGCTAAATACATGCATTGCCTATCTAGCCCCCCCAACCTCTCGTGCGCACACACGCACATTGTATACCTAGGTCACTCCCTCGAGACTGTCTCACTCTTTCTTCCGCACGACGGGCCACACTCGCTCAATCTCGCTCTCATTATCTGAGTCTCATTTAACCTCGTTTTCTTTCACACACAAATGATGTATCTCCCTGTTCGGGCCTCGATCGACACACTCTATACTCTCTCATGCAGATTGTCTATCTAGGTCAGTCCATCCAAGCCGCCGCCACTCTTTCGACCTCATGGTGGGCCACGCTCACTCAATCTTTCTCTCTCTCTCCGTATGTCTCGATTGACCTCGCTCTTTCTCGGACAAAAATGATATATCACTATGTTTGAGCCCAATTCGACCTATTCACATTGTATACTCTCTCACGCACATCATCTATCTAGGTCACTCTCTCCAACCCGTCTCACTCTTTCGATCGCACGGCGACCCTATGTGATCGGTTGACCTTGCTTTCTCCCACGCACAAAATATATCTACACGTCTGTGACTGGATCATCTCTCAAGCTCTATCTTACAGCCCTCACCCTTGCCAAAAAGCTCAATCGGACAATATCTCTCCAGAGCACATATATATATATTTGTTCAATGAATGTCGGACCACACTCACTTTGTCTCTCTATCTATATGTCTCTCGATTGACCTCGCTTTCTCACACCGTATCTTCCACGTGTTGAAGCTACTACCTCTCCATCCCTCACAAAGCCGGAGCTATTTACATTGCGAGGGGCACTCCAACCTTGGATTAATTTGTGTAGGCATTTATTCCGGTCGGTTTAGATTATATTTTTGTAGCATTCGGCCCACAACTACTACAAACACCGTTGCAACCCACGCAACTCCCCTAGTTGATTTCCCTCTGGCTCGGTCATCACTCTCTCGCACGTCCTTTCTCGCCTTCAACGTCGTACCATGGTATTATTGAAAAAACTATGTTGTTCTCTTTAATTATTATAAATAAGCTACAAAACTACACACCGATAGTCCACTTGGAATGGAACAAATTTCAACCCACAAATTAAAGTGCTACAAACTACACACCGAGGGGCCCACATGTCATGAAACAAATTTGGACCCATATACAAATTAAAAAATAAAGGATGAGGATCGAACATGCGACCGGGCCTTCAAGCCGCACGTCAATAGGCAACATACGTAGAATAGCAATGTTTGTTGTACCCCCTTTGTTCACATAATGTTTTTATATTACCACAGCTAATTAATGGATAACATGTAATATTATTTTTAGTACTATTCGCCTTCACTTACTGGTGGGTTCCATGTGTGCTCTCTCTCTCCTCCCCTTCTGCGTTTAGACGCATGGGCAAACAGGAAGAACTCGTGGGTGATGTTGCCGTTGACCATATCTGGACGCGTTCACAAGTCACGGCACCAGTTTCATGTACTAGCAGCACTAGTCAATGTGTACGTGCAATGCACGTTAATTTGGAAGTATATTAAGTGCATGCGGATATTAACTACTAGGATATTATTTGCGTGTTGTCATGTGATTAGCACTATTTTTGGCATGAAATTAACTGCACGCTAGACGTGTTGACTGCTCGACATTGAACCAGTCTAGGTCGTTGGATGACAAGGAATACATGTGGCTTGATGACGTTTTATATTTAATTTGATACGGCTCTAGCAAAACATTCAATCGATCAAACCATACATTTCATTCAGTCTGACTCTGACTTTAAATTATACGACGATCGATATAAAATAAACGGAAATGATAAACTTTCCGATTTTAAGCATGGCAATCCGAACGTTTTTCATGGCAAATTTAGATTACGTGGCGGCGGCGGGGGCATCTCGCGGTGGGAAGCGGCTCCTCTGTCATGCTCTGTGTGTCGTCGGGCCACTGACCGACGGCGACGGCGGCGTCTTGCGCCGTTGTTGGCGTACTCCTGGACGTTGGCCTAGCTTCAAGGAAGGCCAAAATGTTCTGGACTTCGGAGCGAGTCAACTGGCGGGAGGAGGCGACTGGCGTTGGTGCAAGGAAGCGGTCGACGGCGGCCATCCATGCTGCTGAGGGGGGCACTGGCACCCACGTGGCGACAGGCGCTGTCAACGACGCGGCGGAGACATTCGTGTGCACGGGCATCGGCACGGGCGTGCACGTCAGTGCACGCGCAGGCGCATGCGCTGGCAGGTGCATCGGCACCGGCACGGGCGTGCGTGTCAGTGCACGCGCAGGCGCATGCGCTAGCAGGTGCACGGGCACGTGAAAGTCGGCGGGGACCTCGTCGAACCCCGTGGGATCAAGCTCGGCAACAATGTGTGGCTCCCAGCCCATCAATGCCACAGGGATGGGCGCTGGCGCAGTCAGGGCGACGGGAGCCGGAACGGGAGCGGGGACAGGCGCGGCGTCTTCCCGCAAGGCCAGTTCAAGCTCGTCCCAAAGCACCTTATGTTCTTGAGACTCCGGCTGGGTGTCTTCCTAAGGAAACTGGAACACTAAGGGCAGACCATCGTGATGCGGCATGGCGTACATTTAGGTCAGGCTAGTTGGAGGTAGATGACAGGATAATCAGAGAGGAAGAGAGAGGATTGTAGCGATACCGGGTAGTGCGGGGTTGATTTTAAACTGCGGTGCCGGCGACATTAAAAGTGGGAGCAGTTGGGACGACGATGGGCGGCGGAGCCTGGTCAAAGGGCTCGCCTCCCGGTGAGCCTGCACAGCGTTCTGCTCGCACGCCTCCCTGACAGCCGGCGCAGCGGTCTGCTCGCACGCCTCTCGTCAACTCACACGCTTGCTCGGACGGCACCTGCCGATGAGAAGCGGGGATTCGTGGCGGCACGTAAATGCCCACGGTTTCAATAGTGAAAGCGTTCGCCTTAACGTGACAGGTCTTTGTTCCAAAATACCTTGGCTCTTCATTTGTGCAACTTGTCATAAGCAGCTTGTCTCAAATTGAAGAAAAAACTTACGAAGTAATATTTGTGCCATATCACGTGACCATGCTTAGTTTCAAGAATTTATGCTCACTTTGGGATTTTCTAAAATTTAAGATCCAGGATTCGAAACAATATCATAACCTGCATCATGAAATAAATTTTCAAGTCGTACATCTGTCCTGTTGTATTTCTTAAGAAAGGATTTGGTCAAAAATTTTGCTTAGTTAGACTTCAGACAAGTTATATATGCAGAGTAAAAGGATAATCCCTCCGTACCAGTGCATTGCCTGATATATTAACTCAAGTACTAGGCACAAACAAACGGGCTCAATTATGTGCTCATCCTGGTGTAGTAGTAGTAGTAGTAGTACTAGGAAATGCAGTTGACGGGTGACCTTGACGAGCGGCGACCGAGGGAATTGAACCATGCTCGGCACGGTAGGTAACGTTGTCTAGTTACTAAAGCATCCCTCCGTTGTCCATCGGTAGTCATTATGGACCGGGGACATGAGGGGAATTTCCTAGGGCTGGAATTCTGGCGGCCAGATATTTCGACTTGAAACGCTGAGGCTCGACTGGTTGGGGTTGCCTAATGTGCGTACCACGCACGCCATCGAAGGACACGAGCCCGGGTTTTTTAGGATCAACACGAGCCAAGGTCTGGCTGGTACGCCGTTGGGTCCTACCATTTGAGAATACGAATGGAACCTTTTAAATTGCCGAACGAATCTATGTGTATTACAATACCTGTATTTTCCTTGCAAATACTAATCTCAACGTGGTAATTGATTTATGACGAGTTGTTGAATTAGAGTGAGTTTGTGATATAGTGATCTCAACGTGGATTTCACATTTCATGGTATCCCTAGTAAGTTTTCCAATGAAAATTCAAATTTAAAAGATGAAAAATATGGAGGTGAGAAAACTTTGTATGTATCAAGCATATGACCACACACACACACACACAGAGACACACACGCACGAACACAACAACAATCCAATAAGTATAGTGCATCTATTTTTCCAAACCATGCATGTATGACATGAATTCAAAAAATACTCCTTCTATTCCTAAATATTAGTCTTTTAGAGAGTTCAACAAGTGACTACATACGGAGCAAAATGAGTGAATCTAGACTCTAAAATATGTCTATATACATCCGTATGTGCCAGTCCATTTGAAGCCTCTAAAAAGACTAATATTTAGGAACGAAGGGAATAAAATGTAAGACATTCATGGTCCTCAGTTCAATATTTAAAATGAACATGAAACTGAAACATGAATATTAAGTCTAGTACTACAATACATGCAAATGTTGTGTTTAGGCGGAGCTACGATTGTCGGGGGTCAACCCCTCGACCTGAGATAAAATTATGGAGCTCTGTTTAGGGTTGTTTAGATTATATTTATCCCCACCCTCCCAACCACCGATTGGTTGTGCACCCCCCACCCCTCCTCCCGGGGAGAATATCATGTGCCCCCATACCTTAGATGCTATATGCCTATACGAGTTGCTTAGAGCTTGTAGATCTGAGATATGGCAGCTCACATGATGTGTCTTAATATTTTTGCAGGAAACCTTGATGAGTTTGAGAATTCCACACAATTTGTACAAAAACTACCTAGATGCCCTTTGATCCCATATCCAACGACCTCGAAGCTCGTATCACCGTAGCATCTAAGATGAAGGAGGACATCATATTCTCCTGTATGTAAGAATATCATGTGCTACCACACCATAGATGCTTTGGTGATACAAGCTCTTCGGAGGCGTTGGATTTGTGACCCAACACCTCCTCGGTGGTTCGAATGGTTTTTTGCAGAAAAGCCCCAAAAGAGTTCGGCCACTGCTTACAAGCACAAAGACTGCTCAGATGCCATTGGATCTCAGATCAAACAACCTCCAAGCTCGTATCACCGTAGCATCCAAGCTGTGATAGCACCTTATGTTTTATCACACGGGAGAGTATGAGGTGCTCCCGCACCGTAGATTCTATGGTGATACGAGTTCACTGAGATCTAACGGACCATAGTAGGAGGTTTGAATGTTTTTTCAATATACGGCTGATAGAGTTTGGGAAATGCGCAGATAGTAAAAGTACTACGCATGTGCCATCTGATCACTGATCATATGACCTAGATGCTCATATCACCGTAGAGGGTAATTAAGCTACGGGGAGCACCTAATATGAGCACCGGGGAGCCGTTGGATCGAAGATGCAGCGACACACACGAGGCCTGAATGTTTTATTTGCAAAAAAACTTTGGTGAGTTTGGAAATTGTGCATAATTACATAGACTACTCCCAAGACATTGGATCCCACTTCCAACGGTGTAAAAACTCATATCACCATAGTATCTAAGCTGCGGGGTGGATGTGATATTCTATGCCGCTGTCATTTTTGTTCGTAAACTTGCAAAAAACATGTAACCCGTGCCGTTACTTGTCTAACCGCGCAAAGTGTTTGTTCAAAAAAACCATCCTACACTGAAATATCAGAACAACACACGGGGGTCCCACTTGTCATTAATCAAATTTGGACCTAAAACTAACAAATCTGAAAGACGAGATTCAAATTGGCAACCTGGACTACAAATCGTAAGTCGATAGCCTGAAAAAACAAACGGTTGTTGGCTTTTTCCCATAACTTGATTTTATACAGTACTTGCGTTGAGTAGAGTAGAGGGAGTTGTCTCACTTACTGGTGGGTCCCAGGTCTGCGATCTCAATCTCTCTTCTCTCCATCGTCTAACCTTTGCATGCGCACACACGAAGAGCGGCGCTAGCTTGCCGTGGTGTTATTACAACTAAAAAAAGCTAGGAAAATAGAAGAATCGCCTAGAACAAGAGAAGTTGTGGCTAGTCAAGACGGAGCTAACCAGATCTATCCTCCGTGCCATGTTTGCATGATGAAGCTGTGTGGCTAGTGGGGTGTTTTCGACCGACTGGCTGGGTCCCGAGGTCGAACCATAGGTACTACGTCTGATACAGTATATTTTTACACACACATTTTTCCTCCGTGCCGAGACGTGGCACACTCTACCGCGCGGTTTCGGGGTCCTCCCGGGTGGTGCATGCATATATTCTTCCTGACGTGGGACGCCCTACCGCGCGTTTTCTGGGTCCTCCTCGATCGTAGCACCGAAGCAAGTAAATGAGTCGTCAAATCATGAAAGACCACCTTTCCCGCTGAGTACATCAGTGAAGCACGGTGGCCAGCTAGTTGGGCTAGTTCGACCGATTAGCTAGGCCGCCGCCACATTTTTTTCACCCCTTTTTTTATCTACTTGCCAGCAGGTAAATTTAAATATCCACCACGGCGTTGCTCTGGTGTTTGCGTGCGGCAGGATTTTTAATTTTTTGATTGACGGGAGCAGGCGCAGCAGGATTTTTAATTTTTTTATTGATGGGAGCAGGCGCGGCAGCAATTAGTCACGATGACTCCGCCTGTAAAAACCCACTGCTCCCTGATGTGAGAAGTCATCGACTGGTGTTTTACCGTGGTGAAAACCAAAAGATTCCTCGCTCCCTCCGCCTTCCCGTAGATTGCATTTCCTTTCATCCCTTTTGCCCCCTTTGCTTCCTCTCCCCATTGCTTCTACCTGGTGCCATGGCAGCGCAGCAGATCACAGAGTCCGAGGTGAGGCGCCTGACACCGGCTCCCGTCGACCGGGAGCGGGCTCTGCGAGCGGTTGCACCCTGCATCACCAACGTCGTGCGCCTTGAGAAGCAGAGGGACTTCGGTGGTGTTTAGGCGCCCTCTGCATGGGCATGTCCATGTCTCGGTGCAACATGACCGTTGGATCAAACTCAGACGGTGCAGATCAGTCACTGTAGCACAAAGCGTGTGGGTGTGTTTGGTTGCATTCTCATCTCAATATAGTTGTTTCCTCTTCATATATTTTTGTCAACCTACTAGTGTGGACTCATGCACCCTTCATGCACTCTGCCAAACACCAAAAAGTGGGTCGAGAAGGTAACTTTTGCTCCCATCCCGTGCACCCTTCATACACCCTGCCTAACACTATTCGTGCTTCATATGGTTCATGTTTCGTGGAGTACTGTAGCACCGTACTCTCCATGCACTGTGGACCTAGTTCTGTTAACATTGATCTCACCGTTCATTCTCGACCGGACAGTCGAAAAGGCGGTACTATGTTACATATAGGAGTAGTTGACATGCTCACAACATCATTTGTTATCGTAATATCTTACTACACTAGCAACAAGATTGTGTAGTACTGACGTATGAACCACTGCACATGCCTAGTAGTAGGAGCACTATGTATGTTCAAGTGGCTGCCGTGTTTCGCACTCCTCCGTCGTAAGAGTGGAAACACTTGCTGTAATCATTTTTTTCTTTAGAAAAACAGTGGACAAGCTCTACCATGTGGATCCTCCTCCATCCATGCACTAAATTACTAACTTTCGCCGACGTGTGGGACAGCCAGCACCTGGGTCCACCAGCCATGTACCAAATTACTCCGTAGTAGAGTGACGGTAGACTACCCCGATCGAACCGCCGCAGTAATGCCCAATGAGCCATCAAATCAAAAAAACCTCCTTTCCAGCAGTAAGTTGGACGGATGAAGCAACCATCATTTCACTCTTCTCTCTTAGCTTCCTCTCTTGAAGAAAACCCCACTCGCTTCGCTTCTCCCTCATCTCGTTCCTCCTTTCACTCTTCTCTCTCAGCTTCCTCTCTTGGATGGACGTTGGAGCACCGGCCGACGTGATGTCTATGGCTTTGGCCAAAACCACCGAGGCTCATGGTACGAAGAAGCGCAAGCACCCCGCCGAGACTACCACAGACAAGCTCAAAGCCATCGCCCTGTCCAAGCCCCCCTCTCCGGGATCCCTCATTAAGCAAGTCCAGGTAATGTCTCTTGTTGACGATCTTTTTCTCGATCTTGATCGTGTTTTTTCATCTAACACGCAGTACTAGTACTGGTAGTACAACTTTCTGGGTGATCTTGCATGTGATTTTAGTGTGCCAAATGACGGTTCTAAATTCCTCTTTTGACCAAAACATGCGAGAGGTTGACACTGATTTCTTATAGATTACTTTCAACTACTCCCTTTGTCCCAAATTTCTTGTCTTAGATTTGTCTAGATACGGATGTATCTAATACTAAAATGTGACTTGATACATCCGTATCTAGAAAAATCTAAGACAAGAATTTTGGGACGAAGGGAGTACTTTATGAACATCAATGCTACCTTTTAAGAGGGTATATTTGCCTCAGTAACTTGTGTTATGGATATTGCATGTAATCCCTCTGCTCTCAA
Source organism: Triticum urartu (assembly GCF_003073215.2). Taxonomy (NCBI): domain Eukaryota; kingdom Viridiplantae; phylum Streptophyta; class Magnoliopsida; order Poales; family Poaceae; genus Triticum; species Triticum urartu. Next base: position 439,984,985 of record NC_053027.1, on the reverse strand, counting down.
GCCTTTGAAGACATGTTCTAGTGTCTTTGTTCACTCATTTTTGTGCGTATATGTAGTCATATATGGAGTATAATATCGAAAATCATCTTATATTTCGGGACGGAGGTAGAAATAAAATATGGTTTCTGTTTGAATTAGAACCAGGTCCGCGGTGGAGATGAAGTTCTCAAAGTCATGCCGTGTGAACTGGAGGACCTGATGATGAGTTCTACTGCTGAACTATCCAGCTGTTGTGTCCTTGTCGCCACGTGTCCAGAACTAGTGTTTTCCTGTAGCATTGTTGTCAGGCGTGTTCTCGAGGCTGTACTTGACCACAACAATTTCCTGGCTGTGCCTTCGATTACGAAGGGTGTGTTTCTTGTAAAGCTTCCCAACAAATATGATGCGGCATGTCTTCATCATCATGTTTATGAGTGGAAAGACCACTCTGTTAGGTTCTCCAAGGTTGATAAGATGGTGATGGTGCGTGTAGACATCTCACACGAAGTCCATGGCCTAGTCAGTTATGCGGGGTACATCCCGTAGGTCGGTGGCAAGAAATAGTCTGCAGAGTTTAGTTAGTGCAACTTTGCTTGTCTGTAGTAAGTACTATTGTTCAGTACTTGATTTGTGTTTGTGAACCCTGTATTGTTTATTAGTACTACTGCTTTTGGTGTGTGGTCAGTCCTGAGAACGGTCTATGTTAATGTCTGTCCACTCAATTCAGTCTGTATATTTTGAAGTATCCAGATCATATTTTTTGTGAGGACGGTTTATCAATTATGGTTACACTCCAATATCTATATGCATTGCAGGGTTTATCGCACCCACCAGGATTTCCAGTCCCATGGATGTTCGGTCCATATGATTTGTCATGACCTTTGGACTGTCCTGCTTGTGGGAGTAGGCGGGGCCCCTGCATGCCACGCGTAGTTGGACGATCAATCTTCTGTTTAGTACTTCAACATAGTGATTTCCTGGTAAGGATTCACTCATGTCACATCAAGTAAATCTTATTGATTTACTGTCTAAATCTTATTGATTTAATGTCATGTTTTCTTTCTTTTCCTGCAATTTTATGATGCAGGTTCTGCCATGTGACATTCATCACAGAATAAACCGTTTGGTTTGCTCTACGATGGCTATTTTTGCAGGTTTCACTAATTATGTCGTGTCAGTAATGAAGGCACTATCCATCACTTATATTACTGGAAAAATTGGATCAGTCTGTTGTCTGAGTACAAGCTGAATCCCTATGATGAACTGTAGTTTGGTTTAACAAAAACGCCACAATTAGTCCTTCTCGCATTTAAAAGAAATGAAGAAAAAAACAGGATCACGGTAACGGATCCTAGTCAAGTTAGAAAGCTGAGCATAGCAGACCAGAAACGATCGCCGCTATCTCGCACAGATCGAGCACCGGCAGTTGCTCTAGCACTGACAGCGGCAGCAGCTCAGTCTGATCCAGCTGAGGATTGGGCACCGACCGCGTCAGCGGATCAGTCTGATCTACCGGAGGATCGGGCATCGACACCGGCACCTGCTCCGACACCGGCACCAGCTCTACAAGGAGCACCATCTCCGGCAGCAGCAGCGGCTTCGGCCCCTGCACCAACACTTGCACTTGCATCTGCTCCGGCCCATGCAGTTGCATCGGCAACAGACTGGGCTGCAGTTCACACTTCATATACCAAAGTCCTTACAAAAACCGACATGTCCACCTTCTTGGTAAGCATTGGCCGCCCAAGTGCTTCGTTCTTTTTTCTTTCCATGTTGTTTCACGTGATTCACTGTGTTGATCTAACTGTTTGGGTATGTCTTCTTGTTTGCAAACAGAGAATTCCTAGAGCAATGAGGGAATCGTTCAACAATCCGGGCGACCGCGGCCAAGTTTCTCTTACCATGCGCAGCCTTGGTGTGAATGAACCTGCTCAATATACGGTAAGTACAAAGGATGGTCGCATGATGATTGATGCTAAAGGATGGTCAAGGTTCAAATCTAAATCATATCTTGCGGTAGGGGATGATGTCAAAATCGATCTTTCTCGGCAAGGAGAGCTGGTCCAAATCAACCTTGAAATTCTTCAGTAGCAGCACGCAACTGCCGAACTGATCTATCCTCCGAGAGATTTTGATGTAATAATCTGGCATGGTGAAACAAGTGTCATGTGTGTATAAGTAGTACAACAGTATTATTTATCACATGGTATATCGTTGATAGAATTGCAACTCTGATTGCTAGTTAGGAACTGTCATCCAATTTCATTCCAACAGCTGTTGTGCTTTATTCAATTTTGTGTATTCGCCTTGCGACAGCATCTAAAACCAGTGCCATACCGATCGCTTGCAATATGAAAAGCGCCAAGGTAGAACACATGGGCCCCCAAACATGCAGGGTCGGCCTGCGGCCCAAAGTCCAGAACCGTGAGCCTATCTGAGTATTATATTCTCAGTTGAACCCCATAATGCCCATGCGTTGCAGAGGGAGTATATTTCTCGGCAAGGTGAGCATGTGATATAAAAGATTTGTATATTTCTTTACAGAGGGAGTATCTCTCTGTCAAAAAATATATTTATGTGTAACTAGTTACACCTGTCTTTCTACTTCCTTCCGCTGATATGTGGGGCAACCGGCAACGGGGTCCACGTGCCATATGCACAAATTAGAGTGCAAAACTTCACAATAGACACACCCCGGTCGTAGCGCCGCGGTAATGCCCAATGAGCTGTCAAATCACAACCCCCCCCCTTTCCAGCTTTAGCAGTAAGCTGGACGGACAAAGCGGCAATATTTCACTGGGCCTGAATCCCCTTCTCCCTCGTCTGCTTGTTCAGAGAAAACCCCCTCTCGGCGATTGCATAGGGTTTTCTCATGGAGAGCCAGGTACGAATTCTTCATCCATCCCCGATAAATCCAAGTCCCTTGGTCGCAGGTAACGCTAGGATGGCATCCGTCGCCGTTGATGCATTTTTCTTCCTACTGAATCTAGTGTGTTTCATTTGTAGTGCCCAAAGTGAGAGTACCCTACAGGTTTCTGCGCCCTCGGCGAGACGCCACACTTGTTCCTTCTCATCCTAACACAGCATTTTGAAACGCGCACAGTATGTTCCTAGAATCCTCTTTTCTATCCGGGAGGGTGGGGGTTTTTTGAACATGTTGTGTTCTCATATTATTTTTCCTGCAGTGTATTATTTGCTCTACCAGAACACATGTACTCAAGATGCTCGACCTTGCCATAACTGAATACACTAGTTTAATGGTCACAGTGAAGACAAGCCATGGATATAAGTTCCGAGTTGGGTTCATGAACCAAGAAGATCGCTGCTTTTTTTATGGCCGAACTTGGATAAACTTTCTCAAGTGTTACGGACTGAAAGTTGGCGCACGAATGTTGATGGAAATAGCAGAACCTGGTCTCATCTTCACTGCGATCTTCCACCCCGACGTCGTTCCAATTGTTCATCCATGTTAGTTTTGTATCTGGTTCTTGCTTGTTGCCTCGATTACTTCTTAATCCACCTATTCTGTCTGACTAATCACAATTTAACTTTAGAAGTAGCAACAAATCTCTCACGAAGATGCTACTTCTAACTAATATTTTCTTATAATTGGTGGCACGTGTAGGTTTTTTCAGAGTTAAGCAGTTTGCTCATTTGTTACTCTGTAATAACTCGGCTGTTACTAATGGCACTGAAGTTGACTGGATCAACATCCACAAGTTCCTACACTTTATTGATCGTCTTGAGGTCCTTGTGGGGCATTTCAATGGTGGAAGGCCACATGGGATATGTGTGCCACTGCTGCACTCGTTGAACAGGTCCAACTGTGTCGAGAAACTTATGGTACGAGCTGTTTATGTTATATATGTTGTTCATAAACTATTGCTTATACACAGTTTTACAGTTGTTATCTTCTTGAAACAGGAACTGTCGAGTTCTATTGTTCCTATACAGATGCCTGACCATGGTCGGGTCAGACTTGTGCTTGGTCACAACATGATGTTTATATCGACCTACTTAATTCCCCTTGGATATGAAAAGATACTTATTCATGGGTGGTCTCAAATAATGAAGGCCCGTCCATCTTGGAGAATAGGACAGAAGATTATGTTCATGCTTTTCCATGGCTCTAAAGCGAATATCCTGTTTATTGACCATGTTGCAAGATGAAGCCGCTTTCAGAAGGTTGTGGATGCGCGGGGTGGCGCCTGGGCCTTGTCCTGGGGCTTGGCGGCCTCACCCTTGGTTAATTGTAGGCAAAGTAGCACTGGTCGAGGCGTGCTTTGTACGGTTGAACCTGTATGAGTACTCATACTGCTTTCAGCTTTGGTTGTTAAGTTCCCCTGCTGGTTTCAGTTAAGGTTGTTAAGTACTCCTGCTGCTTTTACAGTCTGTCGTGTTTCTTCAGTCCTGTCTTCCTCCAGCCGCCAAAACCAAACCAGCGCCGGCAGGGCCGCCTTCTTCGGCCCCCCCGCGGCTGCCTGCGCCTCAGCGCACGCATCGCCGCCCCACCGTCTCCTAAATTGTTAACGCCAATGTCCTCCGCGCGTTTTGGTGCGCTCGCCGTGGCGCCGCCCTCTCGCGTTGTCAACATGGTCAACAAACAACAGGAATCGGAAGAAGTACGTAGAGAGGATGACAGTAGGGGCCCACCACGTCAGCGTATGGAAAAATAAAATGCATCCTCCTAGTGTTTTCCTGACATCTGGGACCCACGACATTGTGAGCGTATATAGTCAATAGACAAGAGAACAGCACAAGATCGGCTGACACCTGGGACGTAGCTACTCGAGCAGTATTTTTTTGTTTGGTATTGTTGAGACGGTACAGGGTTTGAATTGGGCTGTGGCCCGTCTAGCCCAGGCTTATATTTTATGTTCACCATGTGACCAGCCAGCTATTTTTTCTTTGTGAAAATGAACCCAGTTTATTTTTTCTCAAGAATACCCAATCCAGGCCTACTTATTTTTCTACGCCCTAATGGGCTGCAACTCTTTCAAGACGCCTGCAAATCTTGAAAGTAATATGAAATGGGTTGTAAATATAAAAACAGATGACAAATTGGCAATTACTTTATAATTTCTGAATTTTTTCACATTTTCAGATTCCTATTTCACTGGGCATTAACCTAATTTAAATATATTTTCAAAGTACTTTAAATCTGGCTCGACATTTCGGTATTAAAAATAGTTTGGAACCCACAGAAATATGCGAAATTGGCCCTGGCCAACCAAAAAACGACTACAATAAATTGCATAATAAGTTGCCATGAGCTATATATAAATTATTAAAAAAAGGGAGTGGTCTGACTTCTGGGCCTATTTAGTTGACGCGTATGCAAGATTTTTTTAGTTATTATATACGTCAATGAACGATTCTAGCAGATGTAACCGTTGGATGTCAATCCAACGGTCGTCGTGTTTCTTCAATCTCTGATCTTCTTGCTCCAGCCGCCAAAGCAGCGCCGGCGGGACCGCCTACTCCCGCCTCCCGTGGCCGGCTGTGCTGCCGCGCAGGCCTCAGCGCCCCCTACTACTCCCACTGCTGGCCAGGGCATCCCTCTACTCACCCACACCCCCTGTTATTCTGCGGCGACGACAGCCTCACACCGCAGCCGAACCGGTGAACCCTCGTACTCCTCTCCGCGCGGGCTTCCACTGCGGCGTCTTCCCCGGCTCCGCGTCGTCCCCTTCCTAGGCCTCGTCATCGTCCACTGCCGTGGTGCTCTTGGCGCAGCGTGGTCAATGTGGTCAACGACCGACTTCCATCGGAAGAGTACTGTACGTGGAGAGGCTGACAGCTGGGTCCACGACAGTCGCAAGGAAGTTCCTCCTTATTACGCGGAAAATAATTATGCCTCCACCTGACAGCAGGGACCCACCGGACGGGCCACCAGTATTTCGTGAGAAAAAAACATTTCCCCCTGACTGCTGGGACCCACAGGACGGGCCACCGTATTTCGTGAAAAAAATGTCCCTCCCCCCCCCCCCCCCCCCCTGTCAGCTCGAACCCACCGGAAGTGCCTCCTTATTACGCACAAAAAATGAATACCCCCTGCTAGCTGGGACCCACCTTGGTGGGAGGCTGACTTGTGGGCCTACTAAGTTGACTGGGACGGAGGCCTTTGTCAACTTTAGTCAATATATGAACGATTCTAGCTCAAGTGGTCGTACGATGTCCATCCAACCGCCGTAGTGCTTCTTCAACCTCTGTTCTTCTTGCTCCAGCCGCCCAAAGCAGCGCCGGTCGTGCCGCCTGCTCCTGCCGCCCGTGGCCGGCTGTGATGCCGCGGAGGCCTCACCGCCCCCTACTACTCCCACCGATGGCCAGGCCATCCCTCTACGCACCCACACCCCCTGTTATTTTGCGCCGACGGCAGCCTCACACCGCAGCCGAACGAGTGAACCCTCATACTCCTCTACGCGTGGGCATCCACTGTCGCGTCTTGCCCGGCTCCGCGTCGTCCCCTTCCTAGGCCTCATCGTCGTCCACCGCCCTAGTGCTCTCGGCGTGGCGTGGTCAACGTGGTCAAGGAATGGCTTCCATCGGACGTGGACTGTACATGGAGAGGCTGACAGCTGGGTCCACGGCCGCAGCAAGGAAGTGCCTCCTTATTACGTGCAAAATAATTATTCCTCCACCTGACAGCGGGGACCCACCGGACGGGCCACCGTATTTTGCGGAAAAAAACATTTCCCCCTGACTGCTGGGACCCGCCAGCTACATCTTTGCACGCAAGGAAGTGCGTCCAAAAAAATGATTCGCCCCCCTGACTGCTGGGACCCACCAGCTACATCTTCGCACACAAGGAAGTGCATCCGGGCAAAAAAAACGATTCCCCCCCCCCTAACTGCTGGGACCTAGCAGCTACACCTTCGCACACAAGGAAGTGCGTCCAGGCAAAAAAACAAAAACAAAATGATTCGCCCCCCTGACTGCTGGGACCCACCAGCTACATCTTCGCAAGCAAGGAAGTGCCTGATAGTCGGGATCCACCTGGTCGAAGCGTACGTAGCGTTGTCATTCTGGTCGCGAACGTGTACGTACATATATACTGGTCGATGTAGAGGCGCGCATGTGTCGTAGTAGAGATGCGCACGTGTCGTAGTAGAGACGCGTACGTGTCGTAGTAGAGGCGTGCACGTAGCATGTACACGTACGTACAGCGGCTAGGGTGCAAGAAACAAAATACGGCCACATACATACATACAGGCAGGGTCTCGAACGCCTACTCGTCCATACGTACGGCCAGGGCTCGTGTACATTGCTTGGTCGGAACGGAGAAACAGCGTTGTCGTCGTGTTCATGGGGAGGCAACGGAATGCGTCAGGTTCATGGGGACGCAATGGAATGCGTCGTGTTCATGGGGAGGCAACGGAATGCGTCGTGTTCATCGGGAGGCAACGGAACGCATGGCAGCCAACCGGCTGGGTCGGAACGGAATGCGTGGCCGTGTTCATTGGGAGGGCTTGGACGGAACAGTCGATGGAAACGAGGCCTGGCGTACCGCAAAACGGAGGAAACGGCCTTGTGTTCGACCGGCCACGTTCGAAACGGGATCCTGTTCATCAGGAGGGGTCTGGCGTACCGCAAAATGGAGGAAATGGACCTCCTACAGTCGAAACAGGGGTCCTGTTGATCGGAAGGGGTGTGGCGTACTGCAAAAGGGAGGAAACGGACTTGTGTTGGAGCGCTACGGTCGAAATGGGGGTCCTGTTGATCGGGAGGGGTGTGGCATACCGCAAAACGGGACTCCACGGGATACTGTTCATCTCCACCGTCGACCTCCTCCAGCCTCCACGGGCTACCGTCGATTTCCTCCAGCCTCCACGGGCTCCTGTTCATCCAGCCTCCACCGCACGCTACTCCACCGGCTACTGTTCAACCACCCCTCCACGGACACCCCTCCATCGTCTACTGTTCATCCAGCCCTCCACCGGCTACTGTTCAACTAGCCCTCCATGGGGTCATGTTCGTCCAGCCCTCCACAGGGTTCTGTTCATCCAGCCCTCCACGAGGTCCTGTTCATCCACTAGCTCGATCGATCAGGGTACTGTTCATCCAGCGGCAATGGCCTCTACTACCACAGGGTCCTGTTCATCCAACCCCCCACCAGGAACTGTTCATCCAAACTCCGCCAACAACACTCACTGTTCATCCAGAGGTAGCATCGATCGACTTTAGTTAGCAGCAGTAGCGAAGGAATCGCTCGATCGGGTTCAGTTAACAGCCATCGATCGATCGCTCGGGTTCAGTAACGCGTAGCCTGCAGTGCAATCGCTTGGGTTCAGTTAGAGCCCAACGCCTCGCTCGGGTTCAGTTAGAGCCAATGCCTCGCACACACACGCATACGTGTACAAGAGAAACGTGCATCGCTCGACCCCCGACCTCCCACCATAACCGGGAACTCCCCGAAATTTTCCTCCCCCTCGCTTCTACCACGGTTTTTTCCGTCATGGACGGCCCAAAGAATGTCATGCAGCTGTGTCTCCGACCCGCCCAGGATGAAAAGCCCATTTTCTGTCATGATTTTTTGTCATAGAAGTAGGAGCCCACCACATCTATGATGATACTGGGTTTTGTCACAATTATCGTCATAGAAGTTTCATATGTATGACAGAAAAAAATTTCGTTCGGCCCAAAATGTCATGGATGTGTATTTTTTTTGTAGTGCACTACTGCGCCATTTCTTCTTCCTCCGAATCAACGACGGCCACACCTCGGGGTGCGCCAACTTCGTCGCAGCCGACAAAGCCAACGTGATCTCGAAGGCCGGCAAGAAGGCCGATGGCTTCAGGAGCAAGTGGGTCATGATGGATGCTAAGTGCGTCCACCCATGGTTGAAGCTGCCGACAGAGATGCCCCAGTCTGACGAGGGGTGGTCCCACATGAAGCTTACTGATGACCGGGCGAAGGTCGTGCTGGAGAAGATGACCGTCGACCTGAGGCCGGGCAATGCGAAGGCGGCGAAGCTGATGGGGGCCATTCTCCTGAGGGAGTTCCTGACGCTGCGGGTGGCTCCTCTCCAGGCGCGCTTCGCCCCTTGTGGACACTCGAGAATGGAGAGGACAAGCTTCGCCTGAGTCCGGAGGCTTTGTCTGAAGAGCAGCTGGCCGTGGCTCTCCACCTTTTGGTCGGGGACGACCAAGAGTATCCGCCGAGTGCCCACGCTCCCTTGTTCCTTCGGAAGGACGGGGCGCTGGTCGTGGCCGCCATGCCCACCTTTGACGGGCGCAGCCTAGTGCCGCCGGCGCCCTCTGGAGTCCCGGTGGCAATGACGACGGTGGACGTGTCTTTTGGCGATTCCTGCAGGGATGGGGAAGATGAGGATGATGAGGAGCATGACTCGGAGGCGACCCCCGAGGGAATGGGGGAGACCTCCCCCTTGTGACATCCTCTGCACCTTGCCTGATGATGATGACGAGGCCGACGTCCACCCAGAGAGGGAGGAGCTGCTCGTGGTTCCGACGAAGGGCAGGTCGGCGCTGCTCCCCTGGGACGACGCTCCTGCCTCGACACCGCCCGGAGCTGCTTCAGGTCCATCTTCTGCCCCTGCTTCTGCTCCTGGAGCCCGCGTGACTGCGCCTCGGGCCGCGAGGCTTTCCGGCTTCAGGCTTACGAAGCGGAGGGACTACGCTACGGTGGACCAGTAAGTCTTCCTGTCCTGCCTTGTTCTTACTTCTGCTGCTCGTCCTTGACTCTTCTTTGTTGTGCAACTAGGCCGACGCCTGTGGCGAAGAAGAGAGAGGGGGACGAGGTGGGACCGCTCGAGCCCAAGTCGCCTCCTGCGGTCGCACCCCTCTCAACGGACAAGGGCAGCGACGGCGCTCGTGCTTCTTCAGCCCGATAATCCTCGCGAGGCTTGGTGGAGCATCCTCGGGAGGAGTCATCCCCCGAGGCCCCGCTGGCTCCGGAGGTGCCAGCGTCCGCCTCGAGCGCTGGGTTCCCCGAAGCTCAGGAGCTTCTGGCTTCCCAGGCCCTGGTGATGACGTCGCCTCCTCCTCCTCCTGCCGCATTGTTGTCTCCGGGTTCTTCCGCCTCTCCTGACGCCCTCGAGAGTGCTCTTTCTGTGATGGCCCTACTGCGAGAAGATCTTCAAGGCACCGACCGTCGCCTGGTGGCCGGGCGCCTGGAGCTGGTCTCTGGCTAGCTTCATTCTGATGTGTCTGTCCGGGCGACGCTGGGCCAGGCTGCTGTCGACTCCGAGAAGGACAGAGAGGCCATCGCTCAAGCTGCGGCCGCCCGCGGGGTGGCGCTGAAGGATGCCGGGGCCGCCCAAGACCGCTAGCGGTCACTAGAGGCCAAGCTGGAGACCGTGCGGAGGGAGCGCATGAAAGAAGCCCAAGGCCGCAAGGCGGAGGAGGAGAAGATGAAGGCCCGAGAGGACGCCGTCAAGGATCGCGATGCCGAACTGGAGTAGCTGGCGAAGGCGTAGGCCGCGGAGCGCAGCCGGCTGGAGGAGCTGGAGCAGAAGCTGAACGTGGAGAAGGCTGAACTTGACGTCAAGGCAAGGGTCCTGGCTGAGGACCGCGCGGCCTTCAAGCTCCTTGAGGAGAGGTCTTGGACGGCGCTGCAGTCACACTACGAGAAGGTCTTGGAGGAGCCGCTGGCTGCCGACGACGAGGGGGCCGTCTAGTCGCTTCCTTATCTGGTCGGTGCGCTGGAGGACGTTGTGAGCGGCATCGACCCCGTGGCGGACGAAGAAGCCCGCGTTCTTTCCTCAGCCACGCTGACGCGTGTCTTCAGCCACCTCCATCTCCGCGATCCTTCCGCCCGCCTTGACGAGCTGCTGGAGCCTGTGAAAGATGAGCATTATCAGGCTGCTGCTGCAGCTGTGCAGGGTCAGGTGGAGGCCCTGCTGAAGAGGTTCCGTGCCTTCGCTCCCGCGCCGCCGACCGACGGTGCTACTGATCCTACAACTCCGGCTGGTGGTATAGGTGAAGACGATGCCGTTGGACAATAAGCATCCCTTGTAGGCGACGGCGGTGTCCAGGGATGATGGGACAACTCGCTGGTGGCTCCTTTCCTATTTTAGTTTCTGCAATATGCACCATGCCTCGTGGAGGCATTAAACTCGCGTTTGGTTTCAAGAGAACAATATGTCTTGTAATAGTTGCTTCGAAATTCTGTGATTTCCTTCCCATTGATTTATGTTCTATGTTGGCAGGGCCCGACCCCACGCATACCTCAGCTGTCATTGGGCCGTCCGGATCACCAGGACAGACCAAGGAGTGAGGGGCTACGTGATCAGTTAGGCTCCCGAGTCGCGATGCTTAGGAGTCCCCCTTGACGCGCAAATAGCCTATAGAAAGGAGATATGGGAGTAGGCCTAGTGTTCTAGGGGCCCGACCCCGCGCATACCTCAGCCGCCATTGGGCCGTCCGGATCACCGGGATGGACCAAGGAGTGAGGGGCTACGTGACCAGTTAGGCTCCTGAGTCGCGATGCTCAGGAGTCCCCCTTGACGTTCGAACGACCTTCGTACCTTGGCTCCGCTTGGGAGGGCACGCGACGACCAGGTCCGAGGGACTTGGCAGGGTGGTGTGCGCTTGGGCGTGACCCACGCGCAACCCCCGTGCCCAGCCCCCTCGCGCGACTCTCCCGAGGGGAGGTGTTGCGATGGGGCCAGACACTGAGCTCGGAGGGTCCCTGAGGTTGATACGACCGTGAGGACGCCCTCGGTTGTTTATCACCAGCACGGACCATGGCGCTTCCGCACTTGCACAGGCATAGCCGCTTCTCGGAAGTGTCGACTGCCAGCGCAAAACATGATGCTTCCGCTGGTACATGGGAGGGGACTCCCTACCGCGGAGAGCCCCCGGGGCGTGTACAGCCCCGCCCTGTCACGTGGCCTACACGGTAGGGCCAGACGAGGTGTGTCTGGGCACTCGTGAGCCAGCACGGGACTCACGAGGCCCTACCTCAAGGCGGGTTTCGGGTTCCGACAAAACCCTTGAGGTTCAGACACTAGGTGCGCACGAAGATCTCTCCCCCTCTCTAGCTCGCGCACACTATGATCTCACGACCTAACTCGACGGACCCAAAGAACAAGAGACACAAGAGTTTATAGTAGCTCGGGCCACCGATGTGGTGTAATACCCTACGCCAGTGTGGTGTGGTGGATTTCCTCTTGGGCTGAGGGTGAACAGTTACAAGGGAAGAACAGCCTCCTGAGGAGAGGTGTTCTTGTGCTTGGTGGACTTGTGTGGTTGTCGATGGTCTCTCTCTCTCTCTAGATGAGCCAATCTCTCGATGTCCTCCCCTGGCTGTTGCTTGATGTGGCGCAGGTCACCCACGGTCGGGGAGCGGTCGCGAGTGCCCTGGAAGTTGGCGACGAAGTGGTCGCTCATCTCATCCCAGGAGGAAATCGAGCCCGGGGGCAGGTTCAGGAGCCATGAGCGGGCGCCGTCCTTGAGAGCCATGGGAAACCAGTTCGCCATGACCTTTTCGTCGCCGTTGGCCGCCTCGATGCTCAGCTCATAGAGCTGCAAAAAACTCCGCAGGGTCGGGGGTGTCGTCGTAGCAAGAAGGCAGATCCGGCTTGAACTTGCCTGGCCAGACGATGCTACGCAGCTCAGGAGTGAAGGCGCAGCAGCCTGCCGTGGCCACCGGGGCCCGTCGTCGAGGCGGAGCTTCATTTTGGTGCCCCTGCGCCGCCACGGCAAGTGGCGCATGGCCCTGTCGTGGCAAGCGATCCTGACGTGGTGGTGCTGGGAGCGGTGGAGCGTTTTCTTGTGGACGAGGGATCTCTTGGCAATTTTTTTCTTCGTGCGTGAGCACATGGCGCGGTGGATCACGCCACGGGACCGCACATCTTGGAGCGAGGACGCCATCTTGACACGGAGGAGGTGGAGGCGCTCCATGAGCCGCACGTCTCGGTGCGAGGGCGCCATCTTCGTGTGGAGGGGACGGAGGCGCTCCATGAGCCACATCGCCCGCAGCCGGGGACCGGCGAGGCGGCGAGAGGGATGGTGCAGGAGAGCCCCCCGCGACGCTGACGATCTCGGCGATGCGGTCCAACCAGTCCTCATAGAGGTCGTTGACCGGGCGGTAGCGCAGGAGCTTGTGTGTCATGAGCAGCGCGGCCTACGCGTCCATGGGGGCACGGCGAGCGTGAGACGATGAGCCGGCTGGAGTCAGCGACGGGGTGATGATGCGGTCGTCTCGCTGCACGGAGGGGTGCAGTGAGGAAGCTAGCTGCTCGTTTGCCAGCGGGACGGTGGCGGCGTTGGCGGCGGGCGACGGAGAACGACGGGGAGGCCCGCCGACAGGGGCTGTCTGAGCGACACGGGTGGCGAGGGCGGTGCGGCGCTCAGCGCGGGCTCGGCGAGCATCGGCCATGAACTTGGTGGAGTGGCGAAGCGCGGATTGACGAAGGGGAAAGCTTAGGCGCACCCCTACCTGGCGCGCCAAATGTCGGATTTCAGGTTCCGGCAAAACCCTTGAGGTTCGAACACTGGGGTGCGCACAAAGATCTCTCCCCCTCTCTAGCTCGCGCACACTATGATCTCACGGCCTAGCTCAACAAACCCAAAGAACAAGAGACACAAGAGTTTATACTGGTTCGGGCCACCGATGTGGTGTAATACCCTACTCCAGTTTGGTGTGGTGGATTGCCTCTTGGGCTGAGGATGAACAGTTAAAAGGGAAGAACAGCCTCCTGAGGAGAGGTGTTCTTGTGCTTGTTGAACTTGTGTGGTTGTCGATGGTCTCTCTCTAGATGAGCCGATCTGGTGATGTGATTCCATCCTCCCTAGATGGTGGTGGCTAGTCCTATATATAGAGGCCCGGGTCCTCTTCCCAAATATTAGGCGGGAAGGGATCCCACAACGGCGAATTTGAAGGGGGAAAGCTAGTACAAGCTATCCTGACAAAAGATGGTCTTCGCCTTCCAAAGGCTCTGGTGGTGACGCCGTCTTGGGCTCCACGGTGACATCTGTCCTGCTGTCCTGCTGGTCTTGGTCTTGTTGCACCGATATGGAAACCTTTGCATGATGCCTCGGGACTCCTCGCCTGCGCTTGCCTCTTTAGCACCAAAGAGGAAACGAGGACACTGCGCGCTGGTGCCTGCCTGGCTCTAGTCGTCATGGCTTGCGTCACAGGAACCTCGTGAGGTATCCCTTGCCTTGATCTCTCCGCCCCTCGCGAGCCAGCCTGGTGAGGCCACCCCTGAGGAGGTCTTGCATTTTCCGCCTCGCGAGGCTTGGCCCCTCACGATGGTCTTGAGTGTTTGCTGGTGAAGATGGGTCGTACAGGGCCGCTGATGAAGCCACGCCACGGGCCGCAAGCAGGCAAGTCTGGGGACCGCCGTTCCAAGAACACCGACAGGTCCCACCGAAATGTCTAATGGTCACATTATGAACTAAATCGGTTCGACCAAGTTTTCTGATTCGGTCCCACCGAGTTTGGTGATTTGTGTGTAACGGTTAGATTTTGTGTGGAGGCTATAAATACCCCTCCACCCACTCTTCATTTGCGGAGAGAGCCATCAGAACGTGCCTACACTTCCAACATTCATTTTTTTAGAGAGAACCACCTACTCATGTGTTGAGACCAAGATATTCCATTCCAACCATATGAATCTTGATCTCTAGCCTTCTCCAAGTTGCTTTCCACTCAAATCTTCTTTCCACAAAATCCAAATCAGTGAGAGAGAGTTGAGTGTTGGGGAGACTATCATTTGAAGCACAAGAGCAAGGAGTTTATCATCAACACACCGTCTATTACCTTTTGGAGAGTGGCGTCTCCTAGATTGGTTAGGTGTGACTTGGGAGCCTCCGACAAGATTGTGGAGTTGAACCAAGGAGTTTGTATGGGCAAGGAGATCACCTACTTCGTGAAGATCTACCCTAGTGAGGCAAGTCGTTCGTGGGCGATGGCCATGGTGGGATCGACAAGGTTGCTTCTTCGTGGACCCTTCGTGGGTGGAGCCCTCCATGGACTCGCGCAACCGTTACCCTTCGTGGGTTGAAGTCTCCATCAATGTGGATGTACGATAGCACCACCTATCGGAACCACGGAAAAAATCTTCGTGTCTCCAATTGCGTTTGCATACTCCAATCCCATCCCTTTACATTCTTGCAACTTGCATGCTTTACTTTCCGCTGCTCATATACTTGTGTCATGCTTGCTTGATATGTATTGTGAATGTTTAAACTTGTGCTAAAACTCTACCTTAACTTGAGGAGAATAAAAACTGTAACTTTTCTTTGTTAGGAGTCTATTCACCCCCCTCTAGACACCTATTCTCGATCCTTTCAGCGCTGTAATCTGTTTCGGTGATCACTTTGATATTGTGAAGGAACAAACCTTCACCTCATGGCATGTTTCATCTCTTCCCAATTGTCAATGTGGTCACGGCCTAGCAGTAGATGATTTTCTTGCAATTGATTCCACCAAGTGGGTGCATAACCAGAAAAGTCAACACAAGCAACTCTCTTCGGATCAGCAAGGTTATGGATATGAAAAATCTGATCACACTGCTCTTCCAAATCAAAATATGCATTGGGGTCTTCCTTTCCCGTGAACTTGGGGACATGCAACTTGATTCTTGCTATGTCATCTCGACCATCTCGATCATGACGTTCTGCACGACGCCCATCTTCAGCAGCACGATGGTATGGGACACCATCATAATCATCAAAGTCATCTCCATGACCACGAGCAACACGCTCATGAGGGTCATAATAGTGCCCACGAGGACCATGGCATGGCCTCGAAGTTGTCCTCCTCACTGCCCTCCATGAGCAGTAGCACCACACCCACGAGCAGCAGCCACATGTCCACCATAGCTGTTGTTATCATCTTCCAAGGCACCGTCAACAGCAGCATGCGCGGAATTCTCATCCCCAACTTCCTCAAGTGGGTCAATAGGGTGTTGTTGGTGCCGAACCCTATCGCCACCTGCTGGAGGCCGCTCGTGAAACATCCTTCCAAGGTCTCGAACCATGTTCCATAATTCCTGAAAATCAGCACGTGTGACCGGGGCATCTTCTTCCCCATGGTTTTCTCCATGAACACTCGATCTAGATACTGCCATGTTAGTAAGGACAAAAGTGGAATAGGATAACTTTGTGGAATCACACAACCTCACCTCTTACTCACCAAAGTTCTTATGAGTTCACATCAGATTGTGCTTCTCCCGAATGTGTTAAAGCGATTGAAAGACATGGATCAAAGAACTAGCTTCAGTTTTTGGTGGAGCTCGATGGGGTAAACAAAAAGGGTCTTGTGCTGAAATCAAGTTGATGAAAACCAAGAAAATGTGAGAATAGATCTACTGCACCTTTGCACCAAGATTGAGAAACACACAACAGACAAACTTCTGAAATTTTTTCTACCAAGCTGAAACTTTTGGATCTTACACAACACTTTCTTTTTCTCCTTAACTTTTTTCCTGCCACTCTTTTCTTTCTCTCTTTGATTTTTTTGCCACTTTTTTCCTCTCTTTTTCCAAAGCACAACAACCAAATCTGAAACCAATTACGAAGATGAACTTGGTGCAGATCTAAAAGATGAAGAACATGCAAGGTATGCAACAACAAGATCTCAGCACCAACAAGGCTTGAATTTTTTGGTGGGGCTTTGGACTTGTAGGACAGAAAATATAGCATGAAAAACACTCGATCTAAAAGGATAATAGCAAGATAAACTTGCATAATAGATCCTACCGTGTCAACAAAGGCTCTGATGCCAGATGATAGGTGGGAACCCGATGAACAAGTTCACGCCCGAGGGTGGCCCGATCTTCACGTCGTAGGATCGAATCAGGAGGGATAACTAGCTTTATACCTGCCAAGGTTGGATGCAACATGTACGTTGGGTATGGATGACCGAAGCTACAAGAACTCCAACCCGCTGTCCGAACAATCACAGAACCACAAACCAGGACTAATCCACACAAAACGACCGGAACTGTAGAGCAAGAACTAGCGGGAACTATAGGCTCCTTCTCTCGAATCCGAATGAACTCACAAGAGCAAAGGTAGTAAGATCTCTCGGATCTCTCTAGCAGTCTTGCTGCATAAGCTTGTAGCTGAATGGTTTGACTAAAGGTTCTCTAGAGGATGGGGGAGTTGGGATTTTATAGCAGGGACAACCCCCCTTGGCTAGGTGTGAAAATGGTTCCAAAAGTAAGCAGGTTTGCATGGCTTCCTTGGGTGAATAAGCAGTCAACTTTGGGAGTTGTTGCAGAGCTCCTCAGAAATTCGCGAAGCCTTGACAGCCTGGATACCTTCCACGAGAATGACTTGTACTTTTGACTCACAACTCCAAATGATGTGAGGTTTTTTGCATTGCAAAGAAAATTTGATTTATCTTCTATTGATGTACCCCTATGGCCCCGTCTCTCCACCATATGGGTGTGCCACCACGAAACATCAGAGGTAAAAACTGATAGCATCAGCTTCACTTGAAATTTGTTTTCTTCTAACTCGTTCCTCCAGACCGGTTGCTTCAAGATCTCATAAGTTGTTGGATTTCTTCCATGTGATATCTAAGTTCAAACAATAGCAATGGGGATGATAGTTGTGTCATCAAGGTTATAAGGTAAAGTTAAGTTAGCGTTCACCTAGTCACTTATTAGTTTGGCGCGACTTCTTGTGATTGGACCTATAATTGTTGGAGACTTGTCGATAGTTGTGGTGTCCTCATCACCTTTGGTGACCATCTTCTGATATATATATATAAGTCATTTAACATAGAAGAAGTAAAGAGGAGGACTTTCGGGATGGAGCGCCGCTATTTCGAGGTGGAACTTGGGCAAGAGGACTTTTGCCCTCCTATAGAGTGATTCCGCCGGGGGAACTTCCCTCCCGGAGGGGGAAATCATCGTCATCATTATCACCAACAACACTCTCATCTTAGGGAGGCCAATATTCATCAACATCTTCACCAGCACCATCTCATCTCAAACCCTAGTTCATCTCTTGTGTTCAATCTTTGTACCGGAAACTCAGATTGGTACCCTTGGGTGACTAGTAGTGTTGATTACATCTTGTAGTTGATCATTATATGGTTTATTTGCTGGAAGAAAATATGTTTAGATCCATTATGCTATTTAATACCCCTCTGATCATAAACATGTTTATCACTTGTGAGTAGTTACTTTTATTCTTGAGGTCACGGGAGAAATCATGTTGCAAGTAATCATGTGAACTTGATATGTGTTTGATATTTTGATAATATGTATGTTGTGATTCCCTCACTGGAATCATGTGAATGTTGACTATATGACACTTCACCATAGTTGGGCCTAAGGGAATGCATTATGGAGTAGTTTTTAGATGATGGGTTGCTAGAGTGACAAAAGCTTAAACCCTAGTTTATGTGCTACTTCGTAAGGGACCGATTTGGATCCAAAAGTTGAATGCTATGGTTAGATTCTATCTTAATACTTTTCTCGTAATTGCATATGCTTGCGAGGGGGTTAATCATAAGTAGGAGGTTTTTTCAAGTAAAAACAGCACCTAAGCACCAATCCATCCACATATCAAATTATCAAAGTAGTGAACACAAATCAAGCCAACATGGTGAAGTGACTAGATGAATTCCCGTGTGCCCTCAAGAACACTTTGCTTATTATAAGAAACCATTTTGGCATGTCCTTTGCCACAAAAGGATTCGGCTATCTTGCTGCATATTATTGGTCGTTACCGTTACGTGCTCGTTACAAATTATCCTGCTACCAAATTATCAGTTACTTGCAATTTTAGCACTTGCAGACATTACCTTGCTGAAAACCATTTGTCATTTCCTTCTGATCCTCATTGGGTTCAACACTCTTACTTATCAAAAGGACTACGATTGATCCCCTATATTTATGGGTCATCAATGGGGCCAAGAAAGTTGTGGGAGATCAAGCTCGGCAATAGGGCAGGTCATCCCAACATCAGAAGAGGAAGACATCCTTCTGCCATACTATGAGCATCTCACCCCTACTAAAATTGAAGCTTTCAGGAGCATTGAAATGGTCCATGTGCAAAATAAATATGTCACTCGTGAAAATATTCTGTTGCAAGAGCACATCATCGCCCTTTGGAGCATCATTCGTAGATTGGAGTACCTCCTAAGCTTGAAACGTGACACTACCTCATCATCACCACCATCACCTTCTTTACCACCAAAGGAGACTTGAGTATCGGATATGGCACACCCCTTGGCTTGTGCCAAGCTTGGGGGAGGTTCCCCGGTATCGTATCACTCCACCTTCTTTTGCCTTTATCTATCTTAGTTCGATCTTTAGTTATCTTTTGAATTAGTTAATAAAAGTATAGTTCAATCTTTTTCGAGTGTTCGCTTAGTGATCTTTCTATCTATGTAATCGTGTGTGAGATATATAATAAAGTTTAGTTCAAGTTTTGCTTTCTTTACTTTTATGCTTCAAGAAAAAGAAAAGGAAAATAAATAAAAAAGAGCATATGCTACTCTTATGGTAAGTAATGACACCACATAAGGAAAAGTATAAGTGGTAAAATTTATTGGAGATTGACAAACATAGCATTGGTCAATGATGCAATTCATGAAAGAATTAATAAGGGAAGAGAAGATTCACATGCAAATACAGTATCTTGGACATCTTTTATGATTGTGAGCCCTCATCAAAATGTTTTATGCCAAAATTGTTGACGTTGGACAAGGAAGACAACGTAATGATTATGCTTGTTCATATTCACATAGAAGTTATATTTTCATAGATCCTTTAACATGTGGTGCTAGCCCAATACCTTTGCTAGCCAAAAATTCCACACTAAGTAGAGATACTACTTGTGCATCCAAAAACCCTTAAACCCAAAATCTTGTTTTGAGAGTCCACCATACCTACCTATGGATTGAGAAAGATCCTTCAAGTAAGTTGTCATCGGTGCAATAAGGCAATAAAAATTGCTTCTAAAAGTGTTGGATCATTCAGTGTAAGAGAAAATTGAGCGTTGTACGAACTTGTGATGGAAAACTAATAAAGGCGACAGACTGCATAATAAAGGTTGCTATCATAAGGGGCAATATAATGTGACATTCTTTTGCACTAAGAGATTGAGCATATAAATCAAAAAGCGTATGAAAACCTCTGCTTCTCTATGCGAAGGGCCTATCTTTTACTTTTATGTATTTACTTTTATGCAAGAGTCAAAGTATTCTTCCCTATTCCTTTTTATTCTCTCTTTTGCGAGCATCATGTGGTGAGGAAAGATCTAAGCACATATATCTAGTTGGATGTGAGTGAGCATGAATTATTATGTTGACATCACCCTTGAGGTGAATACGTTGGGAGGCGAAACCATAAGCCCCTATCTTCCTATGTGTCCGGTTGAAACTTTTTGCTCATGGGTATGAGGTGAGTGTTAGCTATCATAGAAGGTTATATGATAGTTGAGTATGTGGACTTGCCAAAAGGCTCCGATACAAGACCCTTTCCTAAAAACATGATGAATTGTAGTTGCAAAGTTGACTGAGAACACAATTTGTTGGTTTTCAATAGAGTTTATGCTTTATACTTCGATGTTGTGATGAATTGTTACTTGCTCATGAGAAGTTATATGATAAAAGTTTTATCATAAGATTTGTTGCTGTTATAATATTATGCATGATGCTTCTATGCGTGTATTTTGTTTTATCGACACCTCTCTCTCTCTCTAAGCATGTAGACATGTTTTTTGATTTTGGTTTTTCGCTTGAGGACAAGCGAGGTCTAAGCTTTGGGAGTTGATACGTCCATTTTGCATCATGTTTTCATACTGTTATTTATAATGTTTTTATGCACAATAATGCTTTATGGAGTAATTCTAATGCATTTTCTCTCATAATATGCAAGGTTTACACAAAGAGGGAGAATGTCGGTAGCTGGAATTCTGGACTTGAAAAAGCTATGTGAGAGTTACCTATTTTGCACATCTCTAAATGAGCTGAAAATTTACGGACAATTGTTTGGGAATATATGAAAAAAAAAACTACAGCAAATAACTATCGGAGGGGGCCACCCTGGTGAGCACAAGACACCAAGGCGCGCCTGGTTGTGCCCTCCTCGGTCCACCTCTGGTGCCCATCTTCTGGTATATAAATCATTTTGACCTAGAAAAAAATAAGGAGAGGACTTTCGGGACGAAGTGCTGCCGTCTCGAGGTGAACTTGGGCATGAGCACTTTTGCCCTCCGGCGAAGCGATTCCACCGGGGGAACTTCCCTCCTAGAAGGGGAAATCGAAGCCATCGTCATCACCAACAACCCTCTCATCTTGGGGAGGCCAATCTTCATCAACATCTTCACCAGCACCATCTCATCTCAAACCCTAGTTCATCTCTTGTGTTCAATCTTTGTACTGGAACCTCAGATTGGTACCTGTGGGTGACTAGTAGTGTTGATTACATCTTGTAGTTGATCACTATATGGTTTATTTGGTGGAAGATTATATGTTCAGATCCATTATGCTATTTAATACCCCTCTGGTCATGAACAGGTTTATCACTTGTGAGTAGTTACTTTTGTTCTTGAGGTCACTGGATAAATCATGTTGCAAGTAATCATGTGAACTTGATATGTGTTCGATATTTTGATGATATGTATGTTGTGATTCCCTCACTGGTGTCATGTGAACGTTGACTACATGACACTTCACCATATTTGGGCCTAAGGGAATGCATTGTGGAGTAGTTATTAGATGAGGGGTTGCTAGAGTGAAAGTGCAACTATCCCTGGGTGGTTTTGGTAATTCCTAACAACATATAGCTCATTGAACTAATGCTCTTTCAAGATGGTCATTTCAGAAATTTCAATGATTGGCATGGCATGGACTAGTAATGTGGAGCTCTCAAAATGCTAAGGACACATATTGGCAAAAACTCAACACTCTGCATTTTCATTTTAGTGATCAAAGATCACATTGAGTCCATAAGAAAAGCCAATACTATTAAAAGGGGATGAGGTGTTGCTTAATGGCTTGCTTGCTCAAAATGCTTAGTGATATGCTCCAAAAGCCCTCAACCACTTTCTCATATCCACATATGTCCCAAACCAAAAGTCAAACTCGGCCCCACCGATTTGATCTATCTGGTGCCACCGAGTTCATTTGACATAGCCATAGCTAGAAAACCTAATCAGTTCGGTCTCACCAATAGGGATCTCGGTCTCACCGAGATGGGATTGCAAACTCTCTGTTTCCCTTCGTAACGTTTCGGTCTAACTGAGATGAGCGATCGGTCCCACCGAGTTCGTAATGCAAACTCTATGTTTCCTTTTCGTAACGTTTGGTCTCACCAAAATGAGGGATCGGTCCCACCGAGTTTGCCTGACCAACTCTCTGTTTGCCTATTACAGAATCGGTCTCACCGAGTTTATGTGATCGGTCTCACTGAGATTACGTTATGCCCTAACCCTAATGAAATCGGTCCCAGTGAGTTGACATGTCGGTCCCACCGAAAAGCCTAACGTTCACATTTTGAACTGAATCGGTCTGACCGAGTTTGAGTATTCGGTCTCACCGAGTTTGGTAAATTGTGTGTAACGGTTAGATTTTGTGTGGAGGCTATATATACCCCTCCACCCATCCTTCATTTGTGGAGAGAGCTATCAGAACGTGCCTACACTTCTACCATGCATTTTCTGAGAGAGAACCACCTACTCATGTGTTGAGACCAAGATATTCCAATCCAACCACAAGAATCTTGATCTCTAGCCTTCCCCAAGTTGCTTTCCACTCAAGTCATCTTTCTACCAAATCCAAATCTGAGAGAGAGAGAGAGAGTTGAGTGTTGGGGAGACTATCATTTGAAGCACAAAAGCAATGAGTTCATCATCAACACACCATCTATTATCTTTTGGAGAGTGGCGTCTCCTAGATTGGTTAGGTGTCACTTGGGAGCCTCCGTCAAGATTGTGGAGTTGAACCAAGGAGTTTGTAAGTGCAAGGAGATCGCCTACTTCGTGAAGATCTACCCAAGTAAGGAAAGTCCTTCGTGGGCGATGGCCATGGTGGGATAGACAAGGTTGTTTCTTCGTGGACCCTTCATGGGTGGAGCTCTCCGTGGACTCGTGCAACTGTTACCCTTCGTGGGTTGAAGTCTCCATCAACGTGGATGTACGATAGCACCACCTATCAGAACCACGCCAAAAATCTCCATGTCTACATTGCGTTTGCTCCCTCCAAACTCCTCCCTTTACCTTCATATGCAATGATTTACATTCCGCGGCTATACTCTTAGAATTGCATGTGTAGGTTGACTGCTTGACTTGTGCTAAGTTGCTAAAGTCTTCCAAGAATTAAAATTGGAAAAAGGATAGATTTTTATTTGGTCAAGTAGTCTAATCACCCCCCCTCTAGACATACTTTCAATCCTATAAGTAGTATCAGAGCTTTGGTCTCCATTTGCCTTGATTTCCATAGCTTTGGTGATCATAGCCTTGGTTTCACAACCTAGAAGAGTATGACGTCTAGCGAGGGAAATTACCACCGTAGAGGTGCTTACTTTGATGGTACTAATTTTGTTAGTTGGAAGCATAAGATGAAAATGCATATTCTTGGACATAACCCCGCCGTTTGGGCTATTGTGTGTATTGGCTTGCAAGGTGAATTCCTCCATGGGAGAGAATCGAATCGTGAAGCTACCGCGGAAGAGTTGAGGATGCTAAAATACAATGCTCAAGCTTGCGATATCCTCTTCCACAGATTGTGCCCCGAAGAATTCAACAAAATCAGTCGTCTTGAGAATGCAAAGGAAATTTGGATACTTTGATTGATATGCACGAAGGTACCGACTCCGTCAAGAAATCCAAGTTGGATGTGCTTCAAAGTCAGCTTGACAAGTTCAAAATGAAGGATGGTGAAGGTGTCGCTGAAATGTACTCTAGGCTTGCTCTCATCACAAATGAGATTGCTGGCTTAGGAAGTGAAGAGATGACCGACAGATTCATCATCAAGAATATCCTAAGAGCCTTGGATGGAAAATATGATATCGTGTGCACATTGATCCAAATGATGCCCAATTACAAAGATCTCAAGCCAACGGAAGTCGTTGGAAGAATTGTTGCTCATGAGATGTCACTCAAGGATAAAGAAGAGCTTCACAACAAGTCTAATGGTGCTTACAAAGCCTCATGTGATGCTCCTACATCGTCAGGTGAGAAACAAGCCTCCAATGAGGAATTGAGCCTAATGGTGAAGAACTTCAACAAGTTCTACAAGAGTAGAAGCAAATAAAGGAGCTCCAAGTCAAGGTCCTACAATGACAAAAGATCTTCCAGTCGTGAGCGTAATTGCTACAATTGTGGAATACCCGGACACTACTCCAACGAGTGTATGGCTCCCTACAAAAGAAGAGAAGACTCACCTAAAAGGAGAAGTAGAAGAGAAGAATCACCTCCAAGAGAGAGAAGGAGTAGAGATGATTGTTGTGAACGAAGAACCTCTCGCAGAAGCAAGGATTCGGAAAGGAATGACAAGTCATCAAGGAGCTACACAAAACAAAGACATCAAGCTCACGTTGGTGAATGGGTATCCGGCTCCGACTCCGGTCATCACTCTGAGAGAAGTTATCACTCTGACTCCGAATATACTCAAGATGAAGGTGTTGCTGGTCTAGCACTTGTGTCGACCAACTCCTACGACATATTTGACTCACCAAATGAAGGAATTGAAAGATGCTTCATGGCTAAAGGCCCAAAGGTATCACACCCCGAGTATGTTAATTTCAATAGTGATGAAGATGATTTGCTAGGTGATGATGATTTACTTGTTGACAACTCTAGTGATGAAAACTATGATGAACTTGCTATTAATCATGCTAATCAAGATAAAACAAATGACGATGATATGAAGGAGATTGAGCGTCCAACTAAAGAGCTAAACACTCTTAAGTTAGCTCGTGAAACTACCTTGGAAGATCATCGAGAGATTTTAAAGACTCATGAGAAGCTACGCTTTGAAAAGCTCAATCTTGAGCAAGAGCATGGGTTCTTACAGGAAATCAATGATGATCTTCACAAAAAAAGTTCTTATTACATTGCCAAACGTTTACTCTTGTCTACTTAAAGTGCCACAAGTAAAATCTAGTAACAAGAGTAAGAAAGATTCTTCTTCTAGTAGTAACAATAATCATGTTAAATCCAATGTTGTTGCTTCTAGTAGTTCTCTTGATTCCACTAATGATTCTCTTAGCCAAGTTACACTTGAGCAAGAAAATAGCTTATTGAAAGGAATTATAGAGAAGGGTGTATACAATAGCCTTGCCGAAAGTAAGCAATTTGAGGAAATCGTACGTAAGCAAGCAAGGCACCGGAAGAATCAAGGTGTTGGTTTTGAACGGAAGTTCAATGCCAATGGAGTTGAATGGGAAGAGATCAATACCCCAAGGCGAAGTTTGTTCCTCAACAAGAGAAGTATGATCCTACTTCTTTCAAGGGGACACAAGCTCAAGATGATCTTCCACCACATGACCACAAGCAAAAAGGCAAGGACAAGCTTCAAGAAGAGATTGATGCATTTGAAGAAGCTCCCAAGGCCTTGGTCAAGTGGGTTCTCAAGACTACATCAAGTTTTTCCTCATCAAGTATGACTACAACTCCAAGGATTCCCATCAAGTTAGTTTGGACCCCGAAGAAGAAGAACTAGAGAGTTCTTGAGGGTGACTCCGCCAACATACTTCACTCATATCATTTTGGCGAGGACAAGTGCAAACAACTTTCACATATTGCACTATTTAAGGAGTCACAAACCCTCTTGTTGGTAAGACAAGGGACGGGGTAACCTAATGCTTTCATCGACATCATCTTGTGTGGATTCACTCTATGTCTATGGATATCCTTGTTTGTTCCTTGTGGGACTAACCCGTGTAGGTACTGAAAGTGCAACTCACTCCAATGGATAGCTCCGAATGATCTACATCAACATTAAGCATCCACATCTTCAACATCTACATGAAGTCATCATCGACAAAACCCAAGGTTAGTTCATCTCTCTTAAGGGGGATATCACATCTAGAGGGAGCTTTACTCTAAGATTTGAGCTAAAGCAACTCTAATGGTGTGAACACAACAATGCTTTATGTAAAAGTGGTAACCCCACTTGTGCTTAAACGATGAGTATGACCTAAGATCAAATGTTCTCATTTGACTCCTAAGTCAATATACTCATATATAGATGACCTAGTCATCGCCAATTGTTTGATAGATGCTAGAATGTTTGTGCATGCTTTGTCACATATTTCATTTGCCATTTTATTGTGTGAGCATGTTGGTTGCATATTTTACTCGTTCGAGGACATCTATTTGTTGCATTGATTGTTTGGCTCGTTTTATTTTGCCAAATGTATGGACAAGAATGCCTAAGAACCTCCTCTAGCTATCTATGCTTTTCTTGTCTCAAACTCTATTCATACTACATCACAAAGTTTGATCAAGTCATATTCGAACCCTCTGTGTGAGGAGCACTCGGAGTCACCGATTCTCCATAGACTTAAACTTCCAAAACCTCTCTGTGCATTTCGGTCTGACCGATTCATCCTTTTCGGTCTGACCGAGTTCACTAAGTTGACCTAGGTTTTCAATCTCGGTGCAACCGATTAGAACTTTTTGGTCACACCGAGTTGTTCCACTCGGTCACACCGATAGGTCAAATTTTGGAAATTTCTCCAAAACCTCTTCGCTCGCGCGTGTCCTGCTCTGCCATCTTGGGTCTCCGGATTTTCCTCTCGTCGCTAGCGACCTCCTGCCACTGGTCTACATTGCCGTCAACAGAATTCAACACCGCTGTTGCCACCATAGCAAGCTCATCACCGAACTAGGGTATGAGTTCGAATCTTTGTACGGTTCTTTCCTCCGATTCTTAGCACAAAGCAAATGCCATGTTTCTTACCACGTATGAGATCATCCTGTCCAGCAAAAACATCCTTTAGATTAGATTTGATTCAAAAATTTAGGGTTTGGTTTCCGCCAAACTCATCTTGGACCGACCGAGTTGTGGAAATCGGTCTCACCGATTTGGCTTAGGCCATTGCACTTGCACTTTTCGGTCTGACTGAAACTTGCAAATCAGTGTGACCGAGTTCAACTCTCAGTGAAACCCTAGCAATCTTGGAGCCACCGAACTGTGTCTCAGTCTGACCAATTTCACTAGTTTAGACTTCAAAATTTTCTTTGGTATCACCGAGTTTAACAAATCGGTAGCTTCGAAATGCTTTCTGTGGAAAACTAAAACTAAGTTTTTGACTCATTTGTTTTGCAAAACCTCTGCACTTTGTTATGCTCATCCACTCTATCTCATCTATAACTATTCACAAGGTCAGCTGTCAGCTTGCAGTGCCAAAATGTCTGATCAGAGTGATAGCCAGAATAAGTCTAAGGAGCAGGTGAATCTGAGTGGGGGCACTAGTCCCTCTGGCAGTTATGATGAGGGTAGCAAAAGCACCCCAAGAAACTTGCCCAAGGCAGTAACAAGGACAAGGAGAAAGAGAAACTCTTATTCAGAGGATGAGGATTATGTTGCTGCTGAGGAAGAAGTCAGCTCCAAGAAGAAAGTAGTTAAGAAAGAGTTTGGCACAGCTGCATCCACAAAGCCTGGTATGCACAAAAAGGATCCTGCAAAGAGAGTGCCCACTTCTAAGGCCAGAGCCTCCACACTTCAGACTTCCAAATCAACTAAAGAGGCTGCTGGTGAGGGCAAAAAGAGAAAGTAAAGGGTCAAGAAGACCATGGCCAAAGTCATTGGGAGTTCCTCTATGATGGAAGACCCGGCTAAGGATGAAGAAAAAGAGGAAGAGGATGCTGCACCAACAGCCAAAGCTCAAAAACTGATGGGGGATGCCATCAAGTCTGGGGCTGCCTCTTCTAAGCCCAAGACTGCCCCCAAAGATTCTGCTCCAGCTCCCAAGACTGCACCAAAGAGGAGCACAAGGAATATACCAGCTACTGAGAAGAACAAGGCCCCAATGCCTGAGACTGAGATTGAAGAAGAAGAAGAAGAAGAAGAAGAAGAAGAAGAAGTTGAAGCCCAAGTGCTTAGGAAGCTGAAGCCCAAGATCCTTGACCACGATGACAACCATCCAGTGGCAGAAAATATGAAGATCGGAAAGGATGCAAGTCTCAGACTATGGAGACAATCTGATCCATATGATGTGAGGAGAAGGACTGCTGTGGATTACAAGTTTCACACCATGGAGCAGCACGACTTCTATGAGACTATTCTGCTAGATAAGAAGCCCATTGTCTGCAATATGAAGTGGGTAGACCGGAAGTATATTGACAATAACGAAGAACACTTCCCAGGAGTGCATGAGAGCTTCAGGCTATGTGGGGTAGACAAATTTGTGGGTCAAAAGTTGACCAAGTGGAATGATGAACTTATCATGCAATTCTACTCCACAGCACATTTCTATCCTGATGGCAGAATTGTCTGGATGTCTGAGGGTACCAGGTACCAATCAACAGTTGCTGAATGGGCCAAACTGATCAATGCCCCTGCGGAGCATGAAGATGACATACATGTATATGCCAAGAAGAAGAAGAAGAAGGATCACAACTCTATGGCTAACATGTACAAAGAGATTCCTGACAAAGCCTTGGAGACTCACAAGATGGGCTCTGTGTACTATCTGTTGTCTGGTCTGACCACCATCAACACTATCTTGAGGCATACCTTGTTGCCCAAGTCAGGCGATAATAGGATGATCGGAGGACATTCCATAAACCTGCTGCAGTTGTTTGATGTGCCCCAAAAGTTTAAAGTGCTGAGTCTGATTGTTGAGAAAATTAAGAGGACAGCTGCAGATCAAAAGAGGTCATGTGGGTATGCTCCACACATCCAAGTGCGCATCAACTCCAAGATGGGCACATGCACTTACTTGTTGGACAAGAAACATTTTCCCTTGAGGCCTGATTTTGAGGACAACACAGTTGTCATGAATGCTAAAGATCCCACATCCGCAGAGGCTCAAGAGACGATGGAGAAAGCCAAAACTGAGAAGGCAGCAAAGATGCCAAGTGCTGAAGAGGCTTCTCAAGTGTTCCTCAAATCCAAGCAAGATCAACTTGGATATCTGATTCAAACCACCTTGAGGAATGAGAAAGGATTGGCCACCCTGACTCAGAACCAAGAGAGCCTGGAGAGGATCATTGAAACAAAATTCTATGATCTTGACTTGAAGATGACAGAGATGCAGACAACAGTTGAGCAGCTCCGGGAAGAAGCTGAGGAGAGAAAAGGGCAATGCTACCGCAGATGCCTTTCAGAGAGTGCCAAGGGGACAAAGATCTGCAGCAGTGCGAGTGACTGACACAAGAGCAACTACATCAACACCTGCAGCCACAGCATCAGTAGCACCTCCAGTTGCCACTCCACCAGCTCCAACAACTTCAACCGATGCATTCGTCCTTGGAGTCCTCTCAACGCCTCCTCCCGAAGATCAAGCCTAGAGAGATGCATAGCACTATGCATTTTTGAGCTTTTTGGTAACTTGTTCCCAAAGGGGGAGGAAGTGTATAGATCATAGGCTTCAAGAGAGAGAGCTTTGCTTCTTTTTGCCTCATTTGCTACTTGTTTGATACCTATTTATGTGCTTGCTTGGATGATACTTTATGTGTGTGTGAGATACTTGTTTGATCATGTGTTTGATCATATTACCTTAATACTTGTGCTTGAATAATGCTATTATTTATCTCTCATGTATGATCATTCACTTTGGTGATGAGTGCATATTTTACTTTCTATCATTTTGAGCACTTCACCAAGATGTATGTGATACGGGAGAGTAACCCATGATCCTAATCGATTGTGTATTCGCATTCAAAAGCAAAATTTAAATAATGCACAAACTTAGGGGGTCAAAGCGATGATGTTTTTCAATCTTATAATCATTTGTCGAAGCTTTAATCTATATGTTGTCATCAATTACCAAAAAGGGAAAGATTGAAAGTGCAACTATCCCTGGGTGGTTTTGGTAATTCCTAAGAACATATAGCTCATTGAACTAATGCTCTTTTAAGATGATCATTTCAGAAAGTTCAGTGATTGGCATGGCATGGACTAGGAATGTGGACCCCTCAAAATGCTAAAGACACATATTGGCAAAAACTCAAGACTCTACATTTTCATTTTAGTGATCAAAGATCACATTGAGTCCATAGGAAAAGCCAATACTATTAAAAGGGGATGAGGTGTTGCTTAATGGCTTGCTTGCTCAAAATGCTTAGTGATATGCTCCAAAAGCCCTCAACCACTTTCTCATATCCACATATGTCCCAAACCAAAAGTCAAAGTCGGCCCCACCGATTTGATCTATCCGGCGCGACCGAGTTCATTTGACATAGCCATAGCCAGAAACCCTAATCAGTTCGGTCTCACCGATAGGGATCTCGGTCTCACTGAGATGGGATTGCAAACTCTCCGTTTCCCTTCGTAACATTTCGGACTAACCGAGATGAGCGATCGTTCCCACCGAGTTCGCAATTCAAACTCTCTGTTTTCTTTTCATAACGCTTCGGTCTCACCGAAATGAGCGATCGGTCCCACCAAGTTTGCCTGACAACTCTCTGTTTGCCTATTATAGAAATCGGTCACACCGAGTTTATGTGATCGGTCTCACCAAGATTACGTTATGCCCTAAACCTAATGAAATCGGTCCCACCGGGTTGACATGTCGGTCCCACCGAAAAGCCTAATGTTCACATTTTGAATTGAATCGGTCCGGCCGAGTTTGAGTACGGTCTCACCGTGTTTGTTAAATTGTGTGTAACGGTTAAATTTTGTGTGGAGGCTATATATACCCCTCCACCCATCCTCCATTTGTGGATAGAACTATCAGCACGTGCCTACACTTCTACCATACATTTTCTGAGATATAACCACCTACTCATGTGTTGAGACCAAGATATTTCAATCCAACCACAAGAATCTTGATCTATACCCTTCCCCAAGTTGCTTTCCACTCAAATCATCTGTCTACCAAATCCAAATCTATGTGAGAGAGAGAGAAAGAGTTGAGTGTTGGGGAGACTATCATTTGAAGCACAAGAGCAAGAAGTTCATCATCAACACACCATCTATTACCTTTTGGAGAGTGGTGTCTACTAGATTGGTTAGGTGTCACTTGGGAGCCCCCTTCAAGATTGTGGAGTTGAACCAAGGAGTTTGTAAGGGCAAGGAGATCACCTACTTCGTGAAGATCTACCCAAGTGAGGCAAGTCCTTCATGGGCGATGGTCATGGTGGGATAGACAAGGTTGCTTCTTTGTGGACCCTTCGTGGGTGGAGCCCCCCGTGGACTCGCGCAACTGTTACCCTTCGTGGGTTGAAGTCTCCATCAACGTGGATGTACGATAGCACCACCTATCGAAACCACGCCAAAAATCTCCGTGTCTACATTGAGTTTGCTCCCTCCAAACTCCTCCCTTTACCTTCATATGCAATGATTTACATTCCGCTGCTATACTCTTAGAATTGCATGTGTAGGTTGATTGCTTGACTTGTGCTAAGTTGCTAGATTTTTATTTGATCAAGTAGTCTAATCACCTCCCCCCTAGACATACTTCCGATCCTATATAACGCCTGGAGTTCGGCGAAGAGAACGGGGAAGTTGTTGTGGTCCCAGCTTTCACCCACTATTGCGCGGAAACAACTCCAGAGGAATTTCGCGGACACGCAGGTGAAGAAGATATGGTTCGAATCCTCTTCAGGACCGCAGAGCGGGCTTAGCCTGTTGCCATGGCCCTTGTGCTTCAGAACCTCCACGCCGGACGGGAGGCGGCCGCGGATCCATTGCCACACGAATATGCTTATCTTCAAAGGGAGCCGGATCTCCCAGATGGTGGTGAGAGCCTTGGGTCTCAGGGAGGAGGCGATAGCCTGGTATAGCGATTTAGTGGAGAATTGACCAGATGGCTCTAGCCGCCACCTGGTGCGGTCATCTCCAATGCTCAGATCTGGCTCGTGTAGTGCGATGCAGGCAAGCGAGTCTTGCCAATCGGCGTTTTCCACCGGGCCGGAAGGCCTCCGGAACACCAGTTGCCCTAAGTCAATAAGGGTCTCCTCAACAGAGATCCGCGGTTCTACCGCAATGGCGAACAGATCAGGAAAGCGTGCCACGAAGGGGGCGTCACCAGCTCATCGATTGAATCAAAACAGTGTGGTTGTGCCAGATCCCACCGTAATCGAAGTCCCGATGCAAAGGACTGGGAGGAGCTGAATAATAGATTGCCAGAACTACGAGCCACCAGAGCGCAGACAGAAGACGAGCGGCTGGCCACGGAGGTATTTCTGCTGAATGATGCGGAGCCACAAGCCACCCTCTCCGTTCGCAATCCGCCAATGCCATCTAGTTAGGAGGGCAATGTTCATGCGTTTGGATGACATAATCTTGAGGCCACCCTGATCGTGAGGCTTATAGATCTCAGTCCACTCTTTTCCCCTCTTCTTTTTTAATGCATGATACACAAGCGTGTGCGTATTCTTAAAGAAAGAAATTTAATCTGCATACTCACCGGAGCATCCCATAGTGTAATTTGCAGGGATTTCAAAAGGAGATAATATTTTCCAAACCCACGGTTAGTTTTTGCCTCCATAAATGCATCAGCACCAGATATACTGTTCTCCGTAGCAGGGCAGGGATAGGTGTGAGGATTATTTGGACCATATTGTCTGGAATCACCTTCCAGATGAAAATATGAGCCCCACTTATGTGTGCCTTAATTGCTGTACATGTACTTGACAGTGAACTTTGAAATAACAAAAATGTTGACCCCAGCGATCAAAAATATGTTATTATGCTCCTGAGTCTGACTATATTTCCGCGTATTGGCCAGGTGCGAGAGGAAGAATGGCTGTGCCCTGCAGCCGCTTCAGTTTGTGATCATTCCAACAGTGTCAGCAGCTAGAGCTCCAGCGGGCCGCAAGCTGCAACCAGCCTAATCATGTTCGAAATGCAAGCAGAAGCAGTGACGCGCTCATCGCTCGTTTGATTACTTTTTTGAATAATGCAACAATTTGCCCGCGTCTCCGCGATATGCGCCATGTGCCCCTCGCCTGATGCATGGGCGCCCAAATGACAGGTCCACGAGGAGTTCCACGCCTTCCACTACCCCAACGCGCAGGCCTCGTCGCTCCTCTCCTCTCCACCGCCACGCCCAAAGTCACATTTGCCCATCTCTTTTTTTATGCCAAGCACGTAGCTGGAGCCTCGATGGACCTGATTGAGTTTGACGACACGAGGGATATAGCCAGCCAGCCATAAGTCAGAAGAAAGAGGAGGGGAGGAGAGGAGAGAGCTACAGCCTAGAGCTTTGCTTCCACGCCATGGGTAACTGCTTCGGCTCCGAAGAGGCCGACGTGGAGGCTGTCAAGGCAGTGGCGCATCATGCACATGCCAGAGGTATCGCCATGTTTCTCAATTGATCTTGTTCTACCTTGACTCCTTGATTCACCGTGTACTTTGGTCGATATTTACAACTTCTGACGCTTATGCAATCTGTGCTCATTCTACTCTCGCAGCAGCGATGGCGAGGCCCGGCATGGTCGCGCCCCAGCCCAATGCACACGCAGCGGCAGCAATGAGCTCCCCGGGGCAGCCTCGGAAGTCGCCGAGCGCGCCCACGACCTCCGGCAGCGGCAGCGGAAGCAGCCGTCCGGTGGCTGCAGGCGCCACGAATGGCGGCAGCGAGGCCAGCCCCAGCCGGGAGGGGAGGATCCTGGAGGCGCCCAACCTCCGGATCTTCACATTCGCGGAGCTCAAGGCCGCCACGCGGAACTTCAAGTCGGACACTCTCCTCGGCGAGGGCGGGTTCGGGCGGGTGCACAAGGGCTGGGT
This sequence comes from Triticum urartu, assembly GCF_003073215.2. Lineage (NCBI taxonomy): Eukaryota > Viridiplantae > Streptophyta > Magnoliopsida > Poales > Poaceae > Triticum > Triticum urartu. The sequence continues at coordinate 439,951,229 of NC_053027.1, read as the reverse complement.
CGACGAGAAGACCATGAGCCCGGCCAGGAGCGGCGCCGGCATGCCCGTCGCCGTCAAGAAGCTCAACCCCGAGAGCCTGCAGGGCGTCCAAGAATGGCAGGTGAATGAAGCTACGTGGCTTTTGGTCAACCCGAACCATGTTCTGAGTCATCGACGTATTCACGTGGGCTGCGCATAGCATTGCATAATTCCCAACCGAAATGTGCGTGTGTGCCATCCATGATTATGCATGTTGAGTGATTGGCACGCACGTTGGCATGATGCCATTGGAGTTGCTGATTCGTGGCGGAATTGGTGTTGCAGTCGGAGGTGAATTTCCTGGGAAGGCTCATCCATCCCAACCTGGTGAGGCTGCTGGGGTACTGCTGGGAGGACAAGGAGCTCCTGCTTGTCTACGAGTACATGGCCAAGGGCAACCTCGAGGATCACCTCTTCAGAAGCGAGCCACGGAGTAAGTCCCGGCACATACATATCAACTGATTAGAGACGCAGACGGGGATAGCTAACACGACTAGCATTGTGCTCACCACCACCAGAAGGCGCGGGCGCGTTTCAGCCGCTGTCGTGGAGCCTCCGGCTGCGCGTGGCGATCGACGCGGCGCGCGGGCTGGCGTTCCTGCACTCCTCGGAGAAGCACGTCATCTACCGGGACTTCAAGGCCTCCAACATCCTCCTCGACACGGTACGTGCCGTGCGCTCGCCGGCGACCCTTCACGTTCCGCATGCACCGGTCACACGCGCGCGCGCATCGCGCACGTCTAACCTAACCCTCCTCTCCCGCGCTCCGCATGCAGCAATTCCACGCGAAGCTCTCGGACTTCGGGCTGGCCAAGGACGGGCCGGCGGGCGGCAGCAGCCACGTGACCACCCGGGTGATGGGCACCTACGGCTACGCGGCGCCGGAGTACGTGGCGACGGGGCACCTGTACGTGAAGAGCGACGTGTACGGCTACGGCGTGGTGCTGCTGGAGGTGCTGACGGGCCTGCGCGCGCTGGACACGGACCGGCCCAGCGGCCAGCACAGCCTGGTGGACTGGGCCAAGCCGCACCTGGCGGACCGCCGCAAGCTGGCGCGCCTCATGGACCCGCGCCTCGAGGGCCAGTACTCGTCCAGGGGCGCGCAGCGGGCGGCGCAGCTCACGCTGCGCTGCCTCGCCGCCGACCACACCAACCGCCCGTCCATGAAGGAGGTCGTCGCCGTGCTCCAGGAGGTCGAGTCCATGTCCAGGGGCGGCTCCGTCGGCTCGGCGTCGCCGCGACCGAACGCGCGGGGTGGACACGGTCACGGACAGTCGCCACGGCCAGGGTACATGTCGGAACGGGCCAGCCCGGCCGGCAGCCAGCACCCGTCTCCTCGAGTGAGGTAGCGACTGAAATTGTGCTGCGGCACTTGGATTTGCACGTGCCCCGTGATAATGATGTTGCTGCATCTGTCTTCTGGGCATGTTATTTTCATGTGTCATACATATGAATGTGCGGTAATCTATAGGTTGGCATGTTCGTATCGGAACTCAACTAGCACATCGTCAGCCAAAAAACGATCCACCCTGGAAGCCAGTTCAAATTTTGTCGCGAATGCCAGAGATCACACGGAGTTGCCTTTGCGGAATAAGGAAATCATGATCAACTTGCAGCCCTCACATTCTATTAGAGCATCTCCACTAAATCCTCTAAATAAGAATTCAGACACTTCTTGCGCAGCTGCTAAAGCAGATTGTCTAAAACCTGCCCCCATTTTTTTTTCCTATTTCTCTTCCTTCAGTGCATGGAGTACAACTTATTTGAACTCATGTTTGCATCACGATTATTAAAACATTTGTGTATTCACGGCATACAATTCAATAACATTTCAAGTCCATAATTCCAGTATAACATATAATCCAAATGAACGGAATGATGTATCGGTGAATCATGAAGACAAAGAACATTATGGAATAAAACTCTTTACCCTCGCAAAAATAAAATGAACAAACTATTGCCCACGGAGCTGCAACGTATGCTCAACTAGGTCATCTCGAAATTGCTCTGCTTAGTCTTCTATCTTTGGAGGCACTTCAATAGATGTGTAGGTTTGGTGCTGATGTCGCTCTGGTATCATGGTTGTCCCCACACGATCATACTCAAAATTCCTCTTTGATCTCACATGATGTCATCGTTTGCCAAAATGAGTTTTGATCCAAAAATCTAGCAAGTACATGAACAACCACAAAGCGATTTGCAATATCCCAAATGCTCTCTCAACATCCTTCCAGGCTGATTGAACCTTATTGAAATGAATTCTCTTCTCATCTTGTGGGTTAGAAATTTCTTCACAATTTCAAACCACAAGGGATATATGCCATCATCAAAGATAGTAGTCCACTGGGTATTGGTGACCATTGACTATAAAGTTCACCACTAGAGCATCACCATCGATATTGATGTCATTGTGCGACCAAGGTTTCCCAACGTATGAGTGCCAAATTTACAAATCTTGAGAAAGCAACAGCTTCAAGGATGATGTTTGGATTTGGTGCAACACTTTTGAATATTTGATATCGGGGGCAATGTTTTTCCTCCAAGACCAAGTGCACATGCTCACAATAAAAATAATGTTCTTTTAATAACATACCTGATTTTACAACAAACATGATTGTGTCTTCTAAATGCGAGTTTTTTCTCTCTGAAAAAACAACATATGCTGTGGAAAAAGAAAAAAAAACTATGCTCTAAAAGCTTTTTTACATCACAACATATGCCATTTCTTCACAAAACATAACACACACGTACAAACACATGAACATGTTTTTGTTGACATTTTTTTTTACTATTTTCTGAATTTAGTGCTCATCCCGGAGCATGTGAGCCTAAGCTCTATTTTGAATACCAGATCTGGTGCCACCATTTATGAGTTTGTTCGACTGCAACTGTTACGGAAATATGCAACTTGATCTTATTAGGAGGCCAAAGCCATCATATATACATGTACAAGAGAATGCCAAGAGGCTAGAATACAAAAGGCCAAAGGCCATCATCAATATAACTCTAACACCCCCCCTCAAACTCATGGTATATCAACAACACTGAGTTTGGAGAGGTGAAATCCATGCTGCGCTCTAGTCTGTGCCTTCGTGAAGAAGTCTGCTAGCTGTAACTCGGAAGGCACATACTGAAGACCAATAACATGATCCTGCACAGCAGCGCGCACAAAAAAAAGCATCAACACCAATATGCTTGGTAAGCTCATGCTTCACCGGGTCCCGTGCAATACTGATAGCACTTGTACTGTCTGACAAGAGGGTGGTAGGTGTAGTAACAGAAACACCAAAATCCTCCAATAACCATCGTAACCAAGTCACCTCTGTCGTCAGAAGAGCCATAGCTCGCAACTCAGCCTCTGCACTCGAACGAGAAACTGCAGTCTGTTTCTTCGTCTTCCAAGCAATGAGAGAACCACCAAGAAAAACACAGTAAGCAGAAAGTGAACGGCGGTCCGAAGGATCACTGGCCCACGTAGCATCTGAATAGGCCCGGAGCTGTAACGAGCTGGAACGGGGGAAAAAGAGACGACGAGAGATGGTGCCACGAAGATATCATAGAACACGAAGAAGGTGACTATAGTGAATTGAAGTGGGAGCAGAAACAAACTGACTCAGAATATGGACAGGATAGGAGATATCCGGACGTGTGACAGCAAGATAGACAAGACTCCCAACAAGATGACGATAACGTGTCGGATCAGACAATGGCTCACCATCTGAGGCACGAAGGTGAAGATTGAGCTCCATAGGAGTCTCAACAGTGCGCTCATCACTAAGAGCCGCACGAGTAAGAAGATCCTGGATATACTTTTCTTGGGAAATAAAAAAGCCATCAGGGGTGGATGAAACCTCAATCCCAAGAAAGTAACGAAGAGGACCAAGATCAGACATTAAGAACTACTCACTGAGGCGGGCCTTGACAATGGCAATGTACTCAGAATCGTCGCCAGTGATGATCATGTCATCAACATATAGAAGAAGAAGAGTCCTACCACGAGCAGAAAGGTGGACAAACAACGCTGGATCATGAGCACTGGGCAAAAAACCAGCGGCAGTCACCACAGAGGCGAAGCGCTCAAACCAGGCACGGGGGGCTTTCTTAAGGCCATAAAGAGAGCGACGAAGACGACAAACCATGCCATCAGGAACAGAATACCCAGGTGGTGGCTGCATATAAACCTCCTCACGCAACTCGCCGTTTAGAAAGGCATTCTTCACATCAAGCTGAGACACAGACCAATGGCGAACAGAGGCCACGGCGAGAAGTGTACGGACAGTGGTCATATGGGCCACGGGAGCAAAAGTCTCATCGTAATCGCGACCATGCTCTTGCTGAAAGCCACGAACCACAAGACGAGCTTTATAACGCTCAAGAGAACCATCAGAGCGAGTCTTTATCTTATAGACCCACTTACAAGTGATGGGACGAACACCGGGAGGAAGAGAAACCAGATCCCACGTGTCGGTGCGCTCAAGAGAAGCAATCTCCTCTGCCATCGCAAACTGCCATTCAGGATGCACAATAGCATCTCGACAAGAAGTCGGCTCAAGAACGGTCGAAAGACCATAGCGAGAAGGAGAATATCGGACAGGGGGCGGACAAGGCCGAGAACGAAGACCATAAGTCGGCTGAGAGGAGGAAGATGACACACTAGAAGTAGAGGGCGCATCAGTAGACTCATCCACAATACGTGGACGACGAGTATAATGAAAAGGAAAGGAGGGAAGAGGTGGAATGACTGGAGACGGAGATGGGGAATGTATCGATGAAGGTGGAGAAGGTGAAGGTATCGGTGATGAAGGTGGAGAAGGTGATGATATCGATGATGAAGGTGGAGAATCATGTGATGAGGGAGGAGAAGAAATCGTTGGAGAGGACGGCGTCGAATCTGCAACAGCGGGACGAGGAGTAGGAATACTGGGCACAGAGGGAGGTGTATCGGGAAAAGTAAGAAAATAGATGTCCTCCGTGGAAAAGGTCGAGGAGGATGGACGCGGGTAGAAAGGACGAGACTCATCAAAGGTCACATCCCGGGAAATACGCATCCGACGACCGACAGGATCCCAACACCGATAGCCCTTATGCTCATCACTGTATCCGAGAAAGACACACTCAACAGACTGAGCGGTCAGTTTGGTGCGTTCACGAGGGGCAAGCAAAACATAGCAAACGCAACCAAACAAACGAAGCGCCGAATAATCAGGAGAACGACCAGAAAGATGCTCGAGAGGAATACCACCCTGTAGGGCAACAGATGGCTGAATGTTGATGAGATATGTGGAAGTGGTAACAGCCTCAGCCCAGAAGTGAGGCGGAAGAGAGGCGGCGATCATCATTGCACGCGCTGTCTCAAGAAGGTGACGATGCTTGCGCTCAGCCACACCATTCTGAGCATGAGCACCAGGGCAAGAGAACTGAGTAAGAGTACCTTGCTCCGCAAGGAATCATCGCAATGCATGGGAGATATACTCACCAGCTGAATCTGCGCGAAATACACGAATAGGAGTGGAAAACTGGGTATGAACCATGGCAGCAAATTTTTTATATATGGATAAGACCTCACTACGAGAAGACATGAAATAGATCCAAGTGTACCGAGAAAAATCATCTATAAAGATAATATAGTAGCGATGACCCCCTTTCGAAGCGAAGGGAGCTGGACCCCAAACATCAGAGTGAACGAGATCAAAAGGGCGCTCGGACACTGACTCGCTGTGAGGATAAGGTAGCTGAATCTGCTTACCAAACCGACAACCCAGACAATCCAACGAAGCGTTACCAGAGACAGAACCCAGAACACCGCGATGAACCAAAGACGAGAGACGAGAACCACATAAATGGCCAAGACGATGATGCCACTGCTGAAAAGAGCTAGTAGATGCAGCAACAGGGGCTGCGATACTAGCGGCGGTGGCAGCAGACGGAAGGCGAAGCCAGTCAAGCTTCCAGAGACCATCAGGGCATCGAGGGCCAGCACCAATCAGAGCGCCCGTGCGACGATCCTGAACGGAACACGAATCAAAGTCGAGAATGACCCTACAACTAGAGTCAACAATCTGACCACCAGATATTAGTTGCATGGTAAGTCGAGGAACATGAGCGGCAGAGGGAACATGAAATGAAGAAGTGCTAAGTGTGCCTCGACTAGCTACGGGGAGTGGAGTGCCATCAGCCGTAAGAACACGAACATGAGAGTCGACAGGTCGAACGGAGGTCAAAGTGGAAGAATCGTAAGTCATGAAAAGATGCTCCAGTATCAAGAATCCATGGGGATGTACCTGAATGAGTAGACAGTGGTTTCTCGATGCCAGAAGGGTCAGTCACAGAACCCGCAGAACCTGTCGATGAAGAATCCCAAGTAGCAAGTAGGCATCGCAGCTGCGCAATCTCACGCGCAGACAGAGACACGGCGGAAGAGGTCGAAGTAAAAACACCCGTGGAAGCCGATGATGAGCAGTCGCCACCATCCGTGGAAGCCGTGTGTAGAGTCGACTGAGAGTAGTCACTGTCGCGCGCGGAAGCCGCGAGAGGTGTCGGTGTAGAGTAGGCACCGCCTCTGCAGGCAGAAACCGCGAGAGGAGTCGTCGAATAACCTCCATCACAGTCTGTTGAAGACGTCGTAGATGACAATATCACAGATGGACCAACACCAAGCACCGAGCGACGGCGTATGTGCGAGACGGGATCAATATATGGAACACCGTCAGAAGTGTGCGGACAGCCACGAAGACGCGGGCGAAACATCATATCAGGTTTTCCTTCTTTTTTTTATTGAACAGCCAGATCACGAACGCAGTGGCGGTGGCGGCCCACGTCAAGCCCCGATCACGATCGATTCAGGCAGCGATCGCACGGCAGACGTGAGGGAAGACGCGGGCGTCGTTGGCTGGCCGCGCGGGAGACGCCGTGACCAGCGTGTACCAACCGAAGCACGGGAGGCCAGCCAAACTAGGACCAAATCGATCCAGAGGAGCAGACCACAACGACTCGATCCAGAGGAGAAACGGCGGCCGGCGTCTGGATGTGGAATCGGTGGCCAACAGCTTGGATGTGGAATCGGCGGCCGGCGGATTGAGGCGGAAACGGCGGCCGGCTACACCACACGAGCAGGCGTGGTGGTGATGCACGGGATCCGGCGGCCAGCAGCAGCAAACGACGGCCGGTGGCTGGAAGCGGAATCGGCGGCCGGCGGCACCACACGAGCGGGCGCGGTGGTGAAGCACGGATCCGGCGGCCAGCAGCAGGAATTGGTGGACAGCGGCCAGCACAAGAATCACTGGCCGGCTCGATCTGAAGATTGGAACAGAGAGCAGCTTACTCGGAGCAGCAGCGTTTGACAAAATTTTTGAAGGTGTGGCAAGCAGCAGTCACCGGAGCAGAGGAACGGCCACGACGAAAGTGACAGCTGGCAAAGAGAGAGCACGGCGGCGGAAGGAAGCAATCAAGCACGAGTTGCGAGTGCTAAAAAAAACCCTAAGCTCTAATACCATGTTACGGAAAAATGCAACTTGATCTTATTAGGAGGCCAAAGCCATCATATATACATGTATAAGAGAATGCCTAGAGGCTAGAATACAAAAGGCCAAAGGCCATCATCAATATAACTCTAACAGCAACATCTAACCCATTGTCCAAAAAAAAACCTCTCCTAACCTTATTTACTAACCCACATAGATTTTTTTTTTATGAAAAAGCAATTACCCCAACCTCTGCATCACATGATGCACACAGCCAAGCACACATAGATTGGACACAATTGACAATTTCAACGTAATTCACGCTAAGACTCGACATGTACAGAACAATACGACCCATGAGCAGATCATGCCACTATTGCACATTCAAACATTCAGTTATAATATAGAGGCCAAAAAGCAATGACAGCAGCCAAAAAAAATTCCAAGGGATTCAATGCGCTGAATATTGCACAGTACATGCCCATGACACAAAAAACTAGCACTTGCCCATATTTACCTGCTACTTCAACAGCTGTTCTATTCTGATGGACCAACGGTTGCCTGCGCAAATCTCGGTCGGCTACTAAGACTCAGAAGTCAGAATTTCTCCACAAAAACTAAAATCCGTCAGAAGCATTCGCCCAGCACATTCAGCACCGATGCCACCTGATGAGGAGATGATGATTATATTCCACAAGCTTTGTTTGTTGGCTCTACGGTCAGATGCAAAATCAGGCTATGAAGCTTTAGCACTCTCTCTGGACAGCATTTCTTCTTCAGCATGTCTCAGAGTCTCCCGGAAAGCTTGCAGCGAACTGGACGCGAAGCTCTCCAAGGACTGAAGCACCCGGCTCAAGCTCACCTGCAGGCTGTCTGCCTCAAGAAAATGCGCCTGGTACGTTTGCGCCGTCGGAAGCAGGCTCTGCCGGCCCGGCACCAGGGCCAGCTTCCTGTTCAGTGTGTCTGCCTCCCTGTTAATCTCCACGGACTTCCTCTCCAGAATCCTGTTCCACTTCTCTCTTTCCCGGGTCACGAAGATCAGCTCGCTTGGCTCAACGGCGGCTCTGTGCTCGCACTGGTTGCGCACGCTGGACACGAGGGCCTGCATGGCGGTGACCACTTCCTTCTCAGAAATCCGATCCATGGCCTGCGACCAGGTGTTGCAGATGACGAACACGAGAGGCGCGCCCACCCTTCCGGGAGAGTAGGGAGGAGCTCCGTCGGGCGTCTCCTCCTGCTGATAGTTGAGGCACAGCGCCAGCCACCCGTTCAGTGCCTTCACGAAGCTCCTTTGCGCGTTTACCCAAGAGCAGAAATTCACAATCCATTTAACCAGGTCCACTTCAAGCTCCATTGCTAGATCCCGACTGATCCCGCCGGAGATGGTCGAATCCAGGTTCTTCGCCTCCGATATTGCTTCACACTGAGTCTGGTAGCAGTCCAGCTTTTCTTGCCACATCTTTACAAACCTGCAAAGAGGGATTTGTCAGTATTTTGATGCAAGCTAGGTTCTGTGGGATAAGAAATGCAAGATTGCAAAGAAAGAAACCGAGAGTGTTCAGGAAAGTTCACCTAGGGTAAATGCATGTAGGGATATTGATTACTCGAAAACATGAGTTTTTTTTACAAAAAAAAACATACATGTGCACTGTAAATGCAGGACTGTAGAGTTAGCCTCTACACAATATGTAAAAATTTCCAGGCAGCTGCACTGAAACTTAATAACCTACTGGACTGAGAATGTTACTCCCTCCGTCCCACAATATAAGCGGGAGGGAGTACTTCCTAATACTAGAAGATTGTACAAACTAGACAAGCAGACAACCAGTGTAAAGGCGGAAGTAGTGTACCGACAGGGAACTAATTGAAATATGTACCTAAGATGTCAAGGCAAAAAATTAGAGCGTACCCTTGGATTAAGGCCATAATTTGTGGGCACAATTCCTCATCCCTAACTCTGTTTATCTTTTTTGAAACCTTAGCAATAACTCGCACAGCCATTCTTATTTTTGCCGACAGCTTCCTGACCAAATTTTGAGTCGCCTCGATCTTCTGAGCTTCAGCACCCTTTTGGTCCAAGAACTTCAGCCGCTTGGAGTTCTTGGCTAGCAGGAGGCGCATTTTTTCTTCAGACTGGAAGAGGAAAACATAACAAAAATAATCAGATGTAGCACAGTAGTTAACACGGGTGCATATGAGAAAAATAATCTCAGTTTAAAAGAAAAAACAAGTCCCACATTATTGAAACTAGTGCTGCATAAGAGATTTCCATACTAAAATGATCATCTGTTTACTAAGGAGCCAACAACATAGTTTAAATGAAATCTAATATTGTTATGCATAAGAAACCTAGTAAAAAGGTATCCGTGTGTAGCATCATTTTTTTTTGCATGGGTTAGTGTAGCATCCTTTCAAATGAAACTAAACATCAGAAGAGAAACCCACAAACTCAAAAGTACATCTAATACCATTACAGAAGTGTCTAAATTACTTTAAATATGGCACATAAATTTAAATATTCCTAATCTGGCTATTTGGTCTCCAGAAAGGAGCTTTTACACGATATTACTAAGACCTTTTCCTAAAGAAGCAGAACACCTGGCATTCCATTGATCTCAGCCTTGCCATGCCAGGATCAACATTTCATCTTACTGCATAGCTGCCTATAGGCACCAGCTTACGGATGTTGTCATTGCGCAAAGATGGCACTACGAAAGGATGACACTCTGCTTTCAGTAAATATTTGTCACCAGTAGTATTTAGTAGGAGTCGAACAAAAACAATTGCACCCTACATATCAGTTAACTTGAGAAAGTACTCCAACATACCTACGAGCAGTTACTAACATATCATTCCAGCACAGAGTAAATTCAGGTATTACTTCAACAGAATCGGAGGTGAATACATACCTTAACCTCATTATATAATTTCTTCTCCCAGATATAGAGTTTCTGCAGGGTGACCGATAAGCTCCTCCCCCCTTCAGCCACCTTCTTCCAACCTCCAACATCCAACTCTTCACCTCCGTACGCTGAATTTGGTAATGCAGCCGTCGACACCATCCGAGACGAAACTATTTCGAAATACCAATAAATCGATCAGTGACACCAAGAATCGACGACATCAAAGTATATCAGAGTATATATACGCCACAGTGTATATCAGAAAATATGCCAGTTCTAGAAGCAACAAATAGTTCGCCATAACATCAATGAATCTAAACTAATCAGAGTACATGCATGAACTCACCATGGTACACTGAGCTGCGGGGGTGGTATTGGTAACTCCGCCTGTCCACCTCCAGGATCGGTGCGACCGCCCAGACTGCATCCGCCGCTCGAACAAACTGCGCCTTGATCTCCCCGGCGAAGTCTGCACTCTCCGATGACTTCCGGTGAGTCCGCACGGAGGCTGAGACATTAGGCTGCGCTGGCGCATGTTGCCGCGCCATGCCACCTCCGGAGAGCACTCCCTTATCGACAACACAATTCTCCTCTTCGCTGCTGCTCATGCCGCCGACCGAGCTGCGTCGGCTGCGAGCACCGCCACTCCCGGTCATATAGTGCTCGCTGGACACCTCCTTGACGACCGCGTCGTCCTCCTCGAGCTCCGGGATGCCCTCCTCCTCCCGCACGTCCCGCGAGCACCGGCTCGGCGTGTACGGTGTCGTCGCCGTGGTCCCGGCGCCGGCAGCATCGTAACAGTAGTTGTCGTGCACTTGGTAGTCGTCGAACACATTGAAGAAGTCCCACGAGCTCGCCCTCGGCGGCGACGGCGGGGGAGCAGGCGCCTTACCTGCCGGCGTGGCCTCTCCTCCGTACGAGTAATACCGCGCGTTCCCGCCCGCCGGGTCGGAGGAGCCGAAGTAGACGCGCTCCGACGCGGGCGCGCGCTGCTCGACGGCGACCGAGGCCGGAGGCGGGCGGCTCCGCGCGTAGTAGAGCTGCAGCGACCCCGGCGGGTACCCGAACGGTGGCTCGGGCTCGTAGCCGTACCCGTACCCGTACCCGTAATGCGGGAACAGCAGCGCGTGCGGGTGCGGGTGCGCGTGGTGGAGTTGGTCGTGGACGCGGCGGGGAGGCGAGGAGGCGACGGAGCCGGAGTCGGATCCGGAGGAGGGCGCGAAGTCGATGTGCGAGGAGGAGTGCGGGGGCGAGGAGGGCTGCGGCGCCGCTGGCGGGGGGTCGACGGCCTTGGCATTGGCGGCGACGGGGAGCGTGATCCCCGTGCGCGGGCGGGCGGAGGCGGAGACGAGGAGGAGGTGGAGCGAGGAGGAGACGGAGAGGAGCGAGCCGGCGAGCGCGGCGTGCGCGGCCCCGAGCGCGTCGCGGTGGCGGACGGCGACCGCGAGCAGGTCGGCCCGGCCGCGGCACAGCGCCACCGCCTCCTGCTCGTCCAGCTTGGACCCCTTGCACCCCATCGCCGGCGCGTCCTTGTTACCTCGGTTGTTCGCTAGTGCAACTGCCAATCAACACAGGCAGGAACGATCGATCGGCCCCGGGGCCGGGCTTATAAGCGGCCGTGTCGTCCCGCCACGATGATGACACCGACGGACCTGGGGGGTTGATGGGGAAATGATATCGAGGCGTGCGGAGAGGAGGCGAGGGCTGCGTGTGTGTGTGTGTAGTGGAGGCGGAGCGGAGCGGAGCAAAGTGGGGGAGGGGGTGGGGGTGGGAATCTGCTCTTGCCGTTTTGCTTGGGGAAATTTGTTTGCACTCGCTCCACTCGCCCCTTCCTTCTTTTTCCGGGCTCGATTTGGCAGGGGCAGGGGTGCTGCTGCGCCCCTTGTTTTCTTGCGGTGGGGGAAAAGGCCAGGCGAGGGCAGCACCACCAGGCCGTCATGTTATTTTCGGCTCTCTCCATTTAACCAGTTTTGTTTGTTTCCTTTTGGAAGCGAGGCGAGGACTGCTGCGGCTGCTGCTGCGTCTGGCGCGCCATGGAGTTGCGCGCAGGCTTTGGCTTCGGCCTGGTGGCATGGCGCAGGCAGGCATTGACGCCCGGCTTGAAGGCCGCGGTACGGCCTTGACCGGTCTCCATCCATCTCCATCACCGGATCAACGCCAACTGCCCTGCCCTGCTCTGCTCTGGCGAGAGGATACGCTGCGGTGGCGCGCTGCTGTTTTCCCTGCTGGGGGCTGCCGTGCCGCGCTAGGCTTAAGGTTTTCGCATTGCCATTGCATTTTTTTTCTTTTTTCTTTTGTTGGGAAAGGCCGAAAGGGTACTGGAGTGCCCATCGATTACTGTTAGTAGGGTGTGCAGGACTCTGCAAAATCTCAGCCGAGTAAAAGAGCAAACGTACCGCTGCCCGAATGAGATGATGATCATGTACCGCCCCGGCGACAGGCCGTCTTTTGCTTTGCCTTTTCTTCCCCTCTTTGCAGCCCATGCCACATTGTTGACGCTTCTTCCACGATAAGGCTTTCGCTATTTTCAGGATGGAACATGCACCTGATATAATATGCCTCACGCTTCAACTAGGCACGCAAATTAGTCAGAAAGAAATTACTGAGCCAAACAAAGCGGATGTTTAGAATAAGTCCATGTTATCATATCTTGTGGCATTGTTATGCTTTCAACTTCAAAAGTGTCACCCGTAAAAAAAAAGACTTCCAAACTGTTGTTCTGATACCGAGCTCATGTGAGCTCGGGTAAACAGTAAAATCAAAAGAAACAAAAAGGTAAAAAAAAAATCTGATTTTTCTTTTTGTCAAACATTAACAAATGTTTTGATAGCTTGCAAAATTTCATCCTGAAATGATGTTCATGGAACACGTGGCAAATAAAAAAAATATCGATACTCCAAAATGGGTTTGAATAGTAACATTTTGTGGCATCGGCTTTTTTGCCACGTTTCCGTGAATGTCATCTGGTGGTGAAATTTTGCGAGCTATCAAAATTTTTAAATATATTTTTTAAAATTTTAATGTTCACCTGAGCTAAGAACATCTGCATCCTTTCAACTTTGACTACATTGCTTGGACTCAAGTGCATTATAGAAGGAGGTCAACGATCTAAGCTCATGAAGAAACAAAGTTGCAGAGACGGGCAAGTAAATCATATGCTTTTAGCATTTGCCTCTGGTCTTTTGTTATTTGAGCACCATCCTCAAAGAGCAACATGACAATGGGCGTACAAACTTGTTGGATAAAATAGTAAAAAAATTATTGAATTAATTAAAATATATATGAAATGGCATTGATAGTATTAATCCTGTACTGGTATTTGACCATGCAAACATGTACTATGCATATAGCTGAAGCATCTATGTAAACAACAAGTATGACTAACACAGGAATAAATAGGAGAGGATAAATGAATTATACCCACCGGTCGGCCAGGTTGCGAGGAATATAGTTGAACTTTTCTTTGGTCGCTGATTTGCCTTGGAATTCTGGGACTTTGTCTGACCTGCACGAAGAAGAGGCATCTAAATTATGGGATATATGGAAATTGTTTAACAATATACTATTGGCCACGAAATTGCCATTTTGGGATGTGGTGCATTTGGAAAGTATGTAATTGCAAAATCTTTGATGGAAATTTCATATTGGAAGCACCTACAGTAGGATTGAATCTTGGAGAGTTAAAAAATTGTTGCATGGTTAATTATTATGGTAAAGTGTATCAATTCCCTTGAACTCATAAGTTTATTCCATGTGGCCGAATGATTACCCTAATCCTCAAGCTTGCATGCCTGCAGGTCGACTCTAGAGGATCCCCGGGTACCGAGCTCGAATTCGCCCTATAGTGAGTCGTATTACAATTCACTGGCCGTCGTTTTACAACGTCGTGACTGATTTAGGACTCCTTGGTGGTAGGATTAAAGCCCCGGAAGCTGCTTATTGTGTGGTGTGGTCCGGGATGTTTGTAAAGTCCCGGTTGCCTTCGAGACCAACCACAAGTGATTTGAGACTCATCCATTGGTTTACTTAAAGGGAGACTAGGGTGAGCCACCTGGGGTGCTCCGGAGCTTAACAAAGATTAGCACTCCCCAATGACTGTGAACTTCGGGATACATCTGTGTCTTTGACTTGTGTGATTAATCCGTTTACGTACCTTTACTTATGCTTGCTTGCTATTGTTGCTCTTGCTTATTTACTTTACTATCTTACTTCCCACGTAGGTTGTTCCCACCATAGATTGCATATCTAGAGAGCTTACTTTATCTTCATCTACCCTAAAATTTGGAAGCTAGGCTACCACTTTGTAGTCTCATATTCACCCCCACCCTCTAGTCGGCCGATTTAATTCTTTCCGATGCATATGTTGATTTAGTTTGAAGTCATCCCACATTCACCCAATATCATTCATGAAATGTTTCTAAATATATAACTTGATGAAATAGTTAGTCCATAGGAATGTCATTATTTACTAAATCTCAATATGTATCTTAATTTTGATGGCATTCATCCTCAAATCAACCAATATTCTTCATGCATCACCTATGGAATCTTCATATACAACTCAATGGCATCGTTAGTCCATAGGAATTGTCAATTACTACAAAAATCACACTTCAGAGTAACAACTTTCCATGATCTTCGCAGAAGACCTTTGTATGTAGCTCATTAGCATTATAGTGAACTACATCAACGGCTCATAAACTTTGATCTTGTGGTTTTTTGGTCCAGAAACTCTCAAAACCACTATTTTGGTCCCTACACTTGAGTCTGTGCTCCATTTTGATCCAAATCACATTCTCTTGGTAATTTTGGCATGCATGGATTTGGACAATGGTTTGCTTTGTAGACGTGGTATCCACGTGACAGGCGGCTCACATGGTCCTAGCATGTGACCATCTAGTAGCCTTGTCTTTGTTTAGCCTTCGATGTTTTTCAATGTTGTATATGCATTTACCACCTAATCTTCCATCATGGACACCAAAGGGAAAGAAGGGGGTGAAATGGTGAACTATCGGCGGTGGTGATCGATCACTTTTTGTAGTAAGTGAATTCTAGTGATGTGTGGTAAAGAGTGTGGAAAATCAGCCACTCGCTACGATTGTCACCTACATGTTGAGTTTTCTCCCACCTCTATGCCGCTCGAGTGTCGATAAGACAATCAAGGGAGTAAAGTCACAATTGGGTCAAAGACTTAGGCCATATAAGCACTCGCAATGTCTTCTTTGTGTTAGTCCATGAAACAAGGGTTTCTGGTTCTAGCTCTATGGACTTTATGTAAATGTGTTACTATCCGAGGTGTTTTTCTTTTCTTTTTGTTGAATGTAAAACCGTAAATGCCAATAATAATCTCTTCAATGTAGAGTTGTCTGGTAGATTTAATGGTGGCGTTTGATCTAGTTGATCCTATCTAGATGGAGCACAGACCTAAGTGCCTGCTCAATGGCTCTTTGTCTCTCTTTATATAAGCAAATGATTTAAGTTTATTGATTAACTTAAATAGAATAAACCAAATGAAAGAGACAAAACAAACACAAGCAATAGAAATCCATGGTAAAATTAGAGGTTGCAGCAAGGTAATTCAAAGTATTGCTTCTAACTTCACATTTTACATCTTGATCTTCAAGTGCGATTCAGGAGAAGAAACCATAGATGTCCTAACATGCACATAGTAGACTAATTGTAATGGTTTCAAAATGCTACATGAGACCCCTCTTGAAGTAGCCCCAAATACAGATTAATATTATATCCCGGTTGTTTCGGCCCTTGAATCAGCATGCTCATGTCTATGTACTTTGACTTCATGCACACCCAGGGGGGATATTGTACATCCAAACAAACACGGGTCATGTGCTATGGTTGGTGTTTTGGTTGCCAAACGGATTCATGCCATTGGTACACGTGTCAAGCACGATGTTCCTTGCATCACATGCGAAATATCGATATTCTCCATTGAACGCTCTCCACTGCCTTGCATCCGCGAGGTGTCTCAGCTTTGGATCATCTACATCATCGGGCTTTGTCCTCTCCGCGTGCCAACGCATGAGCTTTGCTTCCTTGGGATCTACAAAATAATGTTGTAGACGGGGAGTGATCGGTAAGTACCTTACAACTTTCTGGGGAGATTTATTTCCGACCTTCTTGTATCGAGAAGCATTGCACACAGGACAACTGGTTTTTTTCGCGTGCTCCTTCCGATAAAATATGCAATCATTGATGCATGCATGGTATCTAACATGCGGCAGATCAAGAGGGAACACGATCTTCTTGGCCTCATCCACACTAGTGGGAGATAGATTCCCCGCGGGAAGAACATCCTTTAGGTACTTGAGAAGCTCATCGAGGCTAGTGCCAGTCCATTCGTTTTTAGCCTTCGTCTTCAGAAGTTCGAGCGTAAAACTCAAGCGGGTCACCTCGGGATCGCAACCATCATACAATGGAGTGTTCAGTCTACCATCGATTGCTCCAGCTTGGCCTCTTCTTGTAAGTGCATCTAGTGCCACCCCTAGTTGGTTTTGGAGTATTGATGACAAACCTAGTTGAGGGACTAATGTGTTTGTGAGAATTGCAGGATAACACAGGTAGAAGTCCCTCATTGATTCGGTTTTCCTACCAGAGATGACCCCTAAAAATGTATGAAGACATTGAAGTCAAAGGTGGTATATGAAGATATTCACACTGAAGACTATGACAAGAGAAGGCACCACATGAAGCCTATGGAGCTCGAAGACTTAGATCTTTCGTAGTTCTTTTTTCTTTTTGTGTTGAGTCATAGGAACCACCGTACTGTTAAGTGGGGTCCAAGAGAACCAGTCGGAATGACTGAAGTGATGCCTAACCAAAAACCTATGTCTTCGAGTGAAGACTATGAGAGCGAATCTTGTCCAGAGTCGGACAAGTCAGCTTTGCTTGTAGCCCAAGTAAAGTTGCCGTGTGAGTTTGAAATCTAACCGTTGGAACACGTGTTAGTTCCTTAGTGACCCAGGGTCATTTCAGACAAATCAGGTCGGGTTGCCAAGTGGCTATAAATAGCCCACCCCCTACAACCATAAACGGTTGGCTGCTCAGATTGAGAGTACGGCTTTTGTCGTTTGAGAGCAACCCACCTCGAAGCCTTTGAGAGAGAATTCCTTGCGAGGATAAAGCCCTAACCACCCAGAGCCAAAGAGAATTAGGCATCACTTAAGTCTTCTTGTCTCTGTGATCTGAAGACTTATTACACTTGAGGACTGTGCATCCTCCAGCCGGTTAGGCGTCGCGTTCTGAGCATCCAAGAGACATTGTGGATTGCCGGTGAACGAAGTCTGTGAAGGTTTGGGAGTCTACCTTGAAGACTTACCAGAGTGATTGGGCGAGGTCTGTGTGACCTTATCTCAAGGGGAATACGGTGAGGACTGGGTGTCCTGAGCTGCGTGTTCAGGACTGGGTGTCCGGGACTGTGTGTCCTAAGGTTTAAATACCTAGCCGCCCTAACCAAACGTACAGTTGTCACAGCAACTGGAACTGGTCCAACAAATCATTGTCTTCAGCGTGTCACTGGTTTCATCTTCCCTTCTCTTTACTTACTGTTGCTCCTTGTGAAGTCATTGTATGTTTGTACTATCTTTTGTCTTCACTGAGTGACTGCATGATATGTTAGGCTTCACAATATCTTCCTACCTGATCCTTACTACATTGCTGCTATTAGTCATTGTGCTTTCACTCTATTGAATACTTGACTATGGCTTGCCTAGTGTAGTCTACCTTCCGTTGCAGGGTATTAGGTTTATCTCTATCGTTTGTCTTCATAACTCCCACGTTTTGAAGACTTTCATAAAAATCGCCTATTCACCCCTCTCTAGTCGATATAACGCACTTTCAATTGGTATTAGAGCAAGGTGCTCCCTTGTTCTGTGTGATTCGGTTTAACCACATGGAGTTTTAGCTATGTCGACTGCAGGGATAATTAAAGTCTCCGCTGCGTGCCCCGTCTTCGATGGAACTGAATATCCCTACTAGAAGAATAAGATGCGCATGCATCTTGAAGCCATTGACGTCGACCTATGGTATGTCGTCGAGAACGGCGTTCCCAAGGCTGAAGAAGGTGTCACTGCTGCTGATGTCAAGAAATTCGTTCAACTGGACTCTACTGCCAAGAATATCATATGTGGTCATCTGACCAAAGGACAGTATGGCCGCGTGAGTGCTTTGAAGACATCTAAGCTGGTCTGGGACTGGCTCTCCAAGGTCAATGAAGGCATCTCAAGCCAGAGAGATCAGAGAATCAGTGTCCTTTGCAACCTCTTCAACCGCTTCAAGCGAAATGACAATGAGAATGTCCAGCACACATTTGACCGACTCACTGACATCACAAATGAGCTTCAAGCCCTAGGCGCCACTGAGATCACCAAACATGAAGTCGTCAAGACACTACTGAGATCACTTGATAGCTCGTTTGACATCCTAGCCCTGATGATTCAAGAACGTCCTGATTTCAAGACACTCGATCCATCTGACATACTTGAGAGGCTCAACACACATGAGTTTCAGCTTTCTGAGAAAAGAGACATCTACGGTCCAAACTATGGGCGAACTCGTGCCTTGAAGGCAAAAGCTGTCTCCTCATCTGAAGAAGAATCTGGCAGCAGTTCTGATGATCCTGAAGACATTGGAAGGGAACTTGCTATGCTTGTCAAGAAGTTCCAAAAATTCACCAAGAAGAAAGGCTTCAGAAAGTCTTCCCGATCAAGCTCAAGGAATGATGAAGCTTCTGCTCATGACTACAAGAAGAAAACATGTCACAAGTGCAAGAAACTTGGCCACTTCATCTCTGAGTGTCCACAGTGGGACAATGAGAACAAAAAGAAGAAGAAGAGCAAGGAATATGACTCTGACGACAAGAAGAAGAAGAAATACTCAAAGTCTTCTTCCAAGTCTTCCTCAAAGTCTTCATCACACAAGAAGAGGTCATCTGGCAAGGCACGTGCTTTTGTTGGCAAGGAAATGGATTCAGAGAAGGAGTCTGCTTCTGAGGAGGCAGAGGTGGAGTCTGAGGAGGAGTCCGATTCAGGCATCGCAAGTCTAGCTACAGCATACGTTGCGAAGTCCATCTTCAACACTGAAGACAATGACTTCATCACCGACACCGATGCAAATGACAAGGACTACTCCGCTTCTACCTACTGCTTCATGGCACGCGGTGCCAAGGTAAACACACGCACTACTCACTATCAAACATCTAGTGACGATGACTCTGATTGTGGTTCAAAACCCAGCTACAAAACACTTGCTAAAATTGCAACTGAACAACAGAAAGCTATGGAACATATTCAAAAACTGTTAGACAGAAGCGATGATCTGTTAGGTGCTGAAATGACTCGATCTGAATCCTTAATTGAAGACATAAAAAATCTTCACGTTAAGTATCAGGAACTTGAAAGTCGTCATGAAACTCTCTCAACAACTCATGAAAAGCTTTCCTATGATTATCTTCAAAGGAAGCAAGATCTTGAGAAATTGAGAGCGGCTCATGAAGATCTTCAAAAGGAAAGCGAGTCACTTTGCGCCAAACAGATCAGTTCCGCTCAGGAAGGATTTAAACCACCATGTCTTAAATGCATTGAGTGTGATAATGCTACTTCTGTTGCTGAATGTTCTACTGCTACTGCTGTTGCAATATCTTCAACTGTTGATGTGGTAACTAACCCCTCTGTTGAGGATACCACCGCTATTGCTGATGAGAATGCTAGGTTGAAGACATTGCTTGAAACAGGGATGTACAAAAGTCTTAAAGGGCATCAGACACTATGTGATGTCCTCAAAAAGCAGATTCTGAACCGAAACCCGAGGAAAGAGGGTGTTGGGTTCGTAAGGAAAATGAATGCTGATGGCTCGTACTGGAAACCTGAGCAGTACCCCAAAACCATGTGGGTTGCTGCAAAGGAACCTTCAGAAGATCCATCCAATCTATCTGGCTTCACTTGTGCTAACCCCATTATCATTGATGAATCCTTTGATGCAAACTATATACTGTTTAAGAATCAGAATGGTGAAGTGTTTGCCAGGTACATTGGTACTAACTGCAGGAATGGACCGCATATGAAGAAGATCTGGGTTTCGAAAAGGTGTCTGAAGAATCTTCATGTGAATGTCATCATGACACCTCACGTGAAGAAGACAAACCTCAGACCAAAGGCTTCATACGGTCCAAAGGCTTCATACAGACAAAGGACTCACCTGAGTCGCACTAACGCAAATGCTTCGCAGGGAAACCATACTCAGTCATATGAATATGAGAGCGGTTCATCAAACCGCCATGTTCATAAGACCAAGAACTATTCTGCTTATTCTTATGAGTACTATTGTCCGCCTGCAAGACTGTTTGCTAGGGCTCCAAAGCCAAAATTCTCAGATGCTGCACTTAGACTTATTGCTTCTAAGCCACCCTTGAAGATGTGGGTGGCTAAGAAAGCTTAACTCTCTTTTGCAGGGAAAGGTCTCCAGCAGAAAACCAAAATCGTCTGACACTATTGCTGGAGACCTTAAACATCTTGTAGGGCGCAAGATCAAATGCCCGAATGGTCTTACTATGTACTTCGTTCCTGAATCGCTTGCTACTCTCCCTATTAGTCCTAATCTGGATCTAAGCTTTCATAACCCATTGGTTCGTCAAATGTTTTTGCTTCACAATGCTCTTGGTGAAGCCTATCCCCCTAACTGCACTGTAGGGTACGACACCAGTGTCTTCAGAATGGATTATTGATAGTGGGTGTACAAATCACATGACTGGCAAAAGAAGCCTTCTTATGGACTCAGCCTTACGTCCATCCGACAAGAGCCACATCACATTTGCTGACACTGGTAAAAGTAAGGTATTGGGTCTAGGTAGAGTTGCAATCTCAAGGGATCAACACATGGATAAAGTCATGCTTGTTGAATCCCTTGGCTTCAACTTAATGTCTGTCTCAATGCTTTGCTATTTGAACATGATCGTAATATTTGGAAAATATCGTTGCCTTGTACTAATGGAATCTGACAAGTCTCTAGTATTTGAAGGGTATCGAAAAGATGATTTGTACGTGGTAGATTTCTCAGCAGGACCACAGCTTGCCGTATGTCTTCTTGCAAAAGCTTCAGAATGCTGGCTCTGGCATCAGAGGCTAGGGCATGCTGGCATGAGGAACCTCCACACCCTTGCAAAGAAGAAGCATGTCATAGGCATCGAGGGCGTCAAGTTCAAGAAAGATCACTTATGCGGTGCCTGTGAAGCCGGGAAGATGACGAGGGCCAAACATCCCTCGAAGACAATCATGACCACTACTCGACCCTTCGAACTGCTTCACATGGATCTTTTCGGTCCCACTCATTACTCAACTCTTACTACTACTGCTTGTCTCTATGGCTTTTTCATTGTTGATGATTATTCTAGATATACTTGGGTGCACATAATCCTTTACAAGACTGAAGTGCAGGATGTCTTCAGACGCTTCTCCAATCGAGCTATGAATAATTATGGCGCCAAGATAAAGCACATCAGAAGTGACAATGGCACTGAATTCAAGAACACTGGCCTTGATACATATCTTAATACCTTGGGCATCACACATGAATTCTCAGCCCCGTACACGCCACAGAGAATGGCGTCGTCGAACGCAAGAACAGAACACTCATTGAGATGGCCAGAATGATGCTAGATGAATACAAGACTCCAAGAAAATTCTGGCCTGAAGCCATTGATACTGCATGCCATACAATCGATCGTGTTTATCTTCACAAGCTTCTGAACAAGACATCTTATGAGCTCCTTACTGGCAAGAAGCCAAATGTCGGTTACTTCAGAGTATTTGGCGCCAGGTGCTGGATCAAGGACCCACATCACACCTCAAAGTTTGCACCAAAAGCATATGAGGGTTTTATGCTTGGATATGGAAAAGATTCGCACTCCTACAGAGTCTTCAATCTCTTTCATTACAAAGTGGTTGAAACAGTGGATGTGCGGTTCGATGAGACCAACGGTTCACAAAGAGAGCAACTGCCAAATGTGCTAGATGAAGTTCCATCTAGTGAATCAATCAAGCTAATGGGAACTGGAGAAATTATACCTTCTGAAGCTCATCCTGAAGAAGAACTTATCATCTCAGCACCTGATCAACATGAAGACAATGCTCAGCCTGAAGACATTCCTTCTAACAACGACAATGATCAGCAAGAGCGAAGTCTTCGCCCTGTACATCCTCGCGTTGCCAATGAAGTGCAGATTGAAAGAATAATTGATAGCATCAATGCACCCGGTCCACTCACTCATTCAAGGGCAACTCAGCTAGCAAATTTCTGTGGGCACTTCGCATTTGTCTCAATAACAGAACCCAAGAAAGTTGAAGAAGTCTTCATGGAACCTGAATGGATTCAAGCTATGCAAGAAGAGCTTCAACAGTTTGAGCTGAATAATGTATGGGAACTGGTTAAGCGTCCTGACCCACGGAAGCACAATATAATAGGCACCAAATGGATATACCGCAACAAGCAAGATGAGCATGGTCAAGTTGTCAGAAACAAAGCTCGTCTCGTTGCTCAAGGATATACTCAAGTGGAAGGCATTGACTTTGATGAAACATTTGCTCCTGTGGCTAGACTTGAAGCCATACGCATACTGCTGGCCTATGCAAATCATCATAACATACTTCTATATCAAATGGATGTGAAGAGTGCTTTTCTCAATGGCAAGATTGAAGAAGAAGTGTATGTTGCACAACCGCCTGGCTTTGAAGATCCAAAACATCCTGACATGGTATACAAGCTCAACAAGGCACTGTATGGCCTCAAACAAGCCCCTCGGGCCTGGTATGACACACTCAAATACTTCCTGAAGAGCAAAGGCTTCATACCTGGTTCCCTAGACCCCACTCTCTTCACGAAGACATATGATGGTGAACTGTTTGTGTGCCAAATATATGTGGATGACATTATCTTCGGATGCACCAACCAGAAGTACAGTGAAGAGTTTGGATATATGATGCAAGAGCAATATCAGATGTCCATGATGGGAGAGCTGAAGTTCTTCCTCGGTCTTTAAATACGACAACAACGCAACGGCATCTTCATATCTCAAGAGAAGTATCTCAAAGATTGCCTGAAGAAGTTTGGTATGCAAGACTGCAAAGGCTTCACAACACCAATGCCAGCCAAACATCATCTGGGTCCCGACGACAATGGTAAAGAGTTCGATCAAAAGGTATACCGCTCCATGATTGGTTCTTTACTTTATCTATGTGCATCTAGGCCAGATATTATGCTTAGTGTTTGCATGTGTGCTCGATTTCAAGCGGCACCAAAGGAGTCACATCACTTAGCTGTGACGCGAATTCTTCGATATTTGGCTCACACCCCAACTCTAGGATTATGGTATCCAAAGGGCTCAGAGTTTGATCTGGTTGGATTCTCGGATGTTGATTATGCTGGTGACAAAGTTGATCGCAAGTCTACATCAGGCACATGTCACTTTCTGGGACGATCACTTGTATGTTGGTCTTCAAAGAAGCAGAACTGTGTATCTCTCTCCACTGCTGAATCTGAATACATTGCTGCTGGATCTTGCTGCGCTCAGCTTCTGTGGATGAAGCAAACACTCAAGGACTATGGCATTCATCTGAAGCAAGTGCCACTTTACTGCGACAACGAAAGCGCCATCAAGATTGCCAACAACCCAGTTCAACACTCGAAGACAAAGCACATTGAAATTCATCATCACTTTCTCAGAGATCATGTTGTGAAGGAAGACATTGATATCATACACGTCAACACTGAAGAGCAATTGGCAGATATCTTCACCAAGCCCTTGGATGAGAAGAGATTTTGCAAGTTACGGTGTGAGCTAAATATCCTGGAATCCTCAAATGTCCTGTGATCAGGCACACATCCTAACCCTTATGCATATTGATGACTTAGATGTGCAACACACGAAGTAAAGTATATCTTCAATCAATGAAGACATACATTCTAAGTGTGAATACATTAATGTGGAATTTGACTTCGGAGCGCCACGATAATTGTGCGCCGTGTCTGGGTCTAATACTTCCTATACGGTGGGTAACGCCACCACCAAATGTTCTGTTTGAAGTGTTTCACTCATGGCGTTACATTTGCTATGTCTTCACATTTGGTTTGGCTTCAATCTCAACATATCTTGATGATTATCTTCACTATGTTGATTATATATATATATATATATCTACTAGTGTTCTGTCCTCTACAGCATTCACTTATAGCTATGTCTTCTTGTTGAATCTTTTGAACTAAGTGAATGTGATCGGACCCTAACCTCTCTATGCTTTCTATCTCAAATTCTATCTCTCCAAATCATATGCATTCTATTGAAACTGTCGAATGTCTTCTCTGCGTCCTTGTCAGCAGAAGATACAGAGACAACCATTAAGTCCGTTTTAAATGCTCATTCCTCCACATGACACCCGGAGAAGTAGGAACGACCACCCGACAATCCAGGCGTGCGTGGGATGTGGAACAAACCCCAAAATTCCGCATAATGGCCACGTGTTCCTCAGATGCGAATCGCCAGGGGCACCTGTGTAATAGCGCAGTGCCGCCCATGTACCTATAAATACACACTTCACAGCGGTCATTATCTCTTCTTCCACTCTCGCACGAACCCTAGCGCCACCGCTAGCCCTCGACGACACCGGCAACGAAGCGCTTCGCTGCCGCAACCTCTCTGACGCCGTCTTCACGCCGACCGCGGACATCGTCCTCTCCGCCGTCACCGTAGGTGTCCTCTGTCGCCAAGTTAGGGCACGGAAGATCGAACTGCTCGGCCTCATCTTCCACTCCGTCTAGCAGTTCTTAGTGTGGTAAATAAAACTTCCTTTTTACAGCACCATTGATCCAATGGATTTGTCACTTTCTACCACAAGCAGTTTCTATTCACACAAGTTAGATCTGTTTCATACTGCATCTCAAAACATGCCTAGTATATTCACTTGTGTTTCACAAAGTAGTTAGATTCCTCACCTGTACTGATCTGTGGATTCGTACAAATCTGGAACCAACTCCTTATCTATGAGTGAATGTCTTCGCACGATGAGGTCAATGTCTTCTAAACTGATTTATCTTCAAAATCTTCTGAGAATGCATATGACCTCTTCCCCTTCCCTCGCACCTTAATGCTGTCACAGGTACATGTTCGTGGGAGAATCCTTTGGTTCTCATAGTCTGCATTCATTTGCAGAATTCTTACAGCATCACATAAATTCTCCCGAAGCCAGTTCCTGTTGGTCCAGCAAGCGAAAACCTTTGAAGCCTTTGAACGTGTTGAAGCCTTTCAAGTTAAAGTTTATGGCTTCAGAGAAATCAGCAAGGAAGGGTGGCAGAAAGCGTCATGGAGAAACATCCAGAGATCTGCCAGATGACCTCTCAGAACTGTACAAGACAGATCCTGAAGAGGATTACAATCAGCGCAAGACCCGAATCCAATGGATTCGAAGATATTGGGCAGAACAATGGTTCAAATACCGATTTGTAACCCAGGAATATGCTGAGAAAAACGCCATCAAGAGACCGTGGGGAGACATCCTATACAAGAATCTTCTACCCAGGTCCAGAGATGAAGCCATTGAACAAGGCTTCTATCCATGCATGGTCCGTGGGCCACAGCCTGCTGATGCACACCCATCGTCACTACTATGGTGTCGTGACGACAATCTATTCAAGCGCAACTTCAAGTTTGCCCAGAACTCAGCGAAGCAAAACAAGAAGACTTTGGGGTTGGACTTCAACCCCGGTCCCTCAGCACCAAGGGCAGATGGCACACGAGATGCAGAACCAAATGTCATCGGCCCTTTCTGCAACCTTGAAGGCCTCATCACCCGTATCTTGGTTCAAGGGACTGCAGTGAATGAGCCTGCAGCTGACGCTAAATCAGAAGAAGCGCCTGCAGTACCGAAGACAAAGAAGCTGAAGAAGCCTAAAGCTTCAAAGCCCGCCCCTTCACCAAAAATCTCACGGGCGAAGCCAATGGCAACTGCACCTCCTGAAGACAGGGTGCAGTCCGAAGACTTATCACACATCTCCAAGCCCCATAAGGTCAAAATGCCTCTGCCTCACACCGGCCAAGAGCTAACAGCTGCTGCCATTCTGCGCAATGATGACATTGATCTGTCAAGTGATGAAGATCTTGCAGATGACGCTCTTGAGCAACTCATCAAGAGCAAAGAAGAAGCAGAAATCTTCAACGATCTGCCTCTCTTTGATGTGACAATCATCCACAACTTCATTGACGAGTGGTTTGACACGCCCAACATCAGCTTCGAAGATCTGCAGCTACCCATTGGCCTCAGTGTCGCCTTCCAAGGCGCCATTGCTTCAGAACTAGCTGTCGCCCAGCGCATTGTTGAACTGAAGCAAAAGATTGACTATGAAAAGGCTCAGTTCAAGAAGCATATGGCCAAGCTCAGTGTGCAAGAAGCGAAGAACTTCAAGATCATGATGCACGAGCTCAAGGAAGCCTTTCTGAAGAAACGTGCAGAAGCTCAGGGTTCGCGTGAGCGCATGAAGACTCTGGCTGACAGATGTGTGCAAGCCTACAACGAGGCTGAGAAGCGCAAGGCCCTTGGGCGTCCTGGCATCGACCCCAGGATGGCCGCAAAGAAGAAGAAGAAGCCTGCTACGGCCGAACCCGAAGCACCAAGGCAGGAAGCAGTTCCGATTGTCTTCCCAACTAGACTGACTGGCTCGAAGCCAAAAAGTCGGTCAACCGCTTCAGAGCACAAGAAGACAAGGACTGCTGAGGCTGAAGCCAAGAAAAGGAAACATCCTGAAGCCTCTCCTACTGCCCCCTCCAAGAAGAAGAGGAAGACCAAGAAAGATCAGGCTGCTCCCACAGAGCCTTTGATAGTTGAACCTATTTCTATGGTCTATCCTGAAGTTGAACGCCAACTGACAATCCATGAGCCTGCTTCCACAGAGGCTCATGAAGCTGAAGACTTTCCAGCAGCTGACCCCATCGCTGCTGAAGACATTGGTCACCATGGCCATGTAGAAGATGGTGTAGTCCTTCCTCAGAACAGCGAACTCATCAGCATTGGTCATCCACTGACGCCAATTGCACAGGATGCTTCATGGGCGGATCGCCCACAAGAGGAAGAAGACTATGAGGCCCAGCCTACTCCAACTCCACAGGCGTCGCCCGCGTTGCGCAGGCTTCGCAAAGGTCCAAGGCCTCAAGTCTCTGCTGAAGACAATCCGGCTGCATCAGCCGCGGAAGAAGAAGTCCCACAAGTTCCCACTCCCTTGTCCCACCAAGAAGCAGTTCTCAAGGAGAACGTGCTTGTGACCGACCCTCCAGCTCGTCAAGTGGAGGATGAAAATCTTGAGGCTACCACAACCACCAATGAAGCTAATGTGGAGCCCTCCCCAACGGAAGAAGAAGACAACGAAGCCACTGATCCTGTCACTTCTGTTCCTGAGTCTGCTGCCGGTCCCCAGTTCGACTATCATGTTGGGCGCATGCCTCAGGTACAGAAGCCAATCCCAAGATTGCCAAGGTTCCCAGGTCCTGCATCAGCACCTGGCTCCTTCAATATCAATGGCTTCAGGGCAGACAACACATTCTTCGATAGCTCCAGGAACCCCTACTCAAGGGAAATGGTATCATATGATCGGTTCTGGAGCTATCCTCAGTGAAGCTATTACTCATGCATTCTTTACAACCAAGGTCGCATCTTCCCACACAAGCGCCTTGACACTGAAGCTATAGCTGGTCTGCCCTGTCTGGAAGAAGCTTTGGATTGCTTCAAGGAAGTTGGACTGCTGCCGTTCGTTACTGACCAAGAGCATTGGAATGAAGAGCTGCTGCTCCAATTCTATGCCACACTTCACATCAGTGGGTATAGCAGAGATCCGAAGACTTGGGTCCTGGAGTGGATGACTGGAAACGTTCATCACGAAGCCAAAGCCTTTGACATCATTGAGCTCACTGGCTTGCCCACTCCTGGCGATCTCTACGAGCATGGCTGTCAGCTGCATAGTGAAGCTATTGAGAGCATCTTTCAGAAGCCTGAACCTGATATGAGTCAGATGCTCAGCATGATGAAGCCATTGCCCCAAGATGCTGCTTATCCCACGGAGTTCTTCGTTGAAGACCTTGAGTATCTGCCAAGAACCATCTATCACATCATCAGGCGAACTCTCTGGCCCATCAAAGGGCACTCTCCAAATGCCAAGCTTGAGGGTGCAATGAAGACTTTGGTCTTCAATATTCTTCATGGAAAATGCTTCAATGCACAGGACTTCTTCATTCGCCAACTTGCTGCATCAGGCTCTGATCTGTTTGGCTTGAAGTTCTATGCACCATGGGTAATGCGGCTAATCAAACTTCACTCCGATATCTCATATCAGCCATCTGCTCGCAATCATCGGATTTTTCTGCCTGATGTGGATATCTCTACTGAAGCCATCTATCCTGAGCCTGCCAAGGAACCTCTAAGTCTTCGGAATGCAGAGCATCAGAGTTTCTCTCAGAACGTTGAAGGAGTTGAAGCAGTCACTCGGGTGTATCCTTTGGCTGGCACTACACATGCACCACACCCTGCTTCCACTGAAGCCACTGATAGTACAACTGCTCCAAGACCCAAGAAGCGCACTCGTGTTCTTAACGACCGAGAGCTTCTTGTGGCTCTTCATCAGAAACATGTAGGCATCATGACTGGCTAAAGCGTCATATGAAAAGCCTCTTGGTGGATGTTAATCGCATTCGCAATCTTGCCACCAAGAATGCTTTCGTTGCCCATGAAACCTGTCGCCGCACATGGAAAGGGCTAACGATGATGTGTTCTGAAGATGATCTTCAAGCGGATGGCTTCACTGAGCGATTCAAGTTTGACTCCACACCTCCTCGAAGAGCTGTGCTGCTAGGAACTCCATCCCTTGAAGACTTCGAGTTCTCTTCATCTGCTGCAACAGTGTCTGCCAGAGTTATCGAAGATGAAGACGATGCTACTTCACCGCCACCTCCTTCAGCACGCTTCAACTCTGCTCCAAGCTCTTCAGCACCGCCAAACACCACCAACGACCCTGCTACTTCACCTACTCCTCATGGGAACGAGTAGATGCTCTATGTCTTCAAACCTTTTTGGTCCTCACTGACAAAAGGGGGAGAAGCATATGAGGTTGATAGTCTTCAAGCGGGTTCATATGGGCGGGTGCTTTATATTTTGCTTCGTGCTTACAACTCTCGTTTTGCTACATTTGGTTCTTTGAGTTGTAACACTTAAACTCGATGGTCGTCTGCTACTTATCTGCCACCTTGTTTTGCGATGATAAATTCCGCATGTGCGACGATAAATTCCGCACTTAGATCATTCTGTAGACGTCCATATTCCATTATGCATGTCATTATCTTCATATACTTTCACATGCATAGTGGATTGTCGTCATAAGTTGAAGTGGATCTCCACAAGTACAACCTGCCATGTGCATTTGCATTCCAAAAGCAAACTACTTATATGCACATCTTCAGGGGGAGCCCTTGCAACTTATGAAGACAATTCCTTCTCCTTTACAATTTCACAGATTATATTCCCCGTTGAAAACTTCAACTAGTTTGTCATCAATCACCAAAAAGGGGGAGATTGTAAGTGCATCTAGTGCCACCCCTAGTTGGTTTTGGAGTATTGACGACAAACCTAGTTGAGGGACTAATGTGTTTGTGAGAATTGCAGGATAACACAGGTAGAAGTCCCTCATTGATTCGGTTTTCCTACCAGAGATGACCCCTAAAAATGTATGAAGACATTGAAGTCAAAGGTGGTATATGAAGATATTCACACTGAAGACTATGACAAGAGAAGGCACCACATGAAGCCTATGGAGCTCGAAGACTTAGATCTTTCGTAGTTCTTTTTTCTTTTTGTGTTGAGTCATAGGAACCACCGTACTGTTAAGTGGGGTCCAAGAGAACCAGTCGGAATGACTGAAGTGATGCCTAACCAAAAACCTATGTCTTCGAGTGAAGACTATGAGAGCGAATCTTGTCCAGAGTCGGACAAGTCAGCTTTGCTTGTAGCCCAAGTAAAGTTGCCGTGTGAGTTTGAAATCTTGACCGTTGGAACACGTGTCAGTTCCTTAGTGACCCAGGGTCATTTCGGACAAATCAGGTCGGGTTGCCAAGTGGCTATAAATAGCCCACCCCCTACAACCATAAACGGTTGGCTGCTCAGATTGAGAGTACGGCTTTTGTCGTTTGAGAGCAACCCACCTCGAAGCCTTTGAGAGAGAATTCCTTGCGAGGATAAAGCCCTAACCACCCAGAGCCAAAGAGAATTAGGCATCACTTAAGTCTTCTTGTCTGTGTGATCTGAAGACTTATTACACTTGAGGACTGTGCATCCTCCAGCCGGTTAGGCGTCGCGTTCTGAGCATCCAAGAGACATTGTGGATTCCCGGTGAACGAAGTCTGTGAAGGTTTGGGAGTCTACCTTGAAGACTTACCAGAGTGATTGGGCGAGGTCTGTGTGACCTTATCTCAAGGGGAATACGGTGAGGACTGGGTGTCCTGAGCTGCGTGTTCAGGACTGGGTGTCCGGGACTGTGTGTCCTAAGGTTTAAATACCTAGCCGCCCTAACCAGACGTACAGTTGTCACAGCAACTGGAACTGGTCCAACAAATCATTGTCTTCAGCGTGTCACTGGTTTCATCTTCCCTTCTCTTTACTTACTATTGCTCCTTGTGAAGTCATTGTATGTTTGTACTATCTTTTGTCTTCACTGAGTCACTGCATGATCTGTTAGGCTTCACAATATCTTCCTACCTGATCCTTACTACATTGCTGCTATTAGGCATTGTGCTTTCACTCTATTGAATACTTGACTATGGCTTGCCTAGTGTAGTCTACCTTCCGCTGCAGGGTATTAGGTTTATCTCTATTGTTTGTCTTCATAACTCCCACGTTTTGAAGACTTTCATAAAAATCGCCTATTCACCCCCCCTCTAGTCGATATAACACACTTTCACTTCTCTAGAAGCAGCTCTGTCAGTACTCGTCTCCTTGCGAAGCAGTTCTTGAACATGAGGGTCCCACACAATTGAACTTAGTAGCGACGAAGTCTGCGGCATGTAGTCCATGTTTTCTCCACCGCCTTGTCCGACCTCTTCTCCACCGCCATTTCCGGCCTCTTCCCCGCCTCCATGTCCAGCCCCTTCTCCGCCGCCATTATCGGTCATCTCTTCGTCTTGCCTCGTGTCGTCATTGCCTGCCCCATCGCGTCCTCCTCCTCATCATCATCTTCAATTATCCACCGAGTATAGTCATCCATGAAACCAGTCATGAGCAAGTGCGCCATCAAATGACCATCCTCATAGGGTCGAGCCAAACTCCTCCTTTGCATCTTCGACACAAACATAAAATATCTGTCTGGTTATTTTCATTCATGTCCTGCACTGCAGACCGCAACCACCTTTCCACCATCGTTCCACTGACCATCATGAACGCCTGCACGGTAATAATAAACAAATTGATTATTAAAATGCATGCATGCATCAAAGTCATACAAAAATTCGGCATGACCTTCCCTAAAAATAGGACATATAGAGTTTACCCGAAATTCGTCGAAACGGAAATAAATCGACATTTCGGTAAAACATAAGCAACTCAAGAACAATTCGGCGGCAACTCATGCCACACACACACTTTGCATCATATCGCCCGATTATGTCATATCGCACACATACACATATTTTCATTCTTGCAAAAGCACAAATTTTTAGTCACCTATCTCGAGATCGAGCACGATGATGATGATGTCGATCGGTGTCACTACACACCTAAGGAATGATCAAAAGTGGACAAAGCTTACTTCTTGACATGGCTAGATCTAGTTAGGGAGGTACATAGGTCACTTCATTAAATAGTAGATCTACCTAGCTAGTTGGGAAAGGAGATGAGTTTAACTAGTGGAGGGGGAGGAAAATGAGAAAGGAGATGCATTAATGGAGATGGTGTAATTAGCTAGGAGCAATAAAGAGAGAGAAAAAGAGGTAGAAGAAAGAGAGTAACACTACTAGGGAAAACCATATACACAGAAGTATAGCAGTAGCGTTGGCCAAAACTAAGCGCTACTGCTACTTAGTAGTAGCGCGTATCGAAAAAGCCCGCTACAACTATAGTTTCATCAGTAGCGCGTCTGCCCAAAAAAGTGCTACTACTATAATTCCCACACTGTTGCCGGTAGGCTAGGAATAGTGGTAGCGAGCCTAATAGAAACACGCTATTGCTAAGAGCCTTGTAGCAGCGCGTTTCTGTTGTAGAGCGCTACTGCTAAGAAGAAGAAAATAAATAGAAAAGTAAATGAAAATGAAAGAAATAGAAAAAGGAGAAATGAAAAAAAGAAAAAGAAAAGAAAAACAAAAATAGTGGAGAAAGGCATAGCAGTAGCGCTTGTTCCCACAAAGCGCTATAGCTACATTAGCAGTAGCACGTTTTGTGTTCCCGCGCTATAGCTAAGTTCCTTAGATAAAAGGAAAAAAGGAAGTAAATAGCTACTTCCTGTAGTAGTAGCGCGCTTTGGTCGAAAGCGCTATAGCTAACTTAGCCGTAGCGTGTTTTCCCTACCAACGCTACTCCTAGTTTGACTTAACCACGCGCGGGCTCAAAATTTTGCTAAGTCCTTTGCCCCCTCTCTCCCCCTATTCCCCCAACTCCCCAACTCCTATGTCGCCGCCGTCGATCGCACACACTCTCGACCTCACCGCCACGGCCAGAGGCCGCCCTTAACCTCACCGCCGCCGCCCGAGGCCGCCCTCGACCTCACCGCCTCCGCCCGAGCCCGAGCCTGCCCTCGCCGGCAACCGTAAGGCTCTCCCTCTCCTCTCCCCTGCCCTCATCTCTCTCTCTCTCTCTCTGGTAGGGTAATTCATATGTTGCTGCTTGATGATGTTCATATATATGAACCCTAGGTGTTCATATGAACCCTAGATTTGTTTAGGGCAGTAGACATTTTTTAGCATTTAGGAAAAAAAGATGAGCAATTTTTTTAGGAAATTAGCTAGGGCAAATTTTGATGAAAATGCCTAAATAGTGATTCCATTTAGCTTTAAATTAACAGAGGGTATATAAATTATAGTAGCATTTAGCTTTAAATTAATAGAGGCTATAAACAAAAAATAGTAGCATTTAGCTATAAAAATTATTTGGACTATAGACCTGAATCTGGTCCAAATTTCATTCAAATGAAATTTGAATTATTTGGACTATGGACCTGAATATTTTTGAAGAAATTGGGTGTAGGTACTAAGGTCTTGCTGTGGAAATTTTGGTGAGGTCAGAAGGAATATAGAAAATGGAGTTCCTTTGCAATTTCTAATAAGGTCAAGTATTGTTGGAGTATTTGCTTTAAAACAATTTGGATGGAAAGAAAATAATGTGTGTGTGTGAGAGAGAGAGAGAGAGAGGAATAGCTAGAACAGAATTTGTGAGGTCATTTTGCAAAGGTTTTTTATTTTTGAAAAGACCACTATTTTTCAAGGAAAAGAATTTAGCCAAGTTTTATTTTAAAGATGATCCCTTCCTAGAATTTTATTGTTGATCATATCTTTTCATTGAAGTGGTCATGTTATATCTTTTCATTGAAGTAGTTCGATTGTGCCCAAATGGCCTTTTGTTGTTTCCAGGGAATGAAGCCGAATGGCCTATGTTTTGCCAGAATGTTGATTCATTTCCGTTCAGGCAAATTTTAGGTGCTCGATTTGTCCACTTTTTTAGCAAAGGTCATGCCGAAATTTTTCCGTGAATTTCGGCATGACTTGTGCTATAAACTAGGACATATCGAGTGCCCGGGATTTGCCGTACCGGGAAGGAATCAACGTTCCTGCAAAACATAGGCCTTTTTATGTCATTATTCATTTTATTAGGTCTAGAATTAATTGACTAGATTTAATCGTAGGAAATATGGCTAGCAACGATGAAGGAGAGGGTTCTGGTGATTGTGACGACGTCTACCTGGCGGCAAACGAATTTTTGAACCTTGCCGATGATCAACGGTTGTTGTTGCTAGGCCGACCTATCACATCGGAGACTGAGACCGTCGCCGAGACCGGCATTGAGACTGAGACTAGCGCCGAGACTGGCGGAGCCGGTATAGAACCAAAACCAAAGAGACAGCAGCGCCTAAGAAAGCTCATCACTACTAGAGTGGTGGTCACAGAGGTGGACGACGGCAATTTTGAGCCAAAAGAGCCCGAGGAAGCGCGATCGTGCTACGACAATCAAATAGGCTGCATCGTACGGGCAACCGCCACCATCAACAATGAGAAACTAAAGAAGATAGAAAATATGAGGCCCTCCCTCCTAAAGAAGCTGCACCAGGTATTCTTGTTCCCGGGCCGGGATGAAAAGAAATATACTGATCCAGATAAAGACCCGACAATGAATAAGATAAACAAACACGCCATGACCAAGTTTAGCGACGCGTTGGCCGCCTGGAAAGTAAGGGTGAAACATTGGATCATCAATAAAAAGGAACCCTACTCCGAGATTGTAAAGGATAATCCGACAATCACGGCAGAGCAGTTTGAAATATTCAAGGCGGCTTGCGATGCCGAAGCTGCCAAAGAAAAGTCGAAGTACATGAAGGGGCTTCAAAAGAGGAACATGAGGTGCCACCACCTCGGAAGCCGTGGTTACATGGGGAAGAGGTCCATATGGCCCAAGGAGGACGCGGAACGCGAAAGTCTGGGCATCCCAGACCCCTTGGCGGAGTTCACCGTGAAGGAAATATGCCCTAGAGGCAATAATAAGGTTGTTATTTATATTTCCTTATATCATGGTAAATGTTTATTATTCATGCTAGAATTGTATTAACCGGAAACTTAGTACATCTGTGAATACATAGACAAACATAGTGTCACTAATATGTCTCTACTTGACTAGCTCGTTAATCAAAGATAGTTAAGTTTCCTAGCCATAGACATGAGTTGTCATTTGATGAACGGGATCACATCATTAGAGAATGATGTGATTGACTTTATGCATCAGTTAGCTTAGCACTATGATCGTTTAGTTTATTGTTATTTCTTTCTTCATAACTTATTCATGTTCCTATGACTATGAGATTATGCAACTCCCGAATACCGGAGGAACACTTAGTGTGCTATCAAACATCACAATGTAACTGGGTGATTATAAAGATGCTCTACAGGTGTCTCCGATGGTGTTTCTTGAGTTGGCATAGGTCGAGATTAGGATTTGTCACTCTGATTGTCGAAGAGGTATCTCTGGACCCTCTCGGTAATGCACATCACTATAAGCCTTGCAAGCAATGTGACTAATAAGTTAGTTGCGGGATGTTGCATTACGGAACAAGTAAAGAGACTTGCCGGTAATGAGATTGAACTAGGTATGATGATATCGACGATCGAATCTCGGGCAAGTAACATACCGATTACAAAGGGAACAACGTATGTTGTTTTGTGGTTCGACCGATAAAGATCTTCGTAGAATATGTAGGAGCCAATATGGGCATCCAGGTTTTGCTATTGGTTATTGACCAGAGAGATGTCTCAGTCATGTCTACATAGTTCTTGAACCCGAAGGGTCCGCACGCTTAACGTCCGTTGACGATATAGTATTATATGAGTTATGTATGTTGGTGACTGAATGTTGTTCGGAGTCCCGGATGAGATCACGGGCATGACGAGGAACTCTGGAATGGTCCGAATATAAAGATTTATATATGGGATAATAGTGTTTGGTCTCCGGATGGGTTCCGGAATTCACCGGAAGGGGTTCCGGATGTTTCCCGAAATGTTTGGGTACGAGAACACTTTATTTGGGCCAAAGGGGAAAGCCCACAAGGTTTTTGGAAAGCGCAAAAGGAAGTTTTGGGGAGTCCAGGGGCCAGACGCCAGGGTCCCTGGCGTCTGGGTCCAGACGCCGGGAACCCTGGCGTCTGGTCCTGGAGTCCGAGAAGGACTCTTGCCTTTCAGGTGAAACCGACTTTGTGTAGGCTTTTACTCCAAGTTTCGACCCCAAGGGTCAACATATAAATAGAGGGGTAGGGCTAGCACCCAAGACACATCAAGAAACACCAAGCTGTGTGCCGGCAACCCCGTTCTCTCTAGTTTATCCCCCGTCATAGTTTTCGTAGTGCTTAAGCGAAGCCCAGCAGAGATTGTTCTTCACCAACACCATCACCACGCCGTCGTGCTGCCGGAACTCATCTACTACTTTGCCCTTCTTGCTGGATCAAGAAGGAGAGGACGTCATCGAGATGAACGTGTGGTGAATGCGGAGGTGTTGTAAGTTCGGTACTTGATCGGGATGGATCGTGAAGGTGTACGGCTACATCAACCGCGTTGATAAACACTTACGCTTTTGGTCTACGAGGGTACATAGAGGCACTCTCCCCTCTCGTTGCCATGCATCTCCTAGATAGATCATGCATGGTCGTAGGAATTTTTTTGAAATACTGTGTTCCCCAGCAGTGGCATTAGAGCCAGGTCTATGCGTATATGTTATATGCACGACTAGAACACAAAGGAGTTGTGGGCGTGGGTATATACATATTGCTTGTCGTCACTATTTGTTTCTTGATTCGGCGGTATTGTTGGATGAAGCGGCCCATACCGACATTGCATGACCGCGTTCATGAGACTGGTTCTACCGACGTGCTTTGCACACAGGTGGCTGGCGGGTGTCAGTTTATCCAACTTTAGTTGAATCGGATTCAATGAACAGAGTTCTTTCTGAAGATCAAAAAGCAATCACTATACCGCGTTGTGGTTTTTGATGTGTAGGTAAGAACAGTTCTTACTAAGCCCGTAGCAACCACGTAAAACTTGCAACAACAAAGTAGAGGACGTCTAACTTGTTTTTGCAAGGCATGTTGTGATGTGACATGGTCAAGACGTGATTAGATAAATTGTTGTATGAGATGATCATGTTTTGTAGCAC